>NW_026889795.1:7170000-7502500 GCF_033153115.1 Saccostrea echinata | reverse complement strand
TTTGTGTAAGGGTCGGCCTCTGTTGAATATATTGTGAAATCCATAATTGCCTTGTAATTCTTCATCCACTCTGCCCATGGGTATTAAGGAAACTTAAAGTTAGTGCATGCTTATAACTAGAAAGGGTGCCTTTTCTAAAATTGTAAATTTCTCGACTCCTTAGTCTAGGACCTCTGGTGCTAGGGCAGGGCAATATTTTTTGTTAGTCTACTTAAAGCAGTTATTCCCCTTTCGTATTCCTTATGATATTTTATCACTGTAATTAATGCAACTGAAAGGTCGATTAAGGTTGCATGGGATACCTCCACGTTATGACATTTTCCGTTTGAAGTATTGTTTTGATTTGCATGAGTGCTTGTTATCAGGTCAAAAATTGTAGATAAACTGTTTAAAAGAACACTCTGAAGCTATTTCTTTTTTTTTTGCAAGTTCTCACAAGTCAGCATTTTAGTTAAAATAGACAAAAAAAAAATTCCCAAGTATATAAACTTATTTATATAATTGAATTACTGACATTTAAAAAGGAAACCCTGTAAAAGTTAATTTAACATTGCTGCTTTTGAACACTTCTCAACCAAAGCTGTATTTTAATTGTTTAAGTGTTCAGCACCTTGTGTGCGGTGAGGCATGGATAAGTTTGATCACTTCACATTGTGCTGAATTATGACCAACTAATTATCCAATTTACCCAAGCTAGTCTTCTTTTTTTATTTTCTTCAAGAAGTAACTGTTTGGTCACAAATCAGCTAGTTGTTGTATATTGTCCCAAAACCTTTAGAGGAATGCATTCAGCTGCTCTGACAATTCTTGGAAAGCGATTGTACATGCATTGTTTTCAAAATAGTTGAAAGTTAAAAACTAAAAGTGTGATTTTTCCCCTGAGCCAAAGGCTCAAGTGAGCTTTTCTGATCGAAATTTGTCCGTTGTCTGTTGTCGTTGTCATTGTTGTCGTCATTGTAAACCTTTCAAATTTTCACATTTTCATCTTCTGATGAAGAATCACTAGGCCAATTTCAACCAAACTTGCCACAAAGTATCCTTGGGTAAAGTGAATTGAATTTTGTTCAAATGAAGGGTCATGCCTTCTTCCAAGGGGAGATAATTATGATTTCGTTAAAAATTAATGGCATCATTTAAAAATATTCTCAAGAACCACTGTGCTTGAAAACATGAAACTTATGTAGAGTCTTTGTGAGGTAGTGTAGATTCAAATTTGTTCAAATCATGACCCCCGGGGGTAGGGTGGGACCAAAATGGTGGATCAAAGTTTTATATAGGAATACAGAAGAAAAGTCTGTAAAAATCTTCTTCTCAAGAACAGCAAAGGCATGATTAGTCATATTTACATGGAAGCATCCTCAGGTAGTGTAGATTCAATTTTGTTCAAATCATAACCCCTGGGGGGAAGTTTCGTTTGGTATTGCTTACCACTTTAAATGAGAGAGTTTTAAAAGATTTTTTTTAACATACATTACAAAAAATACTTTTATAGTTTTTTCAGATAGAGTTATAAATAAAAGTAAAATAAAGAGACAAATGTCAATGTTAGAGGGAATGAGATTGGTTTTCTAAGAGTGCTCAAACCCTATTGCTTTGTTTAGACAAAATGGCGATAGCGACAAATGGAGGCAAGTGCAGGCAATTAAATAGAACTACTTTAAGATTTTTATTGAGTACTAAACAAATTATTTTGTTGACCCCTGATCATTAGCTCACTGAAAATTTTATGGTTGTCTGTTGTCGTGGTCACTTTTCACATTTTCATCTTCTTCTCAAGAACCAATGGACCAATTTTAACCAAACTTGGCACAGAGTATCCTTGGGTCAAGGGGATTCGAATTTGTTCAAATGAAGGGCCACACCCTCTTCCAAGGAGAGATAAGTAAGAAATAGTGAAAAATGGGTGGGTGTATCTCAAAAATTACTGGGCTAGAAAAGATGAAACTTATATGAAAGCTTTCTGACATAATGTAAATTCAATTTTGTTCAAATCATGACCCCCAGGGTAGGGTGGGGCCGCAATTGGCAATCAAAGTTTTACATAGAAATATATAGGAAAAATCTTTAAAAATCATCTTCTCAAGAACAGCAAAGAGATGATTTGTGATATTTATATGGAAGCATCCTCAGGTAGTGTAGATTCAAGTTTCTTCAAATCATGACCCTTTTGCTAGGTGGGATCACAATGGGCATTCAAATTTCAAAGTTTTACATAGAAATATATATAGGATAAGTCTTTAAAAATCTTCTTAAGAACAGTAAATCAATGATTAGACATATTTAATGGAAACATCTTTATGTAGTTTACATTCAAGATTGTTCAAATCATGACCCCCATGGGAAGGGAGGGACCATAATTGGTGATCAAAGTTTTAAATGAGAATACATAGGATAAATCATTAAAATTTTCTTACCAAGAATAACAAATCATATTAATGCATAGTCATATTAATTAAGAAACATCTTCAAGTAATGTTTATTCGAATTTTTTTCAAATCATGACCCCCGGGGGGTACATGTAGGAATGGGCCACAATAGAAGATCAAACATATAAAAAAAATCTTCTAAAGCTTTGATTAGTCAAACAAATATGAAAGCATCCTCAGTTAGTGTAAATTCAAACGTGAATAAATCAGGCCCCCCTTTTCGGGGGGGGGGGGGGTATTTGTGATCACCTATATTAAACCTTTCGAATACTAAAATGATTTCTTTTTTCTAGCCAATGTGCTCAGGTGAGTGATGTGGCCCTTGGGCCTCTTGTCCTATTTCTTTTTCTTCGGTCAGTTTTTTTTTTTTTTTTTTTTGCTTTTATTTACCCATGCAAACAAATTTGTGGTAGGATTGATTGATTGATTGTATGTTGTTTTACGTGACGTTTGAGAATTTTTCACTCATATAGAGGTGTCACCATATACCGGTGAAGGGCTTCAAATTTAGACCTTTACCCGACACTCAGGGCCATTGAGTAGTGAGGTTTCTTTATCGTGCCAGTGCTGTAGCCCTACCGTGACACGGGCCTCGGTTTTTAAGGTCTCATTCAAAAGACCCGTAACTTTCACTTCAAAGTGCCGAGGGCTTGGCAAAGGAACAGTTGCTACATATTTTTTTACAGACTTAGGTCAGTCGCGTCCGTGATTCAAACACTCGACCTTCTGATCATGGAGTGAGCGCTCTACCCACTGACAGCATTTTGTGGAAGGATATAGAATTCACCTAGTCTGTCTGTCCATGAAATTTTATCCTGGATATAAATTTGTAAATCATTGGAAGCTTATACATGGTACAGAGAATGTTAATGACCCAAAAATGTGTCTGGACCTTGATGCAAGGTCTTTTTGGCAAGTTCAATGTCACTCAAAGAAAAAATTATAGAATTTTTTTTTCGAGGTTTTAATAAAAAAAAATGGAAGCTCATATTTAGTACAAAGATTTTATTCCCTATGGGTGTGTCCTGATCATGAAGAATGTCATTCCTGCAAGTTCAAGGTCACTGGCAGAAAAAAAAACAACCAGAAAATTATTGTTAAGGCTATTGTTGTTGAAGATCTTGTTAAAGCTGTGTTGTTGAAGATGGTCAACATTTCAATCATATCAACTAGTTTTCTTTATTTAATTTTGTAGGTGGAGATGCATTCTTGATGTGCCTTCTTCTTTCCAGTTCTTACAAAATAAACATGAGAGAAGGAAACTGGATAAACAAGTACAACGCTGTTGCCAAAGGTTTTCAGTCCAAGGAAATCACGAAGCCATTTACACTTGAAGACTTAGAAAAATACAAACCAATCGTGAAATTCAATGAATCAGAGGTTAGGTTCTCTTCTGATATCTTCAAAGATATCAGTTTCCTCGAACTCTCAAAGAATTCAGAATTTGTGGATATCTTCCTGACTCTGGCAGAGAAAGGAAACATAGCTGAGTACTGCAGGTCATGGATTTACCCTCCAAAAGAGAATGAAGTCTTTTGCTGGTTATTGCCACAACAAACGGAAGAATTGATAGAAAAACTTGGAGAGGATATTTTCAAACACCCAACAATGCAGGACCCATCAATACATGATTTGGTGTTCAGCAAGGGTATGTTTATTTGATTTCAAAATTAAGAAATTCATGAATATTAAGGTTGAAGGATCTTCTTATAAGACAAATTACTCCGAATGGGATACGTCTTTCATTTGTCATGTTGAAATATCTTTGGAGCAATTTTTCCTCACAGGTTATACAGGTTATGATTATTTTTATTGTAAAATGCATAAATATTTCTTTTGGAAAATCATAAGCAATAAGCAACATGATTTTATATGAGGGAATAAAGTGATAATGATCATTAATTGTTATACCATAAAAGTAACTGATGCATATCACAGACTTTTTTTTAGGTTAAGAAAGTGTTTAAAAATGGACTTAGTGGCTTTTCCATTCCAATAGATATTTTTATCAAATAAGTTAAAATTGAATTAACAAGCTTTTTACAGATCTTGTCATACTTTCATGCATGAAAAAAAAAATGCAAATGATTAACCAGAGTACTAACTGAACACTACCCAACACCAGAGTGAATAGAGTTACTTGTATCCAACAAATTTTGTTTTCTTTAATTACAAGACATTTCTTTTTGAGGCTGTATGTTATTATGAATTTGACTGTTTCAGCATTGAATTGCAAGTGCTTTTGTCTTAATAGTTGGAATACCAATGCAGATTATTTTGAGGGGAGACAAATCTGTGATGAATTTTATCGAGAATTTAAAGAAAGGGAAGACAACCATGTACCATGCCTCTGGAATGATAATAGGGTGTGCTGGTAGTGGTAAAACAACATTGTTAGAGAGACTGAAGGGTATTGACCTCGAAGAAATAAAGAAAAATATCAGTTCAACCAGGGGAGTCGATATCCACACGGATGTTTTTGATGTGACAGACAGCATCCAAGGTATTGCTTATTTACTGATAATTTAATAGGGATTAATTTTCACATCTATTTGTCATGAATGATTTATGATTCAGGTGAGTGTTGTGGCACAATGGTCTTTTGTTTCAAAAATTGTATATATACAGCATATCACAGTATTGGCAAGAATGCTTGCTGTGAATACAATGTACCTACTTTGAAGAAAGGTATTTTATCACAAAGTACTTCACCACAATGAATTTTTCATCAGTCATCAGAATATAAAGATCCATGCATGTACAAGAACATAATTTATGCTACCTACAATGTATAAGGGGTCATTGTGATGTCATTATAAACTTGTTTTACATGTTTTATTGTATGCAAATTTATTATAATGAATATTTAGTGGAGAAAATATCCATACAACATGCTTCAATTTGCGCTTGTGATAAAAACTGTGTACATTAAGAGTCTTTAATTTTAGTCCAACATTGAATTTGTCTCTGAATAAGTTCCAAGACTACAGTAGACATGGTAGAATTAAAAAAAAAACAGAAGACTAATTTTCGTAGGAATTGCATGTCTAAGTTATTTTGCCTTTTGTAGTAAATTCTTCACACCAGCAGCAACGCTTTAAGATTAGTTTTGAGAAAACAAACCAACAGCTGAGTGATCCTGAAAATCCTGTGGAAGAAGCCAATGATGTGGAAATTCCGGATATAGTGGAGCCATTGGCTAGTAGAGGTTCTACTGCAGAGGCATCATATCGTGGACAGATGTCCCATGATGAAACCAACATTCAAAGTACCTCATCATATGAACAGATCTTGGCTACATCAAATGGAAAAGATTTCCCTAGTGATTCAGAACTTTCTGGAATATTACAGATAGTTACAAAAGACCTTTCAGATGATCCCGAGAAAAAAGTTACCATGACTGACTTTGCGGGACAGTGTGCATATTATGCCTCACACCAGATTTTTCTGAGTCCACGAGCATTCTTCATTCTGGTGCTCAATATGGAGAAGAAGTTTGATGATACGGTTGGAGAAGAAGTTTGTAGACAGGAAGGCTCCATATACAAGGGATGGACACACAGAGGTAAAATTATTAACTAGTATGAGCAGAAGGTCCAAGTGAGGTTTTCTGATTGAAGGATGTTCAGAATTTGTATGTCGTCTGTCATGTTTTTTCACCATGTTTTTTTCTGGTGTCTATAGTTTTTAAACTTTTCCCATTTTCGACTTTTTCTAAAGACCATTGCGGCTTTTTTGAAATGAACTTGCCACAAAGCTCCCTTGAATACAGTGAATTTGGGTTTGTTCAAACGAAGGGTCATGCCCTCCTTCAGGGAGAGATAATTTAGAATGATGACATCTTTCAAAATTGTGAATTTCATGGCCCCTGGGTAAGGGGTTCTGGTGTTAGGGCGGGGCTTGTTTATTATATACTGAAAATAAATTTATGCTTTGAAAATCTTCTCCTCTGCCCCTTGCAATTGGTATTAAGCAAACAAACTAAATACATAGTTCAGATGAGAAAGAATGCCTCTTCCAAAATTGTTAATTTCATGGCTTCAGGGTCAGGGGTTCTTGTGCTTGGGTGGGACTCTATTGATTAATTAGCAAAAATGCATTAATGCTTTGAAAATCTTCTCCTCTACCCCTGAGTACTAAGCAAAGAAACTAAATGCAATAATATCAATGTAAATGTATTAAATTAAATTATAAGTAAATGTACCTTTTCTTCGCTCCTTGGTATGTCGGAGGCAAACAGAGTACACAATTGTGATAAGTGGAGCAAATGAGAGTTACTTCCCTTGTTAGATGTTGTTAATCAAGAAATCCTTGTATATCATTATATTAACAGACTATTTAATTGAATGAAAATACAATAAAGAATGTTATATATATAGAAACAAAATAAAAATGAATGTTTGGTTTAAATGAGCAAAGCATTCTCAAAGTCAGATTCTTGCCTGGAAAGAAATATAAAAAATTGACATAAACATTATTAATATATTTAGCAAAAGCTGTAATTGTACATAGTATGCTTATACTGTGGTGTTCTGTTTGACAGTAGATGAGTTATTATCACTGGTAGAGTCATGGTTGACAAGAGACTGGACGAAGTTGTTTTATACTTTATCTAAGTAAATAAAAAATCACAGAGAGTCAGGGTGACCTATTGTAATTTGTGACAAGTGGCAAATAGCCATGTTGTATATCCAACTCTGTGTGTACTGAAATGTAGCACTAGGCAAGTGACAAAAACATATCTATATATATTGAATACCTTACACAATATGCAAGTCATCTTCGCTAGCCAAGGGTTTCTGATACGCTACTCTCCTCATAAGCCCTTGGCATACGGTGTTAAAAAGAGTTTTTTTTTTCTCAAGTAGTGATTGGAGTTGATCAATGTCGTTCGACCAATCAGCTATTGTTTTTAGCTCACCTGAGCTGAAAGCTCAAGTGAGTTTTTCTGATCGCCCGTTGTCCGTCGTCCGTCCATCTGTCCGTCTGTCCCTCCGTCCGTCTGTAAACTTTTCACATTTTCAACTTCTTCTCAAGAACCACTGGGCCAATTTTAACCAAACTTGGTACAAAGTATCCTTGGGTGAAGGGGAGTTTAAATTGTTAAAATAAAGAGCCAAATACCCTTACAAGGGGAGATAATAAAAAAAATACAAAAATAGGGTGGGGTCATTAAAAAATCTTCTTCTCAAGAACCACTGGGCCAGAAAAGCTGAAACTTATGTGGAAGCATCCTGGGATAGTGTAGATTCTAAATTGTTAAAATAGTGACCCCCAGGGGTAGGGTGGGGCCACAACAGGTAATCCAAGTTTTACATTGAAATATATAGGAAAAATCTTTAAAAATCTTCTCAAGAACCACTATACCAGAAAAGCTAAAACTTATGTGAAAACATCCTCGGATAATGAAGATTCTAAATTGTTCAAATCAGGACCCCCGGGGGCAGGGTGGGGCCACAATAGGGACTCCAAGTTTAATATTGAAATATATAGGAAAAATCTTTAAAAATGTTCTTCTCAAGAACCACTGGGCCAGAAAAACTGAAACTTATGTGGAAGCATCCTAGGGTAGTGAAGATTCTAAATTGTTCAAATCATGACCCCCGGGGCCACAATAGGGACTCCAAGTTTTACATTGAAATATGTAAGAAAAGTCTTTAAAAATCTTCCTCTTAAGAACCACTGGGCCAGAAAAGCTGAAACTTGTGTGGAAGCATCCTGGAGTAGTGTAGATTCTAAAGATTCTAAATTGTTCAAATCAGGACCCCCGGGGATAGGGCGGGGTCACAATAGGTAATCCAAGTTTTTTTATTGAAATATATAGGAAAAATCTTTAAATCTTCTTCTCAAGAACCACTGGGCCAGAAAAGCTGAAACTTATGTGGAAGCATCCTGGGGTAGTGAAGATTCTAAATTGTTCAAATCATGACCCTGGGGGGTAGGGTGGGGCCACAATAGGTATTACAAGGGGGAAAATCTGGTAAAGAACAGCATGGCCAAAGTTACTCAGGTGAGCGATGTGGCCCATGGGCCTCTTGTTTGTAAATGACGATATTTGCGTTCGGGATATATCTTGACTCTTTAATATCGGGAATGAAAAATGCAAGTAAACAACGATCCATAAGATAACATGTCATTCTATGAATAGTTATATGGTGTCATCCAATATCTTAATCTACGTACGTGAAAAATATGTGATTAAGAATCTATACTGAAGATGTAGATTTGTATTTTAACATGTTTAGATAACAAATTAACATAAAACATTACCTTCTTGTTAATAATTCTTTAAAAACATTATTTTTAGACCCCCTGAGTCACTCAGGTGACCTATTTCTATCTTTTTTCGTCCGTCGTCATGCATTGTCCGTCGTTCATCGGTCGTAAACTTTTGAACATTTTCAGCTTCTTCTCTGGAACCAGCAAACCATTTTCAACCAATTTTGGCATATAGCATCCATGGGTGAAGGGGAACAAAAATTATGAAATTCGTGGCCCCTACCCCCCTGGGGCATGAGGGGTGGGGCCAAAACCATCAAAATTAATGCAATCTTTAAATATCTTCTTCTATACTCCTGGACATCAAGCAGTCAAACTGTTACATGATTGAAATGAGCATTGAGCCCTCCACCAAAATTGTGAAATGCATGGCCCCAGGGTCACGGGTTCTAGTGCTAGGGTGGGGCTATATAGATCATATAGTGAAAGTGTATTATTTCTTTGAAAATCATCTTCTCTACTCTTGGGTATTATTGAAACAAATTGAATACATAGTAATGATAAGCAAGAGTGGCTCTACCAAAATTGTGAAATTCATGGCCCCAGGGTCAGGGGTTCTGGTGCTAGGGCGGGGCTATATAGATCATGTAGTGAAAGTGCATTATTTCTTTGAAAATCTTCTTCTCTACTCCTGGGTATTATTGAAACAAATTGAATACATTGTTATGATAAGCAAGAGTGACTCTACCGAAATTGTGAAATTCATAGTCCCAGGGTCAGGGGTTCTGGTGCTAGGGTGGAGCTATATAGATCATATAGTGAAAGTGCATTATTTCTTTGAAAATCTTCTTCTCTACTCCTGGGTATTATTTAAACAAATGCATAGTTATGATAAGCAAGGATGCCTTTCCAAAATTGTGAATTTCATGATCCCTGGATCAGAGGTTCTGATGTTAGGGTGGGGCTCTATTTATTATAGAGTGAAAATGCATTAATGCTTTAAAAATCTTCTCTGCACCTGGGCATATCAGAGGCAAAAAGAGTAAAAGTTTTAATAAGGAAGGGTATTTTTACCAGATTTTTGAACATCAGGACCATTTGGTCAAGTGTTCTGGTCCAGGCCAGGGCTCTATTAATTTGTATTCTACTGAGAGGAGTTATTCCCCTTTGCCATTTACTTGTGATAATTAATCACTGTAAATAATGTACTTGAAAGGTTAATAGAATAAGAGAATTATGCAAGAATTTTTGTTGTATAATACAAAATGTACTTTCATAGTTTAAATGATCAGGTAGACTTGTAAATAATAGATAAATAAAAACGACACAAAAATAACTTGTCTTATTAGATGGTCATCAAAGACCAAGAGAGGCCAATGTAAGAGATTTCAACAAGGAATTAAAAGAGTACAGAAGCACTGATAGTTTGTTTACATACTGTCTGGTGAGAGTGATAAATGGGGAACAGATAAGAACCTAATTTATGAACTGTTAATGAATACTAGACTAATAATATTGTTGATCCTGATCACCCTATTTTTCTTGCTTTTGGGCAAGAAAGCTTCACCTTTCAGTTCATTTTATACTCTATGGATCCTCTAAATTGTTGTATTATACTCAGGTGACCGTTAAGGCCCTTGGGCCTCTTGTTTAAATAAGCTTTTTATTTCTGTTGATGATGCAATATGTGCGTACCTGGTAAGAATCGTGATCACGTGACGAAAACAATCCTGTCTTTTGTCAGCACCGTATGTCAAGGGTTTATGAGGAGAGTAGCGTATCAGAAACCCTTGGCTAGCAAAGATGTACGCAAATGTCCATTGTATATGTATATTTTGCATTCATTATCATCCCTATAAGTCTTGGGAAAACCAAGTGTGATCCTAAGGAGATCACTCGGGTCTAACACGTTACAATAAGCAAGGGTATTTTTACCAGATTTTTGAAATTCATGAACAACATTGCTTCATCTATTAATTAATTTTGTTCTATACTTCTATGGATCCTTGACAGTGTTGTATTATACTCAGGTGACTGTTAAGGCCTTTGGGCCTCTTGTTTGTTACTGCCCAAGCTTTAAGATAATATGCGATTTCTCCCCATACATATGTTTTTGAAGTAAAAAAAAATGCTCTTTGAAATTGAAAATGTAAACAAGGGCGAGGATCATGCATTTTCTACTCCTTAAACTTTTCACTTTCAGTTTGCTTTTAAGGACATTGGCAAGGTTCCTGGTTATTGTATAGAATTTTTTCAAGAACTTTTGAGTAGGTTATATACTAATCAGGCTATATTCTGGATCATTTTACCTACCAATCCAACATTCTTTTTTAGATTTTGTTAAATTTAGTGTTTTTACAATATTTAATGCATTTCCTATGTAAAATGTTGATAAAAGGGACCTACATAATTTTCACCATAATATTTCTTCAAAACCCATTTATTTCATACAGTGTTTGTATTATATACATTATTGTATCTTCATTTCCTATGATTTCTAGATATTTTGGCTGAAAATGTATATATAGAAACAAGACATGGATATACCGGCACCGATCATCATTTTTGAGTTGCGTCCCTTAACAGCTAAAATTGGTTAAGAAACTGGTTGATTGTTTTTATCATTTAATTGATTGAATTGATTGAAACACGGTTGTCGTCATAAAAATATTGGCATGGATTTAATTTTACTTTTTTTCGTAGTTTACTGTTAGTAAATGCTGATTTCGTCACAGGTCCTAAGAAATGTTGTCAGACGGCATGATCGACCTACCTTTCAGCATATGTCACATCTTTGCCCTTCCCAGCATACTGAACATAACTATGGTAAATGACAACCTGTTGGCTCTTTGTCCCTGAATACAATGTACAACAAAGCCATTACTACTTTTCTTATTGCTGTATAGATGATTCTACCCATTGAAGGAAATACACATGCTTTTGTTTACCTCTGTAATATATGTTTTATTGGTTTTCACCGCTTAGAAAATTCTACACGGGAGATCACTCTCAATCACTATTTTATAAGTGAAAAAACCCATGTATTAAACCTTTTTTCTCCGGAAAAGGCTGACTTGCCAATGTCCTTAACTAATCGTTAAAAAAAAAAATAATTTTTTTTTCAAAAATACTTTACAGTAGGCTTTAGTAATTACACTCAAGACTACTCATGTGTTGTCTAGTCTAGGCATCTACTTATTAAAGAAAGACTTTAATTACTAATGAATCTTCTCACTGCACAATTTTTTGCAAAATACTGCAAACATTTATGATGTCAACTTTAGCGCTCGTTTTCTCGATAACGTCACAATGCACATAAGGGTGGTTTTCGCTTGACGGTCATCATATATATTAATACCTTACACACTAGGCAAGTGTCCATTGTATTTGTATATTTTGCATTCATTATCATTCTTGTAAGACTTGGGCAAACCAAGTATGATCCCAAGGAGATCGCTCGGGTATTCTTATTAGAATTTTGAAATTCTTGAGCAAGATAGCTTCTTCTTGCTTCATCTATTAGTTAATTTTGCTTAATATACTTCTATGGATCCTTTACAGTGTTGTATTATACTCAGGTGACTGGTAAGGCCCTTGGGCCTCTTGTTTCTTCAAAGAACAGCCAACTCATAAGGCATATTTAATGCAAGCATCTATAAGCAGTTTAGGTTTAAGTTTATTTTTCAGATTAGATTCCTCGATAAACTATTGAGAATACAATAGATTATCAGAGTTTTACAAGGGAGTACATAGGACGAAATCGGTAAAATAAAGTGGAAGATCACAATCACAATAAATCTTAATAAAAAGGAAGACTTATCAAAGATGTTAACTTTGGAGTTTATTTTTGTCTTAAGATCATGAGCACTGGAGTTAGAGTTGAGCCCAATTCAGAAATCCAAATTTGACTTAATGCATATATGTGTTGGACAAAACTTTTATCTAAAACAGCAGGTTTATGTTGATCGCACTAATATTAAGGCATTCCAATGTTGTACTGATTTAACTTTGAATAAATCTTATCTCCATTAGGTCTCGATTTTGATTCATATTGGCATGGAGTCAAAATATTTTTCTTTAAATAAAGGGGGAAATAAAGAAAATTACTAAGCAAAAGTGACTCAGGTGAGCATTGTGTCCCAGGGGCCTCTTATTATACAATGTTTATGGAACATAAAAATGAATGAATAAAGTTTTCTTTCTTCCTTTTGTGCGATTATAATTCAAAGCAAAATTTTGTTTTTGTAATGGAGAAAAACCAGAAATTCATGTTCATTCTAGGATTTCTTAAAGCTATTTTATGACCTTGCTTAAGTAGCCAAGGTAAAGGTCATTGACAGGAAAGATACAGTGTATATATCAATTCTAAAATGATCCATACCTTCTCTCCAGATGAGCACAAAAATCTTAATAACATTTGTCTCAAAAATTATGATCATTACAGATATATTCAGTATGATATCATACCAACTCAAGAAATACAATTGTTTTTACGATTGTTGTATGTGCAGTATGGAATACTGTTTCCATCTCCCATGACTTTCATAATCGATATACAGTGTAATCTATTTTTAAAAGTATATCACTAAAAAATATCATTATTAGAATTAGCATTGACAGAACTACAAGTATACAATAGCTAGACATTTGGCTGATAGGATCTCACTGATATCTATTTGAAAATCCCACTAGCCAAGACCTATGTTTGAACATCCTAAGGAATAAAACAATCTCAACGTTGTGAAAGACAGGTTTGTCAGAACATAATAATGCTATGGACAAATTGATGCCAGATTCTACACTTCTAAGTTTCTTTACATATGAATATTGCAGTCTATTGTCAGTCAGCATATATAAAAAGACTGATAGCATAACTTCAGCTTCTAAATTTATGATTGGGAAATTATAAAATATTGAGAGAAAAAAAATCCATAGTAGTTGTATAATTCATTTTTCACTGATAGTTTTGCATTTTACCTGAAAAATAATTAGGTCCAATTTTATCCAGGGAATATTTGTTTACATTATGTTTTGTTTTAAATTCAGATTACCTTGAATTCTGGATGAAGTCCATTCACCAGTACAGCAGTGATAAGGCTCCTGTGATCCTGGTTGGTACACACAGTGAAAACAAAACAGAAAAGGTGCAAACTTTTTGTTTCTTCTAAATAAAAGTCAAAACTTTATATTATCAAAAAATCATATATATATTTTTTAAATGAATTTTAGAACAAACAATTGACAAAAAGTGTGCAAGAGTTTTGAATATTTTGTTATACCTCTAAAATCAATGGTAAGGAATGAGAAACCTTTTTTTTAATTTAATGATAATGGAATGGATCTGTAGTAAGGCGGTTTTAGATTAATCACTAAGAATTGAGATGTATTAAGTTTTTTTAAAAAAAAAAACCTTAAATTCGTAAAGGAGAATGAAAACATTGTTTTAAGTTTTTTAGCTTATCTAACACAGGCACTTGTTTCCGAAATAAATTTTTAACCCATAGTATAATAATAACACAAGGTATCTAACTCTGAATGACACGGAGTACCCCCTTCCCCCAGAATCGCACTCAATTACACTTTCAGAGGAAAAACACTGACAAACTGTTTATACCTATGTTTTCTAAGATAATTTATCTACACAACCATATATGGCATGCTTGTCTTTATTATGTCTCCCCTTCCAGGGGAGACATATTGTTTTTGTCGATTTTCTTATTGAATTTCTTCTTCTTCTTCTTCATCCAAATTTTGTCCAGGCCGTAACTTTAATACCCTTTGACATTAAGACTTCAAACTTGGAACATACATAGATGACATTGAGAAGGAGTGCACGCCACCAACATTTTTGACCTTGACCTATTTATAAGGTCAAGGTCAATCTTTTACATCAAAATAGAGTTTAGCCCATAACTTGAGATCCCTTTGATATTAGGACTTCAAACTTGTAACATAGGAAGAAGACCTTGAGACAAAATGCACTGCATTAGAATTTTGACCTTGACCCCTTTCTGCCTTCAAGGTCAAATAGGGAAAAAACACGATCTGACCATAACTTGAGAACCTTTTGACATTAAGACTTCAAACTTGGAACATGCAGAGGTGGTATAAAGGAGGGATGCATGCCACCAAAATTTTTGACCTTGATTCAGTTATTATAAGGTCAAGGTCAATCTTTTACATCAAAATAGAGTCCAAGCCATAGCTTGAGTACCCTTTGATATTAGGACTTCAAACTTGTAACATAGAAAGAAGACATTGATACAAGATGCAACACACCAAAATTTTTGACCTTGACCTCTTTTCTTCCTCAAGGTCAAATAGGGAAAAAACTTGATTAAACCATTACTTAAGAATCCTTTGTTATAAAGACTTCAGACATTGAACATGCAGAAGTGGTATGAAGGAAGGATGCATGCCACCAAAATTTTTGACCTTGATCCAATTATTATAATGTCAAGGTTATTCTTTTACATCAAAATAGAGTCCAGGCCTTAGCTTGAGTACCCTTTGATATTAGGACTTCAAACTTGTAACATAGAAAGAAGACATTGTTACAAGATGCAACGCTTCAAAATTTTGACCTTGACCCCTTTCTTCAAGGTCAAATAGAGAAAACATGACTAGACCATAACTTGAGAACCCTGACATTAAGACTTCAAACTTGGAACATGGAGAGGTGGTATAGAGGAAGGGTGAATGGCAACATTTTTTCACCTTGACCTATTAATAAAGCCAAGGTCAATCGTTTACATGAAAATATAGTCTAGGTCATAACTTCAGAACTTTTTGACATTAGGATTTCAAACTTGGAACAAGGAAAGACAACATTGAGACTAAATGTACTGCATCAAAATATTTGACCTTGACCACTTTCTTCAAGGTCAAATTAAGAAAAACACAACCAGACCATTACTTGAGATGCGTTTGACATGAAGACTTGAAATTTTGTACACAGAATTTGAGTTGAGATGCACTACATTATTATTTTTTACCCTGATCATATATTTGCACTCGTTAATGTTGGTAAAGAAGGGGAGACGTGTTTTTTTGTAAAAAAAAAACAATACCCACTAGTTTTCTTTAGTCTCTGTAATCGTCGAGTGGAAAAGACGATTTCAACCATGAAATGGTATGTGCTAATCCCGCACAGAGATTTTGATTGGCTAAAAATCTGTTTCTAAAATTACATAGGATAAACATCGTAATGTTTTCAGGGAAAATCAGACGTAAACAAGTTCTATTTACTCATGCAATATTTAAACATTGGAATTGAATTTTTAAACCCACTCATTTTTTAATTTTGTTCTCTGTGCGGGATTAGCACATACCATTTCATGGTTGAATTCGACTTTTCCACTCGACGAGCAGAGTTTTGACGCTGTTTACGGAGACTAAAGAAAATAAAGACAAGCATGCCATATATGGTTGTGTAGATAAATTATCATAGAAAACATAGGTATAAACAGTTTGTCAGGGTATTTCCTCTGAAAGTGTAATTGAGTGCGATTCTGGGGGAAGGGGGTACTCCGTGTCATTCGGAGTTAGATACCTTGTGTTATTATTATACTATGGGTTAAAAATTTATTACCGAAACAAGTACCTGTGTTATCTAAGCTGAGAGCTCAAGTGAGCTTTTTGAACATATTTTGTGCACTTCTGTTGGTCTGTCTTTCATTAAACCTTTAACATATGCAACTACTAAAAACCACTAGGCCAATTTCAACTAAACTTAAGTTTGCACACAGCATCCTTGGAAGAATATATTGAATTTTTAGCTCACCTCGACGAAGTCGAGATGAGATTATGCTATACCGTCGGTGTTGGCGTCGGCTTCCAGGTTAAAGTTCTAGGAGCAAGTCCATTCCCAAGTAACTATAAGCCCTACCTGGACCAAATTTGCATGGATGATGCATCTAGGGATGGACACTACCACACTCGCTTCGGATGCTGGATCTGACCTAGATTTTCCACATATGTGACCAGGTTAAAGTTTTTGGAGCAGGTCTGTTCCCAAGTAACTATAAGTCCTACCTAAACCAAACTTGCATGGATGATGCATCTAGAGATGGACACTACCTCACTTGCTTCTGATACTGGATCTGACCTAGATTTTCGACATGAATGAGCAGGTTAAAGTTTTTGGAGCAGGTCCATTCCCAAGTAATATAAGCCCTACCTAGACCAAACTTGCATGAATGATGCATTTAGGGATGGACACTTTCACACTTGATTCGGATGCTGGATCTGACCTAGATTTTCCAGATGAGTGACCAGGTTAAAGTTTTTGGAGCAGGTCTGTTCCCAAGTAACTATAAGTCCTACCTAAACCAAACTAGCATTGATGATGCATCTAGGGATGTACAGTAACTCACTTGCTTTGGATGCTGCATCTGACCTAGATTTTCCACATGAGTGAATTTTAGCCATATTTTAACCACATTAGCATGGATGATGTATCTAGGGATGGATACTTCCAGACTTGCTTTGAATCTAAATATGATCTACATTTTCCAGATGAGTGACCAAGATAATTTTTTGGGAGTAGCTATAAAATATTATGGCCTGTTATGATAAACTTTGTATAGATAGTGCATCTAAGGATGAAAACTTCCAGACTTGCTCTGGATTTTGGAACTGACCAAAGTTTTCTTGATTAGTAAACAGGTTAAAATTTTTTGAGCAGGTCTATTTCCAAGTAACTATAAGTCCTACTTAAATCAAACTTGCATGGATATTGATCTTTGGATGTACACTAACTGGAAAAAAAATATGATGTGAAATTTGAATTACTTATAGATAACATTCGTCGAGGTGAGCTTCGTAATCTTTGATTACCTATGTTTTTAGCTCACCTGAGCCGAAGGCTCAAGTGAGCTTTTCTGATCAAAATATGTCCGTTGTCTGTCGTCGTTGGCGTTGTTGTCGTTGTAAACTTTTCACAATTTCATCTTCTTCTCCAGAACTACTGGGCCAATTTCAACCAAACTTGGCACAGAGTATCCTTGGGTGAAGGGGATTCAAGTTTGTTCAAATGAAGGTCCACGCCTTCTTCCAAGGGGAGAGAATCATGAATTCATGAAAAATTAATGCCATCATTTAAAAATCTTCTTCTCAAGAACTACTGTGCTTGAAAATATGAAACTTATATGGAAGCATCCTCAGGTAGTGTAGATTCAATTTTATTCAAATCATGACCCCCTGGGGTAGGGTGGGGCCACAATGGGCGATCAAAATTTTACATAGGAATATTTTTCTAAAACTCTTTAAAAATCTTCTTCTCAAGAACAGCAAAGCCATGATTGGTCATATTTATATGGAAGCATCCTCAGGTAGTGAAGATTCAAGTTTGTTCAAATCATGACCCCCAGGGGTAGGGTGGGGCCATAATGGATGATCAAATTTTTAAATAGGAATATATAGGAAAACTCTTTAAAAATCTTCTTCTCAAGAACAGCAAAGCCATGATTGGTTATATTTATGTAGTAGCATCCTCAGGTAGTGTAGATTCAAGTTTGTTCAAATCATGACTGCTGGGGGTAGGGTGGGCCCACAATGGGTGATCAAAGTTTTACATAGGAATATATAGGAAAATTCTTAAAAAATCTTCTCAAGAACAGCAAAGCCATGAATGGTTATGTTTATATGGAAGCATCCTTAGGTAGTGTAGATTCAAGTTTGTTCCAATCATGACCCCCAGGGTAGGGTGGAGCCACAATGGGCGATCCAAGTTTTAAATAAGAATACATAGGAAAAATCTGTAAAAATCTTCTTCACAAGAACAACAAAGCCATGATTGGTCATATTTACATGGAAGCATCAAGTAGTGCAGGTTCAAGTTTGTTCCAATCATGACCCCGGGGGTAAGGTGGGGCCACAATTGGTGATCAATGTTTTACGTAAAATACATAGGAAAAATTTGTAAAAATCTTTTTCTCAAGAACAGCAAAGCCATGTTTGTTTTTTTTTATGGGTGCATCCTCAGGTAGTGTAGATTCAAGTTTGTTTAAATCATGACCCCCCAGGGGTAGGGTAGGGCCACAATGGGCGATCAAAGTTTTACATAGGAATACATAGGAAAAAGCAAGCCTTTTAAAATCTTCTTCTGAAGAAAAGCAAAACAATAATTAGTCATATTTAAATGCAAGCATCCTCAGGTAATGTAGGTTCAAATTTTGTTCAAATCATAACCCCCAGGAGAACAGAGGGGCCATAACAGGGGATCATAGTTATACAAAGGAAACAAATGATATATCAATAAGAATTGTCTTCCTAAGAACAGCATTAGTTGTCATATTAATTCAAAAGCATCCCTTTGAAGTATAGATTCAAGTTCAAATTACCCCCCCCCCCCCTTCGAACCACTTTTATATCAAAACTGACTTCAACTGATTTCTGCTTTTTCCTAGCCAGAGTGCTCAGGTGAGCGATGTGGCCCCTGGGCCTCTTGTTAAGCTTCAACTAGAATATTTGGGGGATTTTTTTTCTAATCACAAAAAAATTATTAAAATATTAACATGACTGTACTGTAGTGCAGTTAGTAAAATTTCAAGATGAGACCATATTTCTTAGAATGGGTCACAAAAGGGGTTAAATAGCATTTCACATTGACATATGTAAAAAATATTTCATGTGTTCTCCCAGTTAACTAAAGAATTACATTACATGTACCTAGGAGGAATTTAGTCAAAATGGAAAGCAAGTATTCACATAGCATGAAGATTCGATTGTTTTTATTTTGGAGTGACATGATGTAAAAGGTAAAGATAACGAACAGTGATTGATCTCAGAAAATCCACAAACAATACAAATATGTGAAGAAGGCATAAAACACTGACCCTGGAAATTCCAGAGGGGGATCAAGTACTTAGGAGGAGTAAGCATCCCCTGTTGACCAGTCACACCCGCTGTGAGCCGTATGTATTGATCAGGTAGAGGAACTATCTGTAGTCAATTCAGTACAAAAACAAAGGCCTAACAATTAGTATGAAACAAGTCAGCCAAAATACGACCCAGTGATAGGACATACTTTTTAACAAGGTCATTATAACGACCATAAAATTTACGAAAAGCATCATTTCAAATAACTTTTAACAGTTATTTAGTAAATATATGGAATTGATTATTATATGGTATAGCATTAGATTGTGCTAAACAGGTTAGGTATCTGTTCGGCTAATATTTCTCAAGTGAATGATTAAGGTCATTGAACTCAGGTATTTAAATCAAAGAAATCTCTGAACTTATTTCATATTTAGCTCACCTGGGCTTAAGTGAGCTTTTTTGATCGAAAGTTGTCCGTTGTCTGTCATTGTCATTTTCAACTTCTTCTGAAGTTCTTCTGAAGAACCACTGGGCCAATTTCAACCAAGCTTGCCACAAAGTATCCTTGGGTAAAGAGGATTCATGTTTGTTGAAATGAAGGGCGATGGCTTCTTTCAAGGGGAGATAATTACAACTTTGTGAAAAGTGAATGGCATCATTTAAAAATCTTCTTCTTAAGAACCATAGTGCTGGAAAATATGAAACTTATGTGAAATCATCCTGAGGTATTGTAAAATCAAGTTTGTTTAAATCATGACCACTGGGGCTAGGGTGGGGCCACAATGGGCAATCAAAGTTTTACATAGGAATACATAGGAAAATCTTTAACATTCTTCTTCCCAAGAACAGCAAAGCCATGATAGGTCATAATTATAAAGAATCATCCTCAATAATGTTGATTCAAATTTGTTCAAAATCATGACCTCCAGGAGTATAGAGGGGCCATAAGCCATAACAGGAGATCATGTTATACAAAAGAATATATATATATATATATATATATATATATATATATATATATATATATATATATATATATATATATATATATATATATATATAAATTCTCTTCTTAAAACAGCAAAGTCAAATTTTAAGCATATTAATTTAGAAATATCCTCAGGTAGTGTAGATTCAAGTTTGTTCATATCATACCACTTTAATATTTAAGCTTTTCAATACTGAACTGATTTCTGTTTTTTTCTTAGCCAAAATGCCCAGGTGAGCGATGTGGCCCCTGGGCCTCTTGTTAAGTGTTTTTGAACAATACAAGAAGAATACCTACATTTTTGATAATATTCATATGGATAACAATCATATAATTGTAGTGTGCCCCGGGTTTTAATTTATATTGCTTATTGTAATTTGTAAGTTCTTCCTTGTGTTAGATAAAGTCTGTCCTAACAGACAAAATGTGAACCAATTAAATTAGCTTGAGCATCATCCTACCAATATCTTGTCAATTGCATATAATATAAGAAGGGATTTATTTCAACAGGAGAAAATGCTGTTTTTCCGACAAATATGGAAAATTTTAGAAATGAAGGAGAAAACGTTGCACAAACATCTTGATGTGAAGAGGCAGTTTGCAGTTGGATTCCATGACAATGAAAGTATTGAAAAAATCAAACGGTCCATTCTTGATATTGTGCCCAAACTTGATCACTGGGGTGAAGAACTTCCACAATCATGGGCAATGTTTGAAAAATTCTTTCAGGAAAAGAGAAATTTCAAGATTTTGAGCAAAGCTGAACTACAGAGATTCAATGAAGCATTGCCAGAGGGAATAAAGCTCCAAACTGATGATATAAATGTTATGCTGCAGTTCTTCCATGACATCAGAGAACTTTTACACTTTGGTCAAGAATTCCTCAATGAAGTAATTATTCTTGACGTTCAGTGGTTCGCAGATGCATTTAAAAATGTTATAACAGATGAAAACCATGCAAAGGAGGATTTGTTTCACCTTGCCTCAGAGTGGGACAAGTTCAATGAAGCTGGAGAGTTACATGACACTTTGCTGTCTGCTATATGGAGAATGAACAACAATGGTTACATTGAACACAAAGATGATATTATGCTGTACATGGAGAAGTTAGGACTCTTAGCTAAATTGAGTGACAAAAAATGGTATGTTCCCTGTATGAACAAAACACCATTTTGTATGGAATACTTTTCATCATATCATGCCTCATCCATCATTTGCTACAGATTTGATCTTCTTCCTGCCAGCATTTTCCATCGTCTTATAGCAACTTGCATTCAGATTCCTTGGGAGATTTTTTCTGATGGAGACCAGGAATGTATTTATCAGACGGCAGCTGTGTTCATGTATCAGGACATGCAACATAATATTCTGCTTGGAATGACCCAAACAGAAATTCAGTTGCAAGTGTTTGTTGTGGAAGGAGAAGTTGATGTTTCAACATGTCACCAGATCAGAGAAAACATAGAGCATATTTTACACAATCTTTCCAGCACATTCGAGAAGAACTCAGAATTCCATGTTGCGTTCAAGTGTAAACCTACTGGATTTTGTGATAGCAAAGAAAGCGCTGTCATCAGTGAATCTAAGTTTATCAGAGAGACTTTTCTGTGTCCATCCTGTCCGGCAAACAAAAAGCATCGTATCAACACAAACAACATCACAAAATATTGGAAACAGGTAACTCTTCTAAAATGTAAAGTACACGTACTACATATAACTTAAACTTGGTATAAAAACTGACACTGAATCTATTTCTGTAAAAAGGACCCAAATAATGTTATTATGCTATTTGATGTAATATACATGACAAGAAGCATTCTGCTAAAATATATTTAACACCCATTTCTGAAGCTATAAACCTCTCTGAGATTTCTTTATAATAAAGCCATCTGAAAGTGATATTACCTTGCAGAAACAGTTCATCCCCCCTTTCCTATGAAAGCTTAATATTTTTTGAAATAATTATTTTTGTTATGTCTTGAACCAAAAATATTAATATGATATGAAGGTTAATAAAAGAATACCTGATTTATTGGAGGTTTCTAAAGGATCTATGAATCATTAAATGCATAACATTTGTGATAACTAAGTATTTTAATAAAGATATTTTATTCCTTGCCATACTATTATGACCACAAAAACTTCTTTTGGAAAATTTTAAAGTTTCTAAAATGTTAAAATTTGATGGTCTACAAATAATACATTTATAGTTTTCTTAGGCCTACAAATGAAGCATAAGAGTATAAAAAAACATGACGCCGGTCTGATAACTAAATTTTCCCACTTTTTCAGAACATTAAAGACCTTTAGATCCTTTGGAATCATGCAGCATTCAATCGCTAAAGCCACCTGAACATCAATCTGCTTAAACTTTTTAGTAAAAAGAGCTAAATGATTTTCTTATTTAACTTTGTATTTGATTGTTTATGTTTTATTTAAGATGGCCTGATCATATTAACTGAAAGAAAACAAATTTTGTTTCAGATAAAGACGAGTGTTGCCAGCGCTACCTCTGGACTAGACCTGGGAGGTAGATCTAGATTTGCCAAACTTGGAATGGCAACAAATGATGTGTTAATTCAGGCATGTAGAGATATGCTGGAGATGGAGGTACCACCTTCCCATATTGAAAACAAAGTGAAATCATCTAAAATCAAATTAAACCAAGATCAAAAGGATCTCGTGCAAAAAGCTAAAAGTTCTGGTTATAATATTTTTGATATTTCATTGACGTACACCTTAGTCAGAAACATTTGCTCAAAGATCCCTAAACCGACAAAAGGATCATGGGGAGGTAACAGTATGCCTGCTCCAGGAGAGATTATGGTTGGTGATGACATAGAGAGAATCAGGTTAACCCGAAACAATTTGACTGCGCATGTGAGCTCAGCCTCCACCCCTCAGACAGAATTCGATGACACTTGGTCAATGATGTCAGATATCTGCAAAAGACTGGAAACCTTCACTGGAAAGAAGTACCTGGATAAACTTAATTACATTCAAAAACTGACCCTGAAAGAGGAAGACGAAGATGATATTATTGAAAAGGTTAAAATGGAAAGCCAGCATGAAATGATGAAAGAAATGTGGTCAGATATGAAAGACATAAAGGCAGCAGTATTGAGGCCTGAAAGCAAGCATGCTTCAAATTATGAGTATTACTCATAAAATGATATGTTCACCTGTGTGTAAATTTTAAGTATTTTTGAACTCAATACAATTTCTGTGATTTTGCAAGTGTTTGTAGGATTTGATAATTACAATTTACATGTATTTATGTTTTTTGAACTTGATCCAAGCTCCAGAAGATTTGGTGGTTTCATATTAAAATCAACATTAAGAAGCCAATGTTTATTACGAATATGGTTTCTCTGGAATTAACACTTGCACTTAATTTAGGATGAAGGTCATTTTCATGTAGTAGGAAGTAAATGTAAATAGTATTGATATGTCAAATATTGAAATGTTTCACTCTACAACTTTAGAACACTTGTTAGAATAAATCTAAACATAATTAGTTCATTTTCATTCATCTTATCTTTGTCATTCTTTCATTCTTTATCCCGGTTTTGTATTTAATTCTGTTATCTATTTTTCTTTTTATACCCCATGCAACAAGTTGCGTGAGGTATAATGATTTTGACCCGTCCGTCAGTCAGTGTGTCAGTCATTCAGTCCTGTTTTTTTGTCAGTGCAACTCCTCATAAACCGCTGCACAGAATTTGGTCAAGCTTTGCAGATATTTAGGACACAATGTGTAGATGTGCATATTACCAGGAAATTCCGATTCCTTTATTTTTTCAGGGAATTTCGGCACTTTTGAACTTATATTTTTGGCCATATCTTGAATATAGAGATGAACAGTTTGTCAACGCAACTCCTCTTAAACCGCTGCACAGAATTTGGTCACACTGTGCAGATGTTTAGGACACAGTGTTTAGATGTGCATATTACCAGGAAATTCTGGTTCCTTTATTTTCCTGGGAATTTCGGCACTTTTGAACTTAGATTTTTGGCCATATCTTGAATATAGAGATGAACAGTTTGTCAGCGCAACTCCTTAAACCGCTGCACAGAACTTGCATGGTCAAACTTTGCAGATATTTAGTACACAGTGTGTAGATGTGCATATTACCAAGAAATTGCAATTCCATTATTTTTGCCTTTAGAGTTTTGACTATTGTTGACTATTATTGACTATTATTGAAGAATTGACTATTATTGAAGAAAATTTTCAGCTAGGTAATAAGGAAATCCACTGGAACCAGCTTTTGTAATGAAATTTTATGTGAAATATTTTATGACCTTAAAAGTCCCTTTTGATTTTGAGATCAAAATATTAATGATTTAACACACACACACACACACACACACACACACAATCTTGGATAGTTCTCACCCCCCCCCCCCCCCCCCCCATTGATGCTTTGCCTTAAATAATTTCATAGGTACAGTTTATAAACAAATTCATATGACTTCATCATAATTTTGTTTCCATCAATTATTTAAATGTGTAAATTGTCATGTGTTAAACATGGACTTGCACTCATTAACAAATTGAAATCACTGAGGAATTTAAATAACAGTTTGTCAGCATAACTCCTGCACTGAATTTCCTGAAACTTTGTAGGTATTTCAGACATAATGTATAGATTTGTATATTACCAAGAAATTTTGATTCCGTTATTTATCTAGAAACTTCAGCCCAATTAAATTTGTAACATACAAAGATTTGAATGTCCTTATATGCCAGAAGTTTTGATGTGATGATTTTTTGCAACTAATGCCCCTTTTTGAATTATACTTTGTATTTAAAGTGCACCGTGCCATTCATTTTGTGTTGAATTGTCGAGTTTTTGGGAGCGTGGGGTATGTGAGCTTGCTCACTTTTTCTTTCATTTTCTTTGTTTTTATCATTTGTATCTTCCACTTACCGGTACATCGATTTGTTGTAATAGTATGTTTAGCTTCTTTATCTCTCCTTAAAAATTAATAAATTTTGCAAACAAACTTCGAAAGGCCTGACCTAGAGGTTATAATTAGTCCTCTAATATTACATGTTCGTAAAACTATATCTAGATTTCACTCGCGTAGTAAGTCTTGTAGAGAACAAGACAGGACAAGTAATGTCGTATGGCCCTCAAATTCCTGGATAAATAAATAACTTGTAACCTAGTCTTTTAAAAGTGGAGAACAAGTTCTTATATTTAAGCATATAAGATTTCTTCTCATATTTTTAAAGATAAATTTTAGAGGACTTAGATTCTGTATAATTGTGAAAGTGATAAGAATATACAGTACATGTATTTTCAATATTCTTACGTTCTTAAAAATATGAGCAACGTTTTCTGGGTTACTGCAATGTTTTCTTTTTGGATACATTACAATAACATCTAAGGTGATTAAACAGTCCATAAATACCTGTCTTGAGTACATTGGAATAACATCCTAGGCGATTAATTAATTAGACCATAAAATACTTGTTTTTGCTGGTTGCTTTTTAGACCAGAATCTCCCATACCCCTTTCTTTCATCAATAAATAAATAAATAATAATCAGCAGTTCTCAAAACAATATTAAAGGAAATTAACTATTTATCAGACATTAGGTTAGAAATTCACCATGTGTCACTTTTATTTGTGATTTGTTAAACTGAAAACCGGAAAGAAAAAAATACTAAGTGTAGAATTCAAAATTATTAATATATATATATATATATATATATATATATATATATATATATATATATATATATATATATATATATATATATATATATATATATATGGTCATTTCCCAGCTTCATTTCATAGGAGGCACCTACCTTAAGAATCGTATGATTTTACTTTTTAAAAAAATGTCAAATTGTCACGATGAGAAAACGAAAAAGATTGTGTCAAATTTTTGTAGCTTCCAGTCTGATTTTTATTCCCTGATGAACAACTTGACGAGAATGTAATGTGTTACAGACTAGCTGCACTTTGTAAGTGTCAAATTTATATACAGTGAAACTTGTCAAATTCGAACACCACTGGTTCCAGAGAAATTGGCCAGAATAGACAACATTCGGGATTGGGCAACATTTTAAAGAGTTAAATTTACTAAAAGGGATATCAAGTTTAGATTGTATCAAGCAAGATTTTGGAATATACACCATCCGGTTAGACAAGTTCTACTGTATATTTATAAATACACCTGTATTTATAATTTTTAATTTTCACTGTCTAGTGGGATTCGGTATGAATTTTACTTATACATGTTGCAAAATTAATAGGTAATTGACAACACGTATATGTTATAGTACTGTCGTTTCGCACCAAAACCAGAATACCCCATGCATGAACGCCCCAAAGAAATTTTTCCGGCACCCAAGTACAATACGATCTATAGATCTCTGGAAATGCAGGCAAGAGAAAAACAATTATACTGTTTGACGACGGCATCCTTTTTAGTGTTAAACACTCGGCAAGAGACTAACCGATTTTATAAACATATGTTATGCATGGGCATGGAGTGATATGTTTACTATGTATTGAAAATGATTGTCACAGACCCGTAGGAAGCAATTTGAATTTTCAGTCCCACAATCGAACATTTTCAGTTGGGGGGGGGGGGGGGGGGGGCTACCATACGAATACACTTTGATAAGTAAAAAACAATTTAAAGAAATGTTTATCAGATGTTATTCTTGAGGTGGCACAAGCTTAAAGTAGCTTTTTTTCTTTAGTATACTATATCGATAAAATTATTCTCACTCCCCACGTGCTCCCCTTCCCGGTTCTTACGGCCCTGAATTTAAGAGGTTTAAGTGTAAATGAAATCCAAAAATCCAATGGCTTACATGAAGAAACAGTTGTCAGAGTTATTTGGATTAGCTTCCCCTTTCATGATTGATTGATTGATTGTATGCTGTTGAACGTCCCATTCGAGAATGTTTCACTCATATAGAGACGTCACGGTATACCGGTGAAGAGCTTCAGATTTAGACCTATACTCGGCACTCAGGGCCATTGAGCAGTGAGGGTTCTTTATCGTGCCAACGCCTACCGTGACAAGGGACCTCTGTTTTTAAGGTCTCATCCGAAAGACCCGTGACTTTCACTTCTAGCGTCGGGCGCTTGGCGAAGGAACAGTCGCTACCTATGTTTACGCCTAGGTTTGACACGGTGCGGTGAACGAGAGTCGAACCCGGGCCTCCCGATCACGAAGCGAGCGTCCTACCACTAGGCTACCGTGACCGGTCTCCTCACATGTTCGAACCTTTAAATAACAACCTTTAAAATGCCCAGTATATTATAATTCATACCGAAGTGGTTATAGGAAAAACGTAATAACTTCATCTGATCATCTTTTAGCCAAGAGTTTCTGATCCGCTACTCTCCTCACAAACCCTTGGCATATGGTGCTGTCAAAAGACGGGATTGTTTACGTCACGTGATCTCAAATCTTACCACATACACACAGATTGCGTCATCCAGAAAAATAAAAGCAAATTTAAACATTAAAGATTTTAGAGAATAATTAACAAGAAGGTATCGAGCGATGTTTACTTGTTATTTATGGTGCTAATCTAGATTCTAGGTCACATTATTTGCACATCAACTTAAGATTGGATGACACCATAACTTTTTATAGAATGACATGTTATCGTACGTATCATTGTTTACTTTTGTTTTTCATTCCCAAGACAAAAGAGTCAAGATATATCCCGAACGCAGATATCGTCATTTACAAAAAACAATTGCCGATTGGTCGAACTATGTCAATCAGCTCCATTCACAACTCGAGAAAAAAATTCCAACTTTTGACAGCACCCTAGGCCAAGGGTTTTATGAAAAGAGAAGCGGATCAGAAACCCTTGGCTAGCGAAGATGTCATGTGGTATTTTTTTTTTTATTTAATTTAATTTTATTTTATATCATTTTATTTCATTCTTTTAGGGGGGGATGGAGTATTGTTAGAAACAATTTGTAATGATACGGCATTTTGTGAACGTTATTTGTTCGTTCTAAATTACTCCGCGTTTAAATGAAGAAAAGGTCAAACAATATTAGAGGTAGAGGGCATTTTTACGTTTTCGCAATGAATCCGTCTTTGAAAGCTAAATACCATTCCTGTATTAAATAAGAAAAAATTATTTAATGGCTATGCGCATTGTAGAAATTTTGCATCCATTTTGTTCTTTGATACCGCGATCAAAGAAATTTTTTATGAATTATTTCTTAAACCAACAGTCTGAAAAACTGTAAAAGAGAATAATACATTTTCAAAATCATTTATTTTGTAATTTTATCTTGGCGCTCTCGTTGAAAATGAGGTGGAAGGGTAGTGTTTCTAGGAACAGAGAAAAAGAGTTTTACATATTGTAAAATGTAATTAAAGCAACATTGTGACGAAACATTTCACAATATAATCTAATACAAAGCTAAAAAATTCAACAGTGAAAAAGATGACACTAGTCTTTAATAAGCTTTTATTACGACATTTAAACTATAAAACAATTGTAGTAAATGCTTCAAATGATTTTATAACAAAAAATAAAATGAAACACTTAACAGGAAAAACAAATCGTGCACATATTTGCCACAAGCTGGAAAGGGAAGGTGGACTTCTGTCGGCGAACTTAAATTAAAAGAAAGATGCGGTTGGTGCTTGTAACACCAAGAGATCACAAAACAATGGGACGGAGTATTTGCGTGCGCATGGACTAAAGTTAATGAATGTGAAGATGACAGTTATCAAGCCCAAAAGTGCATTGGAACCATACAAATTTGAAGCAGTGCAAAAAAGGACCTGTGAAACATTGAAGTTGTGATCAGGTGCCATGGCGGATTGAGAATTCCCTGTCGATCGGTTACACCAGCCATGTACTCTTTGTTATAATCGGATAAACGGAAATATCCGGAGACAATTCAGTGTGAAAATAATGGCTTAACAATTTGAATGAAAAACGTCAGTCAAGTACTAGTTAACAAGGTCATTGTATCGACCATAGAATTTGCGAAATGCTAACTTTAAACGAGACTGGTGATATCCTTAAATGGACATGTTTGCCAATAAGCCTAGATTTAGAAATTGCTCGTGTGTAGAACATATTCTTGCGAATCAACTAGGACATAAACTACACTAAACTATGCAGTTGTTAATTGTATATTGCTACACAAGTGAGGGAAGTTGACAATAGAGAAATATGACACGGTGAAAATAAGATTGATTGATTGTAGGTTTACGTCTTTTGCAAGATTATTGCAGTCATCTGACAGTTCACGGTATATCATTACCGGGCTTCAAATTTAGTCCTTTACTGGACATTCAGGGCAATGGAGCAGTGAGGGATCTTTATCGTGCCAACGCTTGTCATGACACGGGCGTCAGATTTTAAGGTCTTATCCGTCAGGTCGCAACTTTCACTTCAAAATACGGAGCGCTGCCGAAGGAACATAAATGTTGCTACCTTTTTTATCGACTTCGATTTTTCGACGCCGGGGCTTTTACTCACGACTTTCCGATCACGGGGCGAACGTTCTGCCGACTGAGGTACCGTGAAAGCCCTGTGGAAAAAAAAATATACAGGAAAATCATGGAAGTTATAATTGGAAAAAAGTGTAGTTATTTAAAATGAAAAGTAAAACAGCATTTTTAAATCAGTTTGTTTCAGTTGATATGCATAACCTTTTTTTCTGATCATATTATGAAAATGGTATGATTCAGGTCTCTTTAAGACATTTCTTTAAAGATAAACAATTCCGTAAACCATCTCTTTTTTTGAAACGTAAGTCAAGAAACATACATTACCCGGGCTTGATTTCTTATTCACTATAAAGCCCTCTAACATAGGCATGTGTTAACTTTAAATCAAAGACTAAAACTTGCTAATAAATCCCGTTTTTATATTGTGTATATCCTCTTTCTCATTCATATTTATGCCTGAATGAAAAATTGTTGCCATCCTGCTCATCAAAGGTTTAAACTTCCGAGGTCACCAATTGAGGTTTTAATGTCTGTGGTTGAATTCCCATTTTTAATGAGATTTAAAATATGCAATTTTTAGAATCCCAATAACTTGGTCTAAGAGAGCTTGCCAAGATTTTTTTCTTTATAGAAATAAATGCATGAAACACGTGCATTATGTATCACTTTCAGGATCCTAATATTTAAAGACGTTGGTTGTGCAGAAAATTTCGTCGGAACCCTATCTTGCCAGGTATCCTTCGTGTGGTCCAATGAGAAAATATACTTAAGGTTTACTAGTTACACAAAACCTAGTAGCTAGTTTTATTTTTCCTTCACTCTTTAAGGTCAGTCATAGGAGCGATGCCAAATAAAGATCCCGATTGCTGTAGGTAGGAGCAGTAGAAAAAATTTCTTTTTCTTTTATTCCTTTCAGACAACGATTTATTCCAAAAACAGAATATACTGATTATTTGAAAACGACATTCAGTAAACAGGAAACAATACAAGACTGGATTAAGAATAGGATTAATTAGCGCCATTAGGGAAAATATCATTCTGAGCCTTGCCAAAAACCCCTCCTCTGGCTCCTCTTTAATAGCGCTCACCATGTTCGTGACAAACATTGGAAAAGTTAAAAGCACGAAACATCCCGTGAACAGAGATATCTTTACTACACACCTTTTGTTTCCTAGGGATGTTTGAAATTTCTTTGTAGCATTCTTCGTGACGCATTTGATGACGTAACAATACTCCAGAAGATTTATGGTTATAAGTCCAAAAATAACAAAAAGTGACCATTGAAATGGATCCCTGTCTGTCAACGAAGTTTGTATATGACAGTTGTTTTCCAGAATCGGCAAATGTATGGCTATTATCCAAGAAAGAAGGCAAGCCACTGTGACATTTATATGTGTACAAATCTTCATATATTGAAAAGGAAATCGAAGTGAAATAAGCCTGTCTGTGTTCATTATGGTAATGGTCAAAGCCCCGAGGCCGTAAAGGGATATGATGAGAAATCTCTTGGTAATACATACGACTGGATTCACCAAAATGGTACTTGGAATACACAAAATGACGCCCAAGCACATGTCAGAAATGGCCATTTGTAATGCAGGCATACGAATGGAAAATTTGAGCTTTTTGCTTTTTATAAGCACCAGAATAGATATAAAATTTAGAACAGCAATGGGTACGCCAAATAAAAACTGGAAAAGCCCCAAAGTCGAAGATCCTTTTGAAATTGTAACGTTTCCCGAATTGTTGAATGTCTCTTCCATCATTGCGCCTCTCTCTAAAAATATCCTTGAGATGTCTTTCGTCGTTTTAAAGTGTTTACGGGTAATCTAAGAACTAAAAAATGATACTTTGTACTCTAATCTTTTTCTGTCCCATTTGACATACAAACATACAAGGTACAGTATATGTAGTTCCGTTTAATAATCTCTAGAGGACGATTCTGTTTCAACAAAACTTGTTATCAACAAAAATTATCCAAGACATTTAGTTTTAGTAAAGAATACAATCCTTTTCACGATATCGCAATTAAATTTTTCATGAATTTGTTAATTAACAAGAGAATAACATCCCGGAATAAATCGTGTCTTGAGCACAGAATACATGTAAACTTCACAGAATACATGTAAACTTCACAGAGTACATGTAAACTTCACAAAATACATGTAAACTTCACAGATAGTTTTTTTTAAATAGATAGACTGCATGTTCTCCAAGAAAAGCATCACCACTAAAAATGTAATTCTAAGTATAAGATTCTTCTTATGATTAATAATCGAGAAAATCTTTTCCCCATGGTGATTCATGACGTAGATATTAATCAATTTAGAAAGAAATTGTCCTTAGCATAAGTCTAGAATTTCTATAATTAATCTCTCTCTCTCTCTCTCTCTCTCTCTCTCTCTCTCTCTCTCTCTCTCTCTATGTGTCAAATAGGGATTCTGGCTATCCTTGTAAATGCTGTGTTCTAAATGCATGCGCGGATCTAGAGGGGGGTCAAATAATCAGTATATTCTGTTTTTGGAATAAATCGTTGTCTGAAAGGAATAAAAGAAAGAGAAATGTTTTCTACTGCTCCTACCTACAGCAATCGGGATCCTTATATGGCATCGCTCCTATGACTGACCTTAAAGAGTGAAGGAAAAATAAAACTGAAATCATATTTTGTAATGAAATTTTATGTGAAATATTTTATGACCTTAAAAGACCCCTGCTGATTTTGAGATCAAAATATTACTGATTCAACACACACATACACAAAATCTTGGATAGAGTACACAAAAAGTTTTCACCCCCCCCCCCCTCAAAGTAGTGCTTTGCCTTAGATAATTTCATAAGTACAGTATATGAACAAATTTATATAACTACGTCATAATTTTGTTTCCATCAATTATTTAAATATGTAAATTGTCATACGTTGGGCATGGACTTACACTCACTAACAAATCTAAATCACTAAGGAATAAAAGTTTGTCAGAATAACTCCTACACTGAATTTCCTGAAACTTTGTAGGTATTTCAGAAATAATGTGTAGATTTGTATGTTACCAGGAAATTTTGATTCCATTATTAATCTAGAAACTTCAGCCCAATGAAATTTGTAACAGACAAAGATTTTAATGTCCTTATATGCAAGAAGTTTTGGTGTGATAATTTTTTGCAAGTAATGCCCCTTTTTGAATTAAACTGTGTATATCTCTGATTTATGGTATAGTTATATATATTTTAAATTTATCTTCAGTGTGTGGAATACCGTATGTAATATGACATTTAGAAAATTGTTTTGAAAAATTTCTGCGTTTGCAATTTATATACTCTAGCCGTTTTGTCGCAAATTCTGCCACAATATAACCTTTAGTATTTTTGCTTCAAGTACAGTCTGTGCCACATTTCAAATAATGACGAACTCTGCTATGTACAATGGGGTATATTTAACACTGCCTACTTATGAACATAGACAATGCTTCTTTAAGAAAATTGTTGACGTAGATGAGCTATCCTAGATCTAAGTGTGAGCACCATAATATCTATACAAAAATAATTCTGTAGCATTGATGTTCTGGTCACAAGTTTTACAAAAACCCAATACTTCTACTTCTAGTGAATTCATCGCTTTGTTCAATTACGTGCGTATTTAAAGGACCAGGTATATGTGGGAGTTGCGCTGTCAGTATAATTTAATTTATACAGAGGATCTAATAAATGTAATTTATGGAATTAAATTGATACATCGTGATGTTAAAGGCTGCATTGAGTTCTTTAAATAAATAAATGACGTGTAACTTTCATTCATGCTGAAGTAAGTTAATAAAAAGCGCACCCCGGGTTCGCTTCCTGGGTTCGCTCGGGGTCCGCTTTCAGAAATTTTGGGACCGCTCTGGGTGCGCTTCGGGTTCGCTCTGCGTTCGCTCGGGGTCAGCTCGGGGTCCGCTAGAGCGAACCCGGCGTTCGCTTTCCGGGTTCGCTTTACGCACTCATGCGTGAAGCGGACCCCGCTTCAATCTTGCCGCCAGTAAGCCCCGCACCTTGTATATTCCAAATACAGTAGTGAAATCGACCATTACTGTTTTTATGGCGATCGAAACATGTACATGTAAGTGACAATATGGAGAACGTTGATAAATTTTCAAGAATTTCACCGTACATTTGACGTAGAATTATCAACTTTTATTTTTCTTAACTTACAAGCTAAGTATATCTCGAAAGAAAAAGAAGAAAAGGTGTTAAATTTACTTTCAATGTATCGGATGGAGTGAAATTGATAGGAGTATCTCAATAAAAAAAAGCGTTCAAGTTCATTTGTTTACATTATTCATGCGTTTTAAAATAAGTTGGAACTTCCAATTGCAATTGCTAAATCGTAATTTAAATGTTTGAAAGACAAACAACTGAATTATTATCTTATCTATGAAATAGCTGAGGCATACTGTACACGTAAAATGCTAAGTTTCATATTTAGCAGTTTACATTTAAGCTAGATTGTCGTCCATTACATATACATGTAGGTTGTGATAATCACTAAAAATTCTCGTACAGTGAAACTTGAGTTTCGTTTTACAGATCATTTATAATTTACTTCCATGCTATAAATCATTGTTTTATAAGGCGAGTTTAACGGAAGACGTATAAAAAAAAAACAACAATCAAAAAACCAAAACAAAACAAAGCAAACAAAAACTAATAACTGGTCCACTGATAAGAATATATTTTTTTAAGTTGTTTTCAAATAAATTATCATTTGAATAATGTGTGTTCCTTACTGGTTCATGACCCCCCCCCCCCCTACATACATGTACATAGACATACACAGACAAAATTCTAAATGTTTAAAAATAAATAAAAACAAGAAAGAAAACAAACAAAACAAGATTTCAATAACTGTAAACTCGCATGATTAAGTAGATGAAATTAAGATAATAACGCCCGATCGATGTTATTGTTTTTTTTTTTTGTTTTTTTTTTTTTATTGTTTTATTTCGATGAGCCCCCACCCTTTTCCGTACTCGAATTGTCTTCTATGGGCCGGTTGTAGCGATTTTAATTTCAAAAAATACACAGTGTTCTCTCTCTCTCTCTCTCTCTCTCTCTCTCTCTCTCTCTCTCTTAAAGCTATGTTACTGATTTTCAGCATTCAGGTGGCAGCAAATTACATGAACATGTACCTTTCATGCAACGTACCAAAGAGCTATGACGTTTCCAAATTCAAAAATAAAAAAATAATAATAATTGAATTTTTCATTGATAACGTGCCCAGACGAGGTACATGTAACTTAAGGGGCATCGAATGTAGGGGGGAGTATATACTCAGGTATACCGTGACCATGGAGACAGTATACATCCAGCTAGCAAGTGTCAATTAAAAAACCCCACCGCAATTGCTCTTAGCACCCGCACTACCTCCGAACAAGTGGATAATTACCGACACGTGATGACCTTGGCTTCACTTTGAACTTATAATTATTAAAGTGTTAAAATTAAATAATTATGACAATTACAAAGTTCAAATACAGGTTCCTAAGTAATGAAAAAGTATATTTATGTTTTCGTTTTAAGGTATCTTTGCAAGTTCAAATTACTAATGTTGGAATTACGTGTACTTTTCATGCACAAGTACAAAATGTATCCGTCTAGTATTTTTTTATATCCATATAAAGTATTTCGAAAATTACATATAGTACATGTAAGAGGTTCGTGAACAAGTAAACCTGTATATACATGTACATGTATATATAGACGCGAAGGAAAGTGATGAGCATTTTTTTTTTGACTGACTTGCAAGTAGATACAAAAATTCATTACAAAAACATACAATGTAAGGTCTACATGTAGGATAAATAAAAAAAAAGACAAAATAAACTTTCCCTATACACATGTATTTAAATCAAGCTATTTATTAAATTTTGGTAAAAGATTAATTTAAAAAAATATCATAGTAGTTACAAAATGAGATTTTTTTCTCCAATTTACGTATTGACATAATGCACATTTATACTGTACAATGTACATTTAATTTTTTTTTCATGATCAATTATTAAGATCGATAATTTCGATGTTGATCTAGATAAATTAAAATGTGCATGTAAATTGAAATAATAAATAAAGAATAATTAAATTAAAGCACGTACATGTTCTTATACGGTATCTTGAGATAAAAAAAAATTCTGTAATTTATCGAAGACCAGTTTTTTTTAGTACTAATTGTTATAACCATTATTATCTTCTTCTTTTTTTATTATGAATTAAAGTACTTATTTTCTGATAAATTTACGCAATGTATATTTATATGTTAATGGATTTTAAAAATATAAGGAAAATAAATATGTAACTATACATGTTACATGCTACCTGGATAATAAAAATATATAATGTATTAATAGATTTTAAAAATAAAAAATAATGAAAATAGATGTGTAAATATTGCATGTTGTCTGGAGAATTAAGATATATAAATATAAATCATGTTTAAAAATCGTATTAATAATATTTTTACACTGTACATTCACACGCTTTGCTTGTACAATGTTTAGATTACAAACTGGCATGTTGACTGGTCGATGCGCTGATGGTCAACGCATTTTATCACTTATCCTGATTGACAGACCTGTACGGCATGTTGATTGGTCGATGCGCTGATGAGTTAATCGCTAATCCTGATTGACAGCTCTGTTACGCAAAACCGAACGCGCGTTCGCTTTCTGGGACCGCTACTGAATTTGGGGTTCGCTTTCAGCGTTCGCTCTGGGTCCGCTGCGGGTTCGCTACGGGTGCGCTCCGGGTTCGCTCGGGGTCAGCACTAGTGGACCCCAAGCGAACCCGAAGCGAACCCAGAGAGCGAACCCGGGGTGCGCTCTGGGTTCGCTTTGTGTTAGGTTGTGTCTGGTCGGTACTGGTACTGTATATGAGCACACATCGATTCGAACAGTAAATCGCACTTGTTAAAATTAATTAATAGTTTTAGCAATATAATTATACTATTTGGATCTCAGATTTACTCTCCATGAAATTTCAGAGGAAACAGTTTTAACATTGACATTGACTAAATTTATCATAAAAAACCTTTTTGAGATTATATATGCCTTTTAACCTAAAAAAAATAATCCATATAAATACGAAAATTAAACTCATTTTCTCAAAGTTTTTCCTCGCTTCAAATTTACACGCCATGTTGACATTCGGAACTCACTGGATTGTTTGTAGAGTTCGAGTTATTGCCCGTGTCTATTTTGCTACATTGCCAATACACGGAACGAATTCTATCGTTAAACCGGGTCTGTAGGACAATATCATTTTAACGATAGAACGTTCTATCTACGCAAAGCGGAGCATCCCCTCGCAAAGAGCATATCTATAAATCAAGGTAGCATTCCAATTCTGTTGCGAGATAAAAATTAGTCGTTTTGAAAAATATGTTATAGGAAAGGGTCCATGTGATAATTGACGAAGTTTGACGTAAAATTGATTTTTTTTTTTATTTTTTAGAACATAACAGGGCAAATGAGACCTCTAAAAAGCCTTGCGTTTTCACGGCTTTTAATAATTCGTCTGTGTTCCATCTCAAAATTTTACCACCAGTGTATTCCTAAGATGTTAATTTATATTTCTAACAAAACAAAAATCTCATTGGGATAAGATATATTAACATTGAAAATTTATGAACAGGGTAAGTTATTTTTTCTGACCTAACGTAATATGTTAATGCTCTTCAGCTATACTAAGTTTTAAACGCATTTCAAGCTAGATCAGATATTACATGTATAATGACGAATTTCTGGCGTCATTCGACTTTGTTGGCAGAAACTGATAATGTTTCCGATTGATTGATTGATTGTTATTTTACGTCCCATTCGAGAATTTTTCACTCATATAGAGACGTCACCATATTCCGTATACCATATACGAAGGGTGTCAAATTTAGACCTTTTCTCAAAACTCAGGGCTATTGAGCAGTGAGGGTTTTTTTTCGTGCAAACGCCTTCCGTGACACGGGACCACGTTTTTTAGAGGTCTCATCCGAAGGACCAGCAACTTTCACTTTAAAGTGCTGAGCGCTTGACAAAGGAATAGTTGCTACCTATTCTTTATCGACTTAGGCAGTCGTGGCCGAGGTTCGACCAAAGACCTTTGAGCGCTCTACCGACTGAGCTACCGTGACGGTTGATAATGTTTCTGAAATGTTGCACAAAAATTCCATTTGATTAACAGAATTATTGTGAAATTTTTGTACGAATAAAATAAAAATAACCAAACTCTATTAGATATTTTTTGAGTCCCTGTAACAAATATGAATTTTTGCCTGTATAGAGTATATATATTTCTTAGAGAACTCAGTTCAACTTATCCACATATATGAGGGAAATTTCAGCTATACATTGCCATTTATACAAAAGGCTTTAAATTATACATTTCTCAGGCAGGAATCGGTTGAAAATTACACTTTTCGCATAGATTCACACGGAATATTAATTTATCCTTATTAATCACTCCTCCAGTTTAATATTATTGATTGATTGTATGTCGTTTTACTGAATGATAAGAAGTTTTCACTCATATTGAGACGTCACCATATACAGGTAAAGGGCTTCAAATTTAAACCTTTACTCGGCACTCGGGGCCATTGAGCAGTGAGGGTTCTTTATCGTGTTAACGCCTATGGGGTCTCGGTTTTTAAGGTCTCGTCCAAAAGACCCACGACTTTTAACTTCAAAGTGCCAAGAGCTTGGCGTAGGAGAGGTTGCTACCTATTTTTATCGGCCGAGGTTCAAACCCACGACCTTCCTACCATAAAGTGATCACTCTGCCGACTGAGCTTCCGTGACAGTATTCCAGTCTAATATATACTCTCCAGACTTATATATACACGGTTTATGTTTGTTTGTTTGTCTGTTTTTTAAAGTCCCTCTCGAGAATTTTTACTGTAAAAAAATGTAGAAAGTAAGTCAGGGAACCAGGCTTTTATAGAAAATACTTTTCACCCCAGTTCCCTAGGTTGAATATCAAAATTCTGAATCCTTATTTCCTGAAATCTAAAATAACAAACACTTATCAAACTCATAAGTCTATGGAAACAATACAAATTGGGAGCAAACAACTGAGGTGGGATCAGGTGCAAGAGCCATGCACGTATCTCAAGGGCACTCCCAATCATATTGTAAAATATGAATGAGCTACAGCAGGAAATGCAGGAGGAGTTAAGAGAACCATGTGTTTGTAGGAAAAAGACACTAAATGACCCCCCCCCCCCCCAATTTGGCCCTCAGGATGAAAATGGAAATTTCGAACTTTTTTGGCACATGTTCAAAGGACCACCAATCATATTTCAAAATATGTGTTGGCAACTGTTAAAATGTATGAATAGTTTGAAAAAGTGAGTGTTGGTGCGACAGACGGACGGATGAACCAGGATAACAACAATATACCCAAACTTTCTTTAAGAAACACGGGTATAAAACTATCTTTGTAGATATTTTTAGATCGATTATTAATTATTACCTTCGCCTTTCTACATTGTGACACTCCTGTCATTTCAACTCTCAAGTTTGTAGTGACGTATGTCATAAGCTATAATGACGTCATATCTTGTTATTTAGAGAAGTCACTACAAATGGTGTAGAGAGCCTTTTCCTTGCCCTGTTCATGATTTGTATTACTTACAAAATTTATGAGATCGATCACTGTTCGTTATCTTTTTCAGCAAGATAGAAAAGATCGAGGTAGCTTTTATTAAATCAACATATCAACACATCAAAGGAATGTATTTTGCATGATTCCAAAATAGGTAATAACAAAGTTTTAATTAAGTTCAGTCGTAAGAGAATAGTCTCAGATATAAATAGACATTTGTATGTTATCTTGTAAATTCTTTTCTTTATTTCTGTCGACTATTTTGTACACATAAGCAAGTAGACATTATGGAGTTTTAACACATTTTTCCAGATGCACCCGTAAATTGATAATATACATTCACTTGACAAATGAATGGTCTTATATAATCAAATCTTTAAAGAATATACATTCCACTCAACATTTTCTACATAAAAACAATTTATTGCATTGCCAGCAGTTACGTGGACAATTAAATATTTGAGAAAGTATTCAGATGCTTCTTCGTCCAAGGCACCTGATGCAATCTGGTGTTTCCAGAGTCTGTGATTTTGCTTAAATTTTCATGTCGTTTACAGGATTTTTGAGATTGCTTACAGTTCCTTATTTTTTACCCTTTTCACTTGAACTGTATTTTTATACATAAAAACAAACATAACATCAATAAAGTAAAAGAAAATAAATGGCTAGTATACCCTTTTAAGCACGTGATCATAAGTAGTCTAAACATTCACCAAAGAGTAAAAACATCAAGATGTAGTCAAGGTCCCTCTCATTATATGACCAAAAACTTACTGTTCTCTATTGAGGAACATCACTAATAAGCAAGGTCGCTTGTCATATTAAGTATACCTGATCTCATTAATGCACATATGTACTTTCCTTTTACTAATTAGCACAGTCCCCGGGCAGAGTTAATAAACAACTCTGATGTTCATTTTGTAATTCCTAGTCAAAGGTAAATATTTTTTGTTATGATTGTAAAGACGAATAATGACACCCGGGAAACACCCGGTCATTATTCAACGTCGAAAAACGACCCTTTTGCCTGCAGAAAAAAGAGGCATCACCTTTAAAATCTGCATATCCTACGTGAAGAAAAATGACCCTTTAGAATAATGGCCCCCTGTAGATTTTGTTGGGGATATACATGTATTTCCATATACATGCAAATAAATAACTTTAATTATCGGAGGTTCCCCAAAGCCCAAACATGTACAATGACTAAATGATCATTGTCTTTAAGACTAAATGAAAAAAAAATACCAGATTATAAAAATATGACTAAAGCATAAAGTCATAAATTGATTGTTCAGTTTAAGAATAATTTTATAATTGCTGTGTTTTTATTTTTAAGAAGGGCTAGTGGATTAGAAAATTGAAATTTTTTTGTACAGATGTTTCATTATCGATAATTTGACAAAACGTCGATATTGTGTTTTCTCAATAAAAAAAGATAAAAAAAAATCCCCCTGTCTCTTCATTTTTCATGTTTTATTTTCAAAGATCTTACTGGTTTACTTATTTGGCATTTTGAAAGCATCTCCCATGATGAAATATTGTCTCCTTTTCATGTTGTTGGAAGGAAATCATTCTTTTTTCAAGCATTACATTGTATAGGAATAAACGAAGATAAAAAAAGATTACTCAATCCTTAAAAAAAATTTATATCCTTTCTTTATCAGAAGTCTAATTTTAGAAATAAAAAGGAAGAGGGGTTTAAAATGACACTAGTACACACAAGTGATAAAACAGTAGCAGTTTTAGGTGAAATTTTTATTGACATTCCTCTGCTCCTGAACTGATAAAGGTTACGTAAAACCAAATTTAATGGTGTTTTTATAAGGTTTAGTTGTTTTTATAAGGATTAGTCCCATCTTCTTTCCCAAAACTAGTCCAATGGGCAATACATATTGCACATTTGGTATTTCTGTGTCAGTATTTATATTACGTATATCGAAGGAGCATATATCTTTGTGTCCACGTAATGATATATGGCACTTTGTCAGAATGGATTAAATGTTTGTTTGTTTATTTGCTTGTTTAACGTCGCTCTCGAGAATTTTTCTTTTATATGGAGACGCCACCATTTGCCGGTGGAGAGCTGCAAATTTTGACCTATACTCGGCACTCAGGGTCATTGAGCAGTGAGAGATCTTTTTCGTGCCAGCACCTACTGCGACATGGGACCTCGGTTTATATGGTCTCGTCCGAAGGACCAAATGGATTAAATGTATCAGATGTGTGTTAAAATAGCGCATTAAGCGATTGTTTTAAGTGTTTAAGATCTCATTCTAAGAAGAAAATTCTTCAAAATCATATGTCAGTTTTGAATATTTTTAATATTACCAACAACCAAAATGAATTTGAATTACCATATTTATATTGGATTCCGAAACTTCATAAAAATCCTTACAAAGAAAAGATACATAGCGGGTTCTAGTCAATGTTCTACCAAGCCTTTTTCTTTAATGCTCACTAAAATATTAACAGCAGTGAAGGAGAAACTTCAGGAGTCCTGTACAACAGTATATTCAAGAAGTTGGTAAAGCAGATTTGGATACTTAAAAAATTCATAGAACTTTTGGAAAGTTTGAAATTACAACTTTTTTTTCCAAAATCAATAACATAAAAACTTACGACTTTTCAACTCTATATTACTTACCTTGTCATTGACCATTTGCAAAATCATTTTGTCAAAAAACATTCTGATTGTACACACAAGTACTCTGAAGTTGATATCAAAAAGATGCTTGAGATTCTGATTCACTATATCTATGTGGTTTTGGAGACCGGGTTTTCCAACAATCTATTGGAATCCCCATGGGTACCAAATGCACCCGTTGTTTGGAGGTCTATTTTTGTATTCATATGAAGCAGAATTTATTCAAAATCTTATACATGAGAAAACGAAATATCTTGTTGTTGCCTTCAACTCGACATTTAGATATATCGACGACTTATTATCAATCAGCGATAGTTATTTCCATTCATAGTCGACATGATATAGCTCACTGAGCTTGGAATAAAAGATACCACAGAGTCTAACCATCTATTACATATTTGTATATTTTACTAGAAAAAGACGTTAATGGTAATCTAAAAACAACGCTTTATGATAAACGTAATGACTTTAACTTTTCAATCGTCAACCTCCCTTCCTTATGCAGCAATATACCTTTATCACCTGCATATGGGGTGTAAATCTTTCAGCTGATTCGATACGCAGAGCATGCTCTACGTATGAACAATTTCTAAAACGAGGTTAGTTATTGACAAACAAGTTGACGAAACAAGAATATCAACAGTCTCGTTTAAAGTCATCATTTTGTAAGTTCTATTTTAGATATAATGACCTTGTCAGCAAATACAATTCATCATTAAGTCAAATGCTAGTGACGTTCTTATACTAATCGTTAGGCCATTATTTACACACTGAATTGTCGGCCAATTTTTCCGTTATTTCCCGATCATGACAAGAAGCACACGTCAGGTGTGACAGGTCGGCAGGGGATGCTCACTCCTCCATGGCAACTGATCTCATATCTGATGTTTTTGGAGTTCCGTGTTTGCTCTGCTCCCGATTTATATTGTTTTAATGGACTTTGAGCATGAATACTGTTCGTTTTCTCCATATTTCATTTTTACAATAGATTTTACTGCCTTATTTTATGCCTTAGTTTATTCACGAGAGTCATATGTACTTTGAAGATCTGAATTATTTTTCCATTTTCAATAATAAATGCTCTTTTTCTACAATCTCTGTGTAATGTTATCTGTTTGGCAAAAATACGGAGCAGAGTTCGACTCATGGCAAAAAAGGTACCTCTGTTATATTAGGAGAGGATGGTATATGATTGATTGATTGATTATTATTGTTTAACGCCGAGTCGGCAATATTTCAGCCATATTTCGGCGAGAGAGGACGGTATAAAACAAGAGGTAACAAGGACTATTTACAAATAGATATGTTTTTAAAAACGATAAATACGAAACCATGCAGTTACAAACATGTGTGTTGTTTACATAGTGACACACTATGCGGCATTTTAATTATAAGTATAATAATAAAGAAAATGCATAATTTTCCAATCTGTAACATCAAAATTTCTGAATTGACAGCATACATAACTAAGAACTTCAATTTGTCATAATTCTTATGAAGTCTTTTGAAGTATTCCCTTTTTTAATTCACTAACTTTGATCTTCTTTTCTCTGGTCACTGATTTCAGACTACCTGACTCAAAAGGTATTCTCTTATTGCAACGGTGACAATGTTGCCCTGATGTTTTTTTTTTTTTAGTTTTTTGCAGAAATCAATTTGACTTGATGCAATGTATAATCATTTAAACTTTAAATAGAATTTTCTAGGCTATTAATGAAATAATCAAAAGGAAATTTTAAAATTTTATATTTATTCGGTTTTCAGGGTAATTTGATCTTTTTAGATCAAATATCAAATCTTGGTGATTATTAATAACGGAACTTTCCTTGAGACTCTTCAAGCCATCTGCTTCCCTCAATTAATTGCACTGGATTTCTGCTGAGGACAATTTTTATATAAGGAGATTATTATCTTTGCTTACAATACCCTAGGAGAAGATTTTGTCGATAGTAATTATGCGGGAAACATTTTATGCGCAATATATCATACTATGCAAAAGGGCGGGGCTTTTCTTATAGAACATGTATTTATACACATCTTAATGTCTATCTAACTCATCTATATATCATCTATCTGGGATTCCTGTGTATTGTATGTTTGAATCATTACACTCGAGCTCTCCCGATGCTATATCCTTGTTTATAAGTAATTCATGTTTACATTACATTGATTAATATCTTTTAACAATGGAGATGTTTCATGTAATTTTTGCGTATCACAAAATAAAATTCGTGTATGCCAAATTGAACGACAGGCAAAAGGAGACTGAGGGAAAAACAGTTTATTTTAGTCCTTGCAATTAGTTGTCATCTTTTTAAGACAACGAAAGACACCATGACGGAACTTTAAACAAAGAGGAAAAAGAGCGTAATGATGGAAGAAGCGTTCAACATTTCGGGAAACGGAACAATTTTGAAAAGTAATTCCACTTGGGGTCCTTTCCAGTTTTTATTTGGCTTACCCATTGCTTTTCTAAACTTTATGGCCATTCTGGTGCTTATAAAGAGCAAAAAGCTGAAATTTTCTATCTGTATGCCTGCATTACAAATGGTCATTTCTGATATGTGCTTAGGTGTTATTTTGTGTATTCCAAACACCATTTTGGTGAGTCCTGATATTTGCATCACTAAGAGATTTCTCATCATAGCGCTTTACGTCTTTGGGTCTTTGATCATAACCATTATGAACACAGACAGGTTTATTTCACTTCGATTTCCTTTTAAGTATGCCAAGATTTGCACACATATCAACATAACAGTGGTTTGTCTTCTTTCTTGGGTTATAGCCATACATTTGCCGATTCTGGAAAACTACTGTCATATACAAACTTCTTTGACAGATAGGGATCCATTTCAATGGTCACTTGTTGTGAACTTTGGACTCATCTCCATAAATCTCGTGGAGTATTGTTACGTCATCAAATGCGTCACGAAGAATGCTACAAAGAAATTTCAAACATCCCTAGGAAACAGAAGGTGTGTAATAAAGATATCTCTGTTCACGGGATGTTTCGTGCTTTTAACTTTTCCAATGTTTGTCACCAACATGGTGAGTGCTATTAAAGACGAATCAGATGAAGGGTTATTAGCGAGGCTACGAGTGCTGTTTTCGTTAATGGCGCTGATAAATCCTATTGTTAATCCAGTCCTGTATTGCTTTCTTTTTACTGAATGTCGTTTTCAAGTAATCAGTATATTTTGTTTCTGGAATAAAACATTGTCTGAACGGAATAAAACAAAAAGAAATATTTTTTTTCTGCTCCTACATGCAACAATCGGGATCCTCCCATGGTATTTCTCCAATAACCAATCTTAAAAAAGAGTGAATAAAATTAATCTGTAATTATATATTAAGTGGAAACTATGTTGTATATTTTTTGCCAGAATTTCAAACAAGATAAAGGAGAATGATAATTTAGAACACAAATGTTTGTATAAAGAAAAAAAAGGAAACGTTCATAGTTATTCAGTAATGGAAGACCTTAATAATCCACACGTGGTGCCATGAATAGATGAAACTTGTCAGATGGTGACGTTGTTGCTTCTTGAGAAACATGTTTCATAACTGAATGTATTTCTGTATAGGTTTCTTCATGTTAACCCATTGTTTTGCTACATTGTATGGTTCGGGCTTATGACATCACTAATTTGCATTTTAATTAATTCATCTTCAGTTCTCACAAACCTCTAGCCATACTGTGAAATCATTAAATTTTTGTTAAGAGTTTAATTTTTGTTGTGTTTTCTGTATGGAGATATTCATCAATTCATGTCCCCCAAGAATTTTTTTTTTTAATTCAATACCATAGTACAATCACGACTTCAAATTCCCTCCAACCATTTTTTTCCTCAGCCGAGGATTTTACAGTATTCAGAACCTCCTTCCTTTGGTAAAAAAATGTCTGCCAAGTAATTATCTCCATGGAAATAAAGGAAAATTCATGGCCAACATTTAAAAAAATCCATATGGTAGTCACTGTTTGTCTATTGAAATTAAAAGTTTGCAGTATTATAAGTATTTTTATACAGATGTCACTGTTTGACTCCTTAAGATTGTTGTTTATAGTATCATAATTATTTTCAAACTGTAGTCACAATGTGATTACTTTAGTTGATTGTTTACAGTATCATAGGTATTTTTATACTTTAGCCGCTCTTTGACTACTATTCTTGGTAGATTACAGCATTATTAATGTTATAATAATGTAGTAACTGTTGACAACTGTAGTCACTGATTGCCCTCTTATGCCACTGATTGTCTACTCTTGTCACGGTTTGTCTGTTGTAGTCATTGCTTGACTAATGTTGTATGTAGTTCACAGTATCACAAGTATTTTTATAATGTAGTCTAGTTTGCTACTGAAGTAACTGTCTACGTTTTCACTGGACTAGTTGTAGACTGTAGCTAGTTGTTTACAGTATAATAAGTATTTTTATACTTAGTCTCGTTTACTAATGTATTTGGTATTATAAAGTGTCATAAGTATTCTTAAAGGTAGTCACTGTCTAATTCTTTCGTCCCTGTCTGTTTACTGTAGTCAATGTTTGTTTACCGTTGTCACCGTTTCTCTAATATAGACACTTTCTATTGTTAGTAGTCACTGTTTGTCTACTGTTGTCACTTTTTTCCCATTGCTCTTACTGTTTATTAATTCTAGTCAATATATCATACTTTCTTTATTAAGTTAATCAGGGAAAAATGTCAATCGGGAAAATCGTCAATTTCTCTGGAAAATTGCGCCATTTTCAAAAGGTCATGTATGTCTTCAAAACGTAAAATCTATTCATCACCGACATTAAGACATACAATTTTTACATCGTTAAAAAGTAGAGAAAATTTCCAAAAAGATGATATATAGTTTATATACCTTTATGCTATCATAAAATAGATACGGAGATCTTATTTTCGCGAAGTCGTGTTTTAACGCTCCACCGGTCAAATTGACTGTTTATGTCTGTCTGTGTGTCTTCGTTAATTTTGATTCGTTACAAGTTATTAATTACTGCATTATTGCAAAAGCAATTACCCACGCGTTTCTAGTCAAAGACATGTGAATTCAAGGTATTGAGAAAGGAAGATTTACTTACCGTTTTCATCCAACTTGTATGTATTATCCTGTGCGACAAATGATATGAACTGATATGAACTGTTCGTTATCTCCATATATTTCATGACAAGTGAATGGTCAAAAGCGGGTAAAAGGAGTTCGTATAACGGAATTCCTACTTCTTTTCGAATCTTTACGTTTTCCATACAAAACAGCTGATAAACAATGTTGATCAAACGTTTGAGTTAATACAATTCCACCTATTATCGAAGCGTTTTGGTGATTTCATGAAGAGTTCAATTTCACCAGGTATAACGACACATGCGGGATGTATTCTCTGAAAAGAATGTATCTTCTAGGCGATGAGAGGGTGTGGATATGCCTTTTCTGTTTAAATTTGCATTTTTGGATATATTTCGCTGGAAAGCATATGCTTTCAGAAGCATTAATTTAGGACTTCATGGAAACATTTGAGTTGGTCTGACACTTAGTGATCAAATATCATGATGACAAGCCTTTGTTTTATTTTCAATTTCTTTTATTACTTATAATCATATTTTAGTTTTATAAGTTTGTGCATATATTTTTTGTAACTAAAATCAATCGTATTTGAATATATTGACAAACAATTTATGTTTAAAGAAAGGGTACAGTTGGCCACCCTCGTCGCCTCGAGAGGATACATTCCCTTCACAATGGAGTATACACACAGCAAGTTGTGTTATACCCGGTGATTTATCGGTGTTTAGTGAATTTGTTCAGGACAGAAAGTGATCATTTCGGACCAAAATGGCGTTTCGAACGGAAGTAAGCCATGTTGTGACGTTATAGAGAGTCCCCTTAAGCCAAGTATTACATGTATACTTGTGTATGATTTTGGATATTTGCAGTGAATAAGGTTCATTACAAAAAAAAAGTGAAAAGTGAACTTTCTTGATACTTGGAATTTGCAGTGTGTAACTTCTTACAGAATATTTTGTCAATTTGAAAAAGATATGATCAATAAATTGCAGTTTAAAAATTTGTACATTCTTTTATCCAGTTGGAATTACATTGTCCAACGTATCTTTAAGGTACATGTATATATAGTATCATTGGCCCAACAGGTTTCCACTAGTGGGCCAACGTATACCTACATTAAGTCCAATGTAAGTCCTATACTGGGCCAACGTCCATGCAACCACAATGCAATGTTTGACTAATGCAATCCCAATATAACTACATTAACTCTAATGTAGGTCCAATATTGGACCAACGTTCTTGCAATCACAATGCAATGTTGGGCCAATGCAATGCCAATAGATTGGCCAACAAAGGCCCACTTTGCACTTAGATATGGGGCCATCACTGGCATTCATCATTAGGCCAACAAAATGTGCTTTGTTGGCCTAACGTTGGGCAAACATATTGATGCTGACTGGGTAAGAAGGGTCGCCCGCGTGGCGCAGTGGTTAGAGCGTTTGCTCGTAAGTGAGTCGCAGAGTAAGGAGTTGACTCTAATCGCGGGTTCGAATCCTTCTGCTGGACATGGAGACCGGCCCTTTGGATGAGACCAAAAACGAGGGCACGTGTCGCAGTAGGATCTGGCACGAAAAAGATCCCTCACTGCTCAAAGAACGATAGTGCAGAGTACAGGTTTTAAATTGCAGCCCACCTCCGGCAAGTTGTGGCATCTCATTGAAAAATTCTCAAAGGGACATTAAACAAATAAATCATCTGAGAAGGAAACGAACGACAAATCTGTGCGGTGGATTGACACAGTGGCTCTAAAATCCAGAATGTGGCGAAAAATTGTTTTTATAGCAGCAATAACGTAGCCCTCTCCGATTTTTTTGGAGGGGGGGGGGACTACAACTCCTTATAATCTTTGTAATGGTGCAAGTGCGGAAGTGGTTTTCGCCCGCACAAATTTTGGCTCAAATTATCAGTAAGTGGCTACAGTATGATGCAATATGTATTCGGACAAGATGGTGGCGAGTTTACATTCGATACAAAACTGGATCAATTTTCAATTAGAGATATTTCACTACAAAACATGAAATAAATAATGAAACATACCTAGTACTTTGTGAGATGCCCTTAAAGTCAAATTACATTCATTAATCTCCAGGGAATAGAGCGGTAGAGGCATTTAATGAAACCTATGCTGATCTTTCTCCAAATACTCTGAATTTCGCGGGAAAAATCATCTTTATTTGCAATCCTCCAAACTCGTACCTGTAGCTTTCTCTTGATCAGCAACCACAGATTTTCTATGATATTAATATTTGGACTTTGGGCAGGCCAGCTTATTCCAGTTATTCTATTTCTATGCATAAATTCCTCGGTAGATCTCGCACGATGTACTGGGGCATTATCGTCCTGGAATATATAGTCACAGGATGGAATACCCTGGTATTCTTCAGCGTTAATATTTCCATTTACTGCCATGATGGTACCAATTCCATTCCAAGTAATACACCCCCAGATCATGATCTCAAAGCATTGTTTTGATCGGCGCTGAGTCAACATCAGGCCTCCATCCTTCACCCTCTTGCGCCAAACATATACATGTACCCTTGAATCACGGCGAATGACAATTTTAGATTCATCCGAGAAAATAACTTTCTTCCAAAAGCCTTCAACAGTTAACTTTCGTTTTTTCGGCACCATTACATTTTCTTCGATTTATCTCTCTTACCACAAGTTTCTTAGCTACACGTCTGGTAAACCCATGGATGTTTGTGTAAATGTAAATATAAGGTATGTTTAGATGCTGGAATGTCTCTGTTTTCATTGAATTTGCTGGTAATTTCTCCTATACCGTCCCTCCTGTTATTTTAACTAACCTTTCCACGATTTGTCACAGTAGGCTGTCGACCACTTCGCGGGATGTTTTCTGTTAAACCTCTTTTTACAAAGCGTTTTTTAGTGATCCGGTAGTAGAGTGATTGATTGATTGATTGTATGTTGTTTAACGTCCCATTCGAGAATTTTTCACTCATATAGAGACGTCCCCGTATGCCGGCGAAGGGCTTCAAATTTAGACCTATACTCGGCACTCAGGACCATTGAGCAGTGAGTGTCCTGCAGTGACACGGGACCTCGGTTTTTAAGGTCTTATCCGAAAGACCCGTGACTTTCCCTTCCAGTGCCGGGCGCTTAGCGAAGGAACAGTCACTATCTTTGTCTTCGTCTTAGGTTTGACGCGGCGCGAGACTCGAACCCGGGCCTTCCGATCACGAAGCGAGCGCCCTACCACAAGGCTACCGTGACCAGTCAGTAGTAGACTGAGACACACCAAGAACATCCGCCACATACCTGACAGTTTTCTCCTCATCTATTAAAGGATGAGTGCACTTAAGGACATGCGAAAATTGCGTCAAAATAAACTTTCAAAAGAAGCATTTTTCTTTTAATTGAAGGAATGCTCATCATCTTATCTACAACTTTACGTAATTGCATTTAATAAAAGTATGTATTTACGAAGAACGAAACTGTTTTCAAAGGCGGGTGTCGTCACAATTTCTTAAATCTCCTTACGATAATGAGGACGCCCACTCTTTCACTGACTTTATACATAGTCAGCTCATGATTGCCTATTGTTCTCCGTTTAACAGTAGTTGTATATTTGCATTAACAATGTTGTGTCAAAAGGAGATTACTGTACAGCAGGTTAAAATCGCGGTCGGAAAAGATCGCGATTTGTTCAACTTGCAGCAAATCGCGGTCGTTTGAATTCGCGGAAAGGAAAAATTATACAAAAACTTTTTCCGCACTGCAAGTATTTTCCTTGCATATTGTGTCGATTCTGAACCCGATTAAATAGATTGAAACACCGTACTGATCCCGATCGGAAGACAAAATGTTGTACGATTTACACTGTTATGCATTCATATAAATTTTCTTCTTTCTTTCTCTTGTTTTTTTTTTCTTTCTTTTTGTTAAATACTTTTGAAATACATATGAGTCTATACGCGAGTGATTTATTTAAGTGATTTCCAGTTGTATCCCAAACAATGGCAAACATGTTTAAAAAAAGAAAAAGAAAAAAAAGAAGCCCTTTGGCAGGTGTTCGTTCATGAATAGGTATGTTTTGAGTAGAGTACTGAGTAGTATTTACTGCAGGTCATTTTAATCCCTCTGAATCTAAATCAGTTGTCAGTATCGATAGTTGAACTGTTAATAAAATTGAATTAATGTGTAACAGTGTTGTCTTTACTACCTAAGTGCCTTGATTAAAGATAATAAGACTGAGTGATACGCACGGGTGAATTCTAACAATACATGTTTTATAGATAATTACATCGCACCTCTACTGGGTGGCTGAATTAAATATTAGTTTTAGATGTTTTTTTTTTATCAATTAAGCTTTTAAAAAAAACAAGAACTACGTGTTAGTGATTGATCCGTACACCCGCATAATTAGGTAGACAGTCTACACCTCTGCTAAATTAATTACTGCTTTTTATGTTTACAAGGAAACGTAAATAGAGTTACCGAATCTAATCACAAATATCGGTAATATTTCAATTTATCCTTATCAAGTTTTGAAGAATTATTAACTGTATGTTGAATTCGCAGAATTTTTATTTCCGCGAATATAGCGAATATTATCTCCGCGAGTTAATTTCCTGCTGTACAGTAATATACAAACATGCGCTCATGGTTTAAAAGAGAAAAAACTGCTTTTTCTTACATTCGCTCTCTCTGTTGTAACCAAGGTTTTTGGCATGTTGAATATTATAATTCACCACGTGATTTCTTACCCCAAGTAACTTTGTGAATACTAAATTCCGTCACGTGACTTGTAAGGTAACATGTTTTGTGCTAACTAGGACAATGTGCTCGAAAACGTTGATTGATTGATTGATTGTATGTTGTTTTACGTCCCATTCGAGAATTTTTCACTCATATAGAGACGTCACCATATACCGGTGAAGGGCTTCAAATTTTGACCTTTACTCGGCACTCAGGGCCATTGAGCAGTGAGTTATCTTTATCGTGCCAACGCCTGCCGTGACACGGGGCCTCGGTTTTTAAGGTCTCATCCGAAAGACCCGCAACTTTCACTCCAAAGTGCCGAGCGCATGGCGAAGGAACAGTTGCTACCTATTTTTTATCGACTTAGGTCTGTCGCGGCCGAGATTCGAACTCACGACCTCCCGATCACGGAGCGAGCGCTCTACCGACTGAGCTACCGTGAACGGTCGAAAACGTTGAATTGTCAGACATCAAATCAAAATAGTCTTTACTTACATAGACGTGCTCATATTGTTAATTTCGTTTAGTAACCTTTGTAAATAGTGTACTTGTGCCATACAGAATAAAGGGGAGATGGGAAAGAGTAATCTCGTATTTTTATACATGTCATTGTTACATGTATTTATCCAGTCTAATTTTAGAGCCATTCTTACAATGTTAGCTCCACTTCTCATGCATACCTAATGTTTAATCAAGGGAGGTAGGTGTAAATTCTCTATATTTGGAAAGCAGTAAGGACAAAAAATATATAATTATTTAATTGTATCAGTCTAAAATCATTTTAACATTTAAATTTGGCGCCAAATTGAAAGAATTCTTGAGTAAATATACAAAAGTGAAATAAGGTTAAGATTTAAGAGCAACAGAAGCGACGAAAAAGGACCCACAACCCGGCGTTAAGTGCAGTTATCCTTCTTGGCAACTTCTTTTACCTCACTACTGAGTTCTTTCCCTTTTCGACCTATATTACTTTTAGTCGTAAAATTTTGTAAACAAAGCAGACGAAAACAAAATCACTTGACATATCAAATGTCACTTGACGATCTGATGTTAAAATTAACTATCCAAAATACCAACGATATTTTCAAACCGATTTATTTACATCAAAATATGTTAATTACGAGGCGAAAATATAAACACGCCGCCATCTTGTCAGCTGATTGAACTCGAAAAATGTCGTTATGCAAGACATGGATTATTCCAAAAGTATACATAATAATCTATATATCGGTTATTTTCGTGTATATCAGCAGCACAACTTGAATTTATCCGCAATGTTTACTGAATTTGATTAATTTTATTTTGGGAGAGCCAGTGAGAATTCGGGATCTAGGGAGCGGATTTATTTAGCATAAATTTAACTCTTTATGAAAAATATTTCATATGGAATGCTTTTATTCATCGATCTTTAGTAGTACCATAATACGCAAGCATTTATCTACACCGACATTTAAATCATCAACTGACGCCTTTCTTAATTTCAAGCGCGCGAGAACTGTCATGACTGCTGAGGAAGACGATTTATTTAACCTTGTTTTAGCGTATAAAGGGCTAGGTTGTTCAAAAAAATATTTGCACTGTTACAGAGATTCTGCGGAATTGTAGCCCTCTCCTGAAAACATCAGATAAAAAATATCGGAGAGGGCTACATGATTACAGCTAATGTTTTTTGATATCAATTTGGTAGTAATTGTAAAAAAAAAAAAAAAGAAAAAAAAAGAATAGAACAATAAATTGAAAGTTTATAAATATGAATGAAGCCCAAGCTGCAAGATCTGACTTTGGAGCCAATTAATACAAGTAAAATTGATGCAGGGCATCAAATCGGCTACAAGAACATTAAAAAAGTACTTTCTCTAATAGGCATTCAAGGAAAGCGCGAGGCATTCAAAGTTGAAAGAGTGAACTTTTTTTTTTAATTTCAGGCTGTCTTCAAAAAAAAAAAAAGATAGGAAGAAGAAGCACAAATTGCAAGATGTTTTGTTCAGATCAACCACGTCGCAGGACTGTTAAGGCGTACTACGAATAAATCTACGGAATATATAAGTGCATAAATACATACTATTTTCAACTGAATTAATTTTTGTAAAGCTACTATATTATCACATGACTTTAATTTTAATTGAAATAACATTGTATACCTCGCTTGGTACGGAATTTGGTTTGGTCACGTTATTTCACAGTCACGTGATAAATGCATGTAACGTGTACTGTATGTAGGTCATAAACAAATTTCAATATCGCAAGGGCATACCCTAGTTATAATTAAAAATTTCAGTAATAAATTGTATCTACATAACTTGTAGTTTATGAAAAGTGCTGCTGCTTTAAATAGAATTCGCATTTAATTAGTTTAAATTTCAAGTTATTTGGCTATAGTCGAAATATGTGTGACCTTTGCCATGTATTTTATTTATTTATTTAGTAATGCTCTCGACTTCAGGAAAGCAGCAGCATTTTTCAAGTTAAGGAATGTTTCCGTTATGCATATTTAAAAAATGGTCAAGATCTATTAAGTGTATGCCCTTGCGAAAAGGCGATTTAATGAGGCACCTCGGAGTGAAATATGCACACCCTGTACATAAAAACACGGTAGAATTAATTCAATACATTCTCTAGATAGTTTTTAAATAATGGCACAAAACAAAGGTTTCAGATTTGTAATAATGGTCTACTTAAGATTTGCAAATAATATCCTGTTTAATAATAAAATGCGTTTTTCACTGTGGAAAAATAACTTGATCCGCCTCTCACTGCACATAAAATGCGTCAAATTTTACCATGATGACGTCATGTCGACAAGTGCATTGCGATCAGTGACTTGTTTATATCTTGCTGTGTGGGATTTAACTAGCGACAAAAATGAATGCAGTGGTTAGTTTTGATGTAGTTCATCACTCTTATGCAGTTTAAATCCGCAAATTATTTCATTTTCTGTTGTTTTGAGGAATTGCTATGTTTGTGTGATGTCACAGTAGACATTTCCCGTATAAATTAGGCCCCGCCCACTTTATGCAGCCTTAACAGAGCTGCGGTGCTCATACCCAGGCCCCAGGATCATAAAGCAGTCTTAGACTTAAGGCAAAATCACTCATTCATAAAATGAATATTTATTGGAAACTGATTCTTGAAATTTAAAAATAACCCCTGAAAGGGAAACAAACATTTATAGCATTTCAAATTCCAACTGATTTCTATCTGAAAATTTAAGACAAGTAACATAGGCTGCTTTATGATCCTGGGGTCCTTGTCACGTTATATTGCCGATGATTTCTGTAGACTAAGCTGAACCGCGAGGCGATTGAAAATACAGTAAATGCAAGGTTTAGAAAAAAAAAACATATCCTTGATCGCAGCTGTAGCATATTCAATAAGTTTTTTTACTAGTTTTACCAACTTTTCATTTGTTATTCACCTCTTTTTTTTCATTGTAATTACTATCCGGAAAACCATATCGATTTGCGTTTATATCATAAACTCCCATGTTGGGAAGTACTTATTGAAAACTAGCAATTGAAAATTTATATAATATTAAGATGATTATTACCTGATGATATATGAAAATTAATTTGAAACAGAATAAGAAGTAAGACTTCATTTGTAACAAGTTTTTAAATATTTTATTCCTAATTTTTATCCATATTATCAATAAGTATTTTACCGGGCTTATAAAGAAATAACGTTTCATTTTATAACACAGCCACAAAAGGATCAGCCGCTCCTGCGGCCGATAATATGGGGAAAATGCTGCCTGGACTATTTATTATTTAAAGAATGAATTTAATAGCTACCCATTTTATACGGTATAAACTGGGTTGTGGCAGTTTACGCTTTATAAACCGCGAAGCGGTTTATAAAAAAGCGTAAACTGTTCAAACCCAGTTTATACCGTATAAATTGGGTAGCTATTAAATTCATTCCTTATAATTTAATTTTCATTCATTTGGTGTTAGAAAAAAAAGATGATTGTCCTTAAAAAATGACTACAATTTGTTCAAAATTTGAATGTAACGCCAGGCGGATCGATACGTTTTTGACGCAAGTCATTATGACGTAGGCAACTCATTTTATACAATATAAAGTAAATTTTTTTATCCAATCAAATACAGCGTTAAAACCAGAATTAAATTATTTACATTTTTTTAAAAAAATATATATTATTTGTATTTAACGCATGTATTGTACACTTTAAAAGTACAGATGATACGTGAAATAAACAACAATGGATGCCGAGATTTTTTAAAAACCTATTTTAGTTGTCAAAGATGCCAACAGCATATTTCTAAAATACATGTATTAAGAAATTGTAAACTGTTTAGCATGTTTAAAATTCTACAAATTCTCTTTCACCCTTATAAATGTATACAAATTTCATCACTTTATAGGACATTATTTAGAAACTTAGAATGAAGAATAAAAATCTATGCGACTAAACTTATTCATTTTACATTATATAACAATGAATTTGGTTGCTAGGTGTAGAAAGTTTATTTCTAGCATCTGCCGTTTAAAAAAATGTAAAGGAAGTATACTTGGTAAGATCTGCACAGATCGCAAATTATATCTCCATGCACATATTACGTAGGCCTACAAAATTACTATGCAGAAAGCTTGGTATCAGGATTCACATATGATGTACTGCCAATTAATATTTTTTCCCTCATCATTTGTCTCGAACAATTTTGTACATGTCTTACAATTAACAGAAGTTCTATAATCCAATTCTTGATCATATACCTTGTCTATCATTATACTCTCTATCAGAATATGGTGGGTTTTCTATTCCACAAATTAAAAGTAGTTACTTGTAACTAAGAAACAGTTCTGTTTTTTTCACGTAAACAACATGTTGTCTTCAGAATTACAAACTTTGGTTTAGTCTTTCTAAACCAAAGTCTGTAATTCTGAACACAACAAGTTGTTTACGTGAAAAAACAGAACTGTTCAGAATTACAGACTTTGGTTTAGAAAGACCATGATTAATGTTTCATATAAATGTGTAATAAGGTAATGATCACAGAGATGCACAGAGATGACAAGCATTTTAAAGCATGACCAGCAGAATATGTTTCATTTTATAAAGACTTAGCAAAAATGTGATGTTCATTTTATAAAGACATAGCAAAAAATGTGATGTTCATTTAATAAAGACATAGTAAAAATGTGAGGTTCATTTAATAAAGACATAGCAAAAATGTTATGTGGATTTAATTAAGACATAGCAAAAATGTGATGTTCATTCTAGAAAGACAAAGCAAAAATGTTATGTTCATCTTAGAAAGACATAGCAAAAATGTGATGTTCATCTTAGAAAGACATAGCAAAAATGTGATGTTCATTCTAGAAAGACAAAGCAAAGACATAGCAAAAATGTGATGTTCATTCTAGAAAGACAAAGCAAAAATGTGATGTTCATCTTAGAAAGACATAGCAAAAATGTGATGTTCATTCTAGAAAGACAAAGCAAAGACATAGCAAAAATGTGATGTTCATTTTAAAAAGATATAGCAAAAATGTGATGTTCATTCTAGAAAGACAAAGCAAAGACATAGCAAAAATGTGATGTTCATTTTAAAAAGATATAGCAAAAATGTGATGTTCATTTTAGAAAGACATAATAAAAATGTGATGTTCATTTTAGAAAGACATAGCAAAAATGTGGTTCACAAACATCTCGTTTCCCTTTGAATTGCTACCCAAAGGTCGTTGGAACATTGTCCTTTTACGTGCAATCCTACCCCTTTTAAAAACAAACACTTGAAAATATAATATCTGAAACAAAGTTAATTCACCTAATCTGTTGAAAGTAATGCTGCTAGATTTATTTTAATATTTGAAAAATTGACATCAAGAATACACCAGAACCCATCAAAGTGATTCCCTTTTATTAAAAAAATCTGGCTCTGGAGAGAGAGAACCTTCCCAGATCTTCTTTTGCACCTCCCTTTCCAGAACCTGGCGACAGTCCTTTACCCTTCTTACAATTTTTTGTACGATTTTAATAAGATTTGGAACATGTATTTTTTTCCGGTGAACAATGTTGCCATGATTAATTAAAACATATTACTATAATGACTAATACTCTGGACAATTAAAAAAAAACTTCACACATTTTATAGGCGTTGGTAGGTTCCACTTTCCAAGTTAGGAATAAACATCCGACTTACTGGACAAAAAAAGTTATTGAATAAGTAGAAAAGCAGAAAACTTACAGAGATGTGTTTTAGTGATTTTTTTTTATTTGAAAGTGAATTTCGGAACTGTAATTAAATTGGTAGAATACTAGTAAACCAGTTCCTGTATTTGGATTAGAGCTCTCCTCAATTGCTGATTTATAATAAGTACATTTTGCATTATTAATCAAAAGTGTAACTTTATTCCTCCAATGTCAAAAATTCTCAAAGTCTTTATGTTGATGATAGTAATCTCGTAAATGTCTAGTATCATTAATTTCTTGTGGTAACTATTTTGGACGAGACTCAGTTTTTACACATTTAGTTTTTACCTTAGCGTGCTTATTGAGAATAGTATTAAACATATTGTAAAAGTTTTCCAATATATCATTAGAGTTGTGTAAATTTGTCAGGACATTAAAATTGGCACTTTGTAAATCACAGAGAAAGTCTTCCTCATTAAAATTCTTAGAGTCCCTGTATTGAATTTCAGTATGTTTTCCCTTATGCTGCATGCTGTTAGATCTACGCGTTGCACAAACAGGGTAATGATCAGAGATAGCTCTGGGTGGTACTTGGATTTCGCAGATGTTGTCAGGTTGGGTGTGTAAATATGATCAATAAGGGTACTTGAGGTGTCAGTAATTCTAGAAGGTGTGATAATTACTTTAGTCCAAATTCTTTTAGAGCAGATTCCAGGATGGAGGGGGGTCTTTAAGCAGATCTACATTAAAGTCACCTGTAAGTATGATTTCTTGGTCATCACAGCAGGGGGCACTGTTTATCTCCCTCGCTAGGTCCTCCTCCCAGCAGGAGGGTGCAGATGGTGGGCGGTACGCACCATAAAAAAAAAGGTTTTTTTTTAATTAATTTCTAACCATATTGTCTCAATGTTACTAATTTCTAAATCTTTTCGACGTTTATAGGATAAATCATTTGAGATATAAATAACTATTCCAGCGCCTGCCTTATTTTGTCTATCTTTACTTTCAAGTTTTTTGTTTGTTTGTTTATTGTTTAACGTCCCTCTCGAGAATTTTTCAGTCATATGGAGAAGCCACCACTTGCCGGTGGAGAGCTACAAATTTTGACCTATACTCGGCACTCAGGGCCATTGAGCAGTGAGGGATCTTTTTCGTGCCAGCACCTACTGCGACACGGGACCTCGGTTTATACGGTCTCATCCGAAGGACCGGTGTCCACGTCCCACAGTGGGATTCGAACCCGCGACGTAAGGATCAACTCCATACTCCGCGACTCTAGAGCGAGCGCTCTAACCACTGCGCCACGCGGGCTTCTTTCAAGTACATAGCTATCTAAATTCAAATCAGAATCACTAACTCGGTCATGTAAAAAAGACTCTCAAAGCCCCAGCACATCCATAGATCGTTCATCTTGTAGTATTAATTTCAGTTCGTCCAGTTTTGGTACAAGATGACAAATGTTAAAATTTCTAAAACGCAAACCTTTTTTAACAAGACCAAATCCAGAGTTCACCGGAGTACATGTATTTGATATGCTTATTGTTTTGTTTGAATCGAGACTTTCACATGTAAGACTTTCGTTAATCTTATTTTCAGTAGTGGGTATTTGTGCAGCTTTGGGGGAATTTGTATAATTACGAAGTGGATATTTTACCTGAGGATTTTTTACGATGCGAGAATTTTTACAATGCATATACATAATTTTTTGTTACATTCTGAACATACAGTTTGAAGAGGTAAAACATTGTTTTGTAGACTTAAGGAAATACTTTCTGTATATTCGGCCTGACATTCATTGCCCCTATTCTAGTATAGACAAAACTTTTGTTTATGTCCAGGTTTCTCACAATACCAACAGTCTTCTTTGCTACCATGTCTACAATTTCGGGATGAATAGCCTTAATTGTTCTCCACAGTAGTAACAACATGTATACTTCATGGACGCCGACGGAGACTGCATCTGATACTGCTTCAGAATTAGGACATGTTTATTGTAAAGTTTAAGCAGAGAGGCGGTTCCTTGGTCAAATAAATGTATGCCGTCATTCCAGTATAAAGAGGAATTCCAGTCCTTAAAAATGTGACTTGATTTTATCACTGTTGCCCCATACTCCTCGCACACAAAGCGGATAATTTCATTCACATCAGTGATCATTGTATCTTTTCTTGGCATGACTTCAGATATGAAAACATGTATATTTGAATTCCTCTTCCGTAGATCCTTTATTATTTCGGAGAAGTCATTTTCTATTGCTTCCATATCGCGCTGATTTGATACATCATTTCCTCCAGCCTGAATAATGATGTTTTCCAGAGAAGATTCCTCGTAGATACGTAGTTTTTTACGAATAAGTGAAATACTGCCTCCTCTGTTCGTACTCACACTAACATTTGAATTTAACCCAAGGGTTTTAATTTGCTGCAGAAGTGAACTGCCATGATGAGTGTAGATTTCTCAAGTTTCTCAGAATTGGGAGTAGTTTTTGAAAGGAATTCTTTCTTAGTTTTCTGTACACAGGTGGTTCTAGTTCTGTATTTGTTGAGCTTTTTTTTTAGATATGTCCAAATGAACATCGTTACACTGCACATGTCTAGAAGTGACGTTGTTGGATCCCTTCGGCAGATCATCTGTACAATTGCCTTTATTCTTGAAGACTTTCGAAATTGTCTGAGTACTTGAACTGGTTAAGCTTTTACGTACATTTTCATCCAGTTTCTTTTTTAATGACTCGACTTCTTGTGTTAGACGATGAACCACTAACGAAAGTTCCTCCACACGTAGATCAGAATCACCACACCTGCTACATTCTTTTGATTCATTGCACTGCACAAAACTTGATGAATCCCTCATGGTAGTCGATGCCATATGTGGTCATGGTTGGGAAAGAATAATATTTGATTCGTTAATGTCACATGCATAGAAACTTATTTCTTCAAGGAATTTCTCACACCATGTTATCGCCGAACTACCCTGAATATGAAGTACTGAGGTGCTTCTGTATATTGTAGCCGTAACAGATCTACAATTAGTCTTAAAAATATGGCATCTCCTCCAGTGGTTTTCTAAAAAAATATAGCTCCTGTTCAAGATATGAAAAACTGCTGGTCAAAACTCAAAGTAATGCTCCTTTTGTTGGTTGTTACTTTTAGGAATCTGGGTAAGTTCACATTAATTTGCAGTTTATCCTGTCTGTCGTTTAATGGATTTGTGAATCCAGAAAACGAATCCAAAATTGATCTAAAAAGCTTGAACTTGAGCTTTCATCCATCATTTGATCTACTACATTGTGATTATTAACACTGAAATCATTATCCAAATCAAAAAATAGTTACACATAAAAAAAACTATACAGGTATCTCAGGTGAAATCAGGAGCCAATTTAAGTACGTCTTATCACTTCGGTGTCTTATGCAACAATGTTTACTTCCAGAGGTGTCATGTTGATTTACGTCTAGCTTAATTTGGATCAAACTATAAGGTACAACAACTTTAAAATAAGGACATAACCAGCGTACATGTACATGTACTTTACAATGATACCTTTTCCAATGATAATTTTCCGAGATACTCGCAGTTCAAAATCATAATACCATCACATCTTCGTAGACAAAAATTCAGTATACATTTCCATGAGTTTTGAACAGAAATCATATGAAGAAAATCCTTGCATTTTTAAAATACAGATTAAGGGGGAAACGTTTTAGCAGGTATTACTCCAAAATTTGAATCAGAAAAGGTATACAGCATTACCAGAGATCATGAAATTGTACAGAGGACCCTCAATTATTATGAAGTTAAACGAGACTTACCTGGAAGGTGAAGTTTTACTGTAATTTTTCCTCCATTGAGAGACGTAGGGATCAAATGAGATGAAGTTCAAGGTCACGTTATCATAATTCAGAGGAGTAGAAATAACTATTGGGGCATCAAGTTAACACAATAACAGGGTGGGACTTGGAAGATAATTTTTTTTAGGGCTGGGCATTTGATCCCTACGTCTCTCAATGGAGGAAAAATTACAGTCCAGGTAAAACTTCATAATTTTTCCCCATTGAGAGCCTCAGTCTCAAATGAGACTTCAGAGTTGATGACCCAATAATAAAAACATCACAAAAGCCATTATTATCATCCTAAATAAATCCCAAACAAATGTTTGAATTAACTTTATTTTCTCTACGTCAGATCGATGAACATATTTACATACTAGTATATAATATGCTACAAGTTATCCTTATGAAAAGTGTCCAACAAAGCATTGCTTAATTCACTAGACAGTTTAACTGGTTTATTATAAAATTTTCTAAAGGTATTGTCACTTGTCCAACCTGCTGTTCTAAGAATTGTAGCAACAGACACCCTAGCTTTTGCTGCAGCACTAGTTGCTGCTGATGGTGTACTATGCGGTGAAAAACAGTTCATGTCTATTCCAGCATTTGTCATAACTGACTTGATCCAACGACCAACAGTATCCACAGAAATCGAATTGTGAGGCTTTTGCGTACTTATAAACAGTTTAGATTCTGAACCTCTCATTTTTCAGTTCTATGAATATATTACCTATATACATGCACTATACATAAATCTGTATCATTTGGGCAAGCAGCAATAGAAATTTCATCTAAATGATGCCCTGGTCTTGATTGCTTCAACAAATCACCATATCTAATGATTAACATATTATCTCTTACAGAAACATTTCTAACATCTAGAAGATGTAAACCTTGTTTTCGCTGTCCAGATAATAAAGCTAATAACATTGCAAATTTCTTTGACAACTGAAACAATGACAAATCCTGTACAGGAGACAGTGTCTTAAGATATCCTAAAACTTTGTTTACATCCCAATGTGGATGTAAAATGATATTTGGGTAAAGTTGGTCTTGACAAAAATACACCCTTCATAAAACGTTTAACTAAAATATGATCACCTAGTTTCATACTAGAGTGCCCCAAAAGAGACAAAAATGAAGTTAACGAGCTTCTTGCCGTATTTAAAGCACTATAACCAAGATTTTTCTTATACAGATCTGTAAGAAATTCTAAAACTAAATTAGCATCTGCTTTAAATGGATCACTCTGTTTTTCACAACAAAACTGCAACCATTTTTGTTGATAACCCCTATATTGTCTCTTTGAGGATTCCCGCCAAGATCCGCAGATAATATTGACAGTGTCTTCTGGTAACTTTCTACTATACAAGTTGCCGGACAAACTGAACGCACCCATCTTCATCTTTGTCAAGGATGTCGTCGTTCTGGATCCTTTGGCAATTTCAAGAGGATCTCTGTTTTCGGAAGAAGATAACACGGACCTGCCACTTGATGCATCACCTGCGGAAACCATGGCGGTGTCTTCCACACTGGAGCTATCAACAGAGCAAACTGCATTTCTTCCTCCTTGATTTTCTTCAAGACACTGTTTATGACACTAAAAGGAGGAAATAGATAACAGTCAATATATCTCCAAGAGTGTGCAAAAGCATCAACTCCTACAGCATTTGGGTCTGGTGTATATGAATAATATTTCTCTAACTGATGATTGTCCTTAGATGCAAATAAATCTATATCAGATTTTCCACACAGATTTGTCAGTTCATTAAAAACCACTTCATCTAACTTCCAATCCATGTCTATATTTTTGCGAGATAACGAATCAGCTATAATGTTTGTTGCACCCTGGACATGTTCTGCACTAAGCCAGATGTTTCTATCTATACACCAAATCCATAATTCACGAGCTAGTTCATTCAATGTTGAGATCTTGCCCCCTTGCTTGGTAACATACGAAACAGCTACTGAATTGCCCATACAAAGTCTAACATGGGAGTCTCTAATATTCTCTCCCAACCCTTTTAGAGTATAAAAACCAGCCAAAAGCCCCAAATAGTTAATGTGTGACTCACAAATATTCTTGTCCCATAATCCACTAATTGCTTCACCTGAATCTTCATTAACTCCACCCCATCCAAACTTGGAACTATCACTTTTGAAAAGAAATTTTAGAGAGTTTCTAGTTATTGATTTAAAAGATTTACACACATTCAGGGACCACCAGTTTAGTAATGCCCTACTCTGATGTGCAATAGACATATGGGCTTCAAAATTACCTCGATTAAGTTTTAAAGCCAAATCTTTCTCAATTTCTAGGGTCTTATAATAAAGTCTAGCATATTCTACCCCTGGTTTAGAGGCTGCAAACATGCCTACAAGCTGTGCCACCTGTTTTTTTGTCACTTCATTCTGATTCAAAACCATATCACAAAAATCTTTAATAGATTGCGCTTTCTCTGGTGTAAATCTAACAGTCATTGTAACTGAATCTAATAAAAATCCCAAATAGACAACATTCTGGCTTGCATAAAACTGAGTTTTGTCTGGATGAATGGTAAATCCAAGACTATCCAAGGACTAAACAGTGTCTCTTAAATTAACTTCACACTCATCTTTTGTATTGCCCAATAACAAAACATCATCTACGTAAATAATATTCAAATGACCAAATTTCCTAAGTTCAGAAAAAACAGGCTTCATGATTTTAGTAAAAATACGTGGAGCACGGGCTAGTCCCATAGGTAAACAGGTGAACTGATATGTTTTTACTTTCCCACTTGAACCTAAGATATTGTCTACTACATTCAAGAATTTTTACAGAATAATATGTATCTTTGATATCAAGTGAACTAAACTTTCAATTTGGTTTAATTAAAGATAATGCGGACCTTAAAGTCTCCATCTTGAAATGATGATTGTCAACAAACTCATTTAAATTCTTTAAATTCAGAATTATTCTAAAAGACCCATCTTTCTTAGGACGCAGAAAAATATTTGAATAAAAAGAATTCTCACATAAAGTCTCATTCACATGAACTCTTTCCACAATTTTCTTCTTCAAAAATTTTTCTACTTTTCTGTGAGCTGCTTCATATTCAATTTCAGAAAATTTTAGTGAATTGGGTACATGAAATTGAAAAGGTTCTTATTTGAATTCTATCTTGTAACCTTTAACAACATCAAGAATCCAACTATCATGAGTCAATCTACACCAATTATGTAAAAAATCTTTGATTTTGCCTGCAGTAAAATTTTCAGGTGTGTTCTTCAATACAAACTGATCTACATATGTACAAATATTAGACATACTAACATCATGTGTAACTACTGATTTGACTCCCCCTTCTTCTTTTTCTTGTTGAAACTGAACTGTTTGGCCAAAAATTGCTCTTTCTGGCCCCATGCCTTGACTTCTTCCCGTAGCTATTGGAGAGTATGGGGATCCTGTATTTCCCACCATAATCTTTGTTCGATATCTTTTGCGCAAGTTTCTTTGCCTCTAGGACATTCTTCACTTGACTGCCCAAGTCATCTCCAAATAAATTTTCTGATGAGCTCTCTGCGGAACATAAACTAACAAACTGTTTGTTTTTCTCAGGCAGGATAATTTGTTCCCGCCTCTTGTAAGACAAGTTATGGAAAACACATTTCTGAAACTTCAAGATGTCACCACACAGCTGTTTTGCCTTCTTCACATCAACCAACCCTTTTTTTCGAGTTGCAATTAATGAGCATATCAAACAGTCTCAATGTCGGAATCATGGCTTTTCCTATAAAATTCTGAGTAGTCTGTAATTTAATGCCACTTGCTCTGTTTTTTGATGACATGTTTTCCCATATGACTTTGTTGACTTTTGGTGCAGAAACATTGTTAATGTTTTTGCCCTATCAACTTGTTGGAGATTTCTTTAATTTTCTCCTAGTTAGTTTTCGTCATGAACATTTTCTCCATTATCTTTGCAAGTTCAGAACTTAACGGCTCGCTTGTCTTGTCTTCATCACCAAAAAATTCTGACAGTTCATTAAGAGCAGAGACTTCGTCATCATCTGATGAACCATGAATACTATCGTCTTCCTCAATAAGGGAATTGAGTGCGTTATCGGCATCCGATTTATCTGAATTTTCTTCATCAGATTCATCATCGCTAAGTTCATGAGAAGGCCGATTACAAACAGTCAGTTTTGTTTTCTTGCGAGGAGGTGGCGAACTACTCTTGTTCAGTCCGTGTTTCCTCGAATAGTCCGGCCTTGTATCCACTAAGGACAGATCAGACTTCAAAGCAATAAGTTCTTTTTGAACTGATGACATATTCTTTGACATATCTGCAAAGTTACACATAAACATGTCAAACATACCATTCACAAAATATTACTCTGCATGGCAACTGGTGTCGAAGAATTCGACTTCGATTGCATCGTGTGATCATTACGAGCAGCATCCTCGTCAACTTGATCTACGAAGTCCAGCGGCTCATTAGCCATGACGAAAAAGAAAGAATACAGTATAAATCTGATTCTTTTAAATGCTAACTCCACACCCCTTGGCATGTAAAAGCAAATGGTGCAAGGGGCTAACAGTCCCTGCATCAGTGACGTCACTGAAACAAGTACTGCACATCTTGATCAACACGTGTTGAACAAAATGTGCAACGCTATAATATTCCCACATGGGAAAAAGCGCAAAAGAACAGTTACAAAACCAGTGAAAAATTTAATTGATAAATCCGAAAAGAAAGACCTAACAAAACTCGCGTCTGAACTATGAAAAGACACAAACTTCTACGATTACGTGACCTTGAACTTCATCTCATTTGAGACTGAGGCTCTCAACGGGGAAAAATTGTAATCATTGAATTATTCAGGGAATATGAAAATAAAGTTGAGTATGTCCTTAAATATTTTATACTCAGTGTGTTCTTTTTAATTTCATTTTTTAATCTAAATTTTAGAAATACAATCCTAAGTAAATTTCATAACTGTGAAAATTAGATACAGTAGAGAATACTTACTCCCCCATGGCACCTTATCCCACCTCTATTTGTATAGATTCAATTGTCTTTTGAAATTGATTAATGTTCGTTATCTCTATGTTTCAATAAGGTTTAAATTTTATGATTACATCTGTTTACTTGTCACCATCTTTCAATGCTATGACTTCTTTGAATTAGAATACAACTGAACAACTCCAATGAGTACTTTCAGTACTTTGATTTAGATATGTAGCGTTTCTTGTGTATGGCGTGCAACAAGCCAAGGCGAACAACCTGATATAAAAAAAAATTCATCTTAATTATGACTTATCAATACCAAATTCTGTACAAAAGGAATGAAGAAATTATCTATTTATAAACATTTATGAATGAAATTAATTTAAGAAATAAATCATCAAACATTAAATATATTTTAAAAACATTTTTTTTCAATATTTAAATTATATATGACATTTATAAATTTAAAAGATACACTGAAAAATAAATTTTCCTCGAAGTAGTAATTTGTATCTACTGTACAGCCATTTTTCGTCATATGAACTAAAAGAGCCCCTTAAAATCCATAAAGACTTTGCACATCACTTTGCCATACATGTGTGTCTGAAATTTAGATAAAAAGGCCATGGATTTTATAAACTACTTTTTGGCTGACCTTTTTGCAAAACAGACAGTAAAAGACAGATATAGATATAGATATAGATATATATATATATATATATATAAAACTTGTATACTACTTATAAAGAAGAAAACATTCAGGTTAACATCAACTGGCTTCCGAGCAAAAATCCTTTGAATTTAACTATTTGTCTCATATAGGCTAAAATAAATAATTCAATATATGAGGCAGATCAATTATTGTGTGAATCTCTCCGACGATAAATATATTGACAGACCGGAGAGCTACAGTTCCACCCATTAAAAAAGTGTACATCGCACGCAAAAAAGTGCGGGTTTTTTCTCCATTTATTTCTCCGTGCCAACTCAAAATATTACAAACGGTGTGTTTCTAACATATTCTTTTACTCTTTTTAGATTAAAACATTTGAAAAATTTCGATAGATTATACTGCTATTTTGGGTTGCAAGATAATTTGGTTCAGCAGTGTGGTTTTTTTTTAAATCCATCTTTTTTTGCAGTTGAGGTAAGAATTTCTTAGAAATTAATCCAGAACCGAGCGCAGCTTTTGTGCGCAATATATATACTTGTCAGTTTTTTCTATATGGGTTGCGCTGTAGCTCTCTGGTCGTCCATCCTAATCTTTACATAGCGAGATCTGCAGCAGATACGGAAGTAGATAACCTTCTGGTTAACCATCCGGACTTTCAATTCCTATAAATATATGTTTTTTGTTTTGTTTTGTTTTTCTAAAGACTGTCTTATGTCGTTATTAGTTCCTTAGGTGTATTAATAAATGTAAGGTTGCCATATTTTACTGATCATATGTCAGACACTTTAATCCAACCATATAATGAGATATATTACTGAAAGTATACAGATCTGGTCACTACAAGGTGACTTTACAAGAACTTCTAACCTACCATCGCTGTCATAGGATTAAGCCGATAAGAAGAGTTTGTTTACTACATGTACTTATTTTTACACTACACTGATTGAGAATGCTTTCATATTTGTTTGACTAATCATAGCTTAAGAAGATTTTTTCATATGTTTGATATTCTATTGTGGCCCATCCTATCCTCAGGGGACATGATCAGAACAAATTCAAATATACCTTACCTGAGGATGCTTCTGAATTAATATGACTAATCATGAATTTGTTATTTTTGTTAAGAAGATTTTAACGATTTATCCTATGCTTTGATCACCATTTATGGCCCCTCCCTACCCATGGGGGTCATGATTTGAACAATCTTGAATGTAAACTACTTGAGGATGCTTCCATATAAATATGTCTAATCATTGCTTTACTGTTCTTGAGAAGATTTTTAAAGCTAGTTTTTCCTATATATTTCTATGCAATACTTTGATAGCCCATTGTGGCCCCACCCTACCCCCGGGGGTCATGATTTGAACAAACTTGAATCTACACTACATGAGGACGCTTCTAAATAAATATCACTAATAATGGCTTTGCTGTTCTTCAGAAAGAGATTTTAAAAAAAAATTTCCTATATATTTCTATGTAAAACTTTGATCACCCAATACGGCTGTACTGTTCTTGAGAAGAAATTTTTAAGGATATTTCCTAAATATTTCTATGTAATACTTTGATCGTCCATTGTGGCCCCACCCTAACCCCCGGGGTCATGATTTGAACAAACTTGAATCTACACTACCTGAGGATGCTTCTACATAAATATCATTAATAATGGCTTTGCTGTTCTTGAGAAGAAAATTTCTAAAGATTTTTCCTATATATTTCTATGTAAAACTTTGATCACGCAATATGGCCCCACCCTACCCCCAGGGGTCATGATTTAAACAAATTTGAATCTTCATTATGTCAGAAAGCTTTCATTTAAGTTTCATCTTTTCTAGCCCAGTGGTTCTTGAGAAGAAGATTTTTTAATAGCGAGCGCAGCAAGCGGCGCGAAGAGCCGCTCGTCACTGCGAGCTCTTACGACAACGCCTGGGCGAAGAGAAAATTCGGACTACTGCACATTCATTCAATAGAATTTTTCCGCAGTAATTCTGGACCCACAATGCATCGCTTGTTGTTCTTGCTGCTTACTTCGTTCGCGCGGTAACAACTAAAAATTCACAAGAAATAAACTCACCTTAATTTAATGGATATTGCATACAGAAAGTAGATTAAACGTTCTTTGTTAAAATCTTCGCACTTTTTAACCCTTTTGCTGCCGTACATATTTCCAGTTCAAATTACGTACAGTGCCGTGACAGTTTTCTTTTACGTTGAATCTATGATGTAACGTAACTGTGACGTCACAAACAATGTAGGTAACTTAGGTGTAAATGGGTTTCGCCTCTGCAGAAAATCGTTATAATAGAGACATTATAAAAGAACAAATTCTACAACGACAGGCCCCTCCGAAAAAAATACATTTACAGAACACACAAAATTTATGCTCAAATAATTTTTTAGTAGATTAGGTAGGGGGGTATATTTTTTTTAAATAAGAACAATATATAACGTCAAGTACCCGTGGATCAAGTATATACTGCATAATATAATGATCGCAACACGAGTAAAGTTAAAAATATACAAATATACAAATGCAGTGTAATTGAAACACAGTGATTCATAAATAATTACTTATAAGTTTTAGGGTTTCTACATGTACCAGTGAAAGTGTTCTTAAACATGGAAATTCTATCGGACTTGAAAACGGTTAATTTCGGTTCGTACACCTTATACATATTTTTGAACGTAGACCTTACATATTATCACATGCACCAGGCCCGTAGCAATAGTTTTAAAAGTCAGGGGGGACCTTCACAAAAAATCTGACAAGCCCTCTCCCCAAAAAAACATTGTTCCGAACACAAAAATCCTATTTCGTATGTGTGTGTGTGTGGGGGGGGGGGGGTCTTACTTTTTTTTTGGTGAACATTAAAAATCATTGAGCTCGCCAGTGCTTGACCTTACAGCAAAAAAAGTATGTGGGGGCAGCATCAAATAAAGATTTAACATTAAAAAATTTAACTCAGAAAAAAGTCCCCCCCCCCCTCCCCCGTGTTATACGGGTCTCTGCACACTCACACCTTTCCCTGAACCATTTGTATTGTTTTAAATTATTATTATTTTATATTTGTTCAAACGTTTATATGTTGATCTTTTCCTGTCACATTTTGTAATCGTGTTATAAATAATAACCTGTAATACACCAACTAAGACGTACGTTAGGTCCAATAGTAAGTTTTCTTCGTCCGAGCGGCAACTCGGATGCAATCTGTGGATTGTTTGAGTCAATCAAATGAAAAGACTTTGATTTATTAAAACTTATTTTGTCCTTTATTGTGGTTTTATTACAACATTTTTTCTAGAGTTTATGACTTGAATCACAGGCATTTCTTTCTGTAATAATTTTTGACCCATGGTGTAATAATGTTATTTTTATGTTATGGGTTAAAAAAAGTGCCAGTGCTTTGAACTTGGTGCAAGATATATAAACACCTTCAAGGTCCTTAAAAAATTAAGAAGCATTTCATTTGTTAAAACTAAATATTCCGTCAACATGTAACTTACAATGGGCATCTACATGTACATGTAAGTAGTGATTGACCTTAAAAAGTATAAAAGTTTTCATATGTTTTTAAAACAGAGTACACGATCATGCCAAACATTTTGCCGATCGACATCACTTAATGTGCGATCCTACAACTGAAATAACATGGTTGATAAATAACGGACAAGGTTACTACTGCACATGTATATATAAGTATATTATGATTTTTCAAAATTACAACGGAGAAGTGAGGAACATTTGAGCAAAGGGAAACGTTAATTGACATATCTAATTCATTAGAAATGCCACGCATAGCTGTTAGAAAATAAAGTAATATATTACTACTAGTTTAAGTTTCGTTGAGAGGAAATCAAGATATTAGGGGTATTTGCTTGGGGTGGGGGTGGTACTTGCCCCAATTTCGACAGACAAGATATTTTGCCTACCCTTTGATTGTAAATACCTACATCAATTCTTGCATTAATTTAATAATCTGACACGAGAAGCATGCGAAAAAAGTATGACCACGCTAATACCCCCCTCCCCCCCCCCCTCCCCCGGCAGTTAAAATCAATAATTCGTGCCTAAAAGAAACCTGTATCGGTCATTTGAACAAAGAGAATGGATGGAATTAATTGGATGGGGACATACACTGTATATACATGCAGAGGTTCTATGTCACAGTTGTTTCTTGCAGAAATTAATAAGAGCCGTAATTGCTCAATGGACATAAGCAGTCTTCTCCGGCAATTGGCGATGTCATGCACTGACTACATGTATTCCAGAATTGAAGGTTTATCTGTAAAGTTCCTTGTATCTTTGCCGAATTTCTTTGATTATGTGACATGTAATCTGTTGTAAACTGCATTTCTCTGTATAAAATAAACTCTTTGTTATGCTCCTGAGGTTAAAACTTTAAAATCGGTCAAAAGGCTCTTCAAGGCGTAAATGTTACATTGTTAAACTGTATACTATATAATGCCGATTTAAGATAAAAAAAAATATTTACAAAAATTACAATTATATGATATTGCATTACTAGTATTTCCACGATCAAAACACTAAGTTCTTGTAGGTGATGGTAAATTATTCTCGTGTTTAAAATAATTTTTTTTCTACCATTGGAACTTTGATTGATTGTATAGTTCAGACAAGGATTGAAAATGTTGATAAAATTGCTTAATTTCAAATCAGAATGCATTGTTTACATTTTCTAAAGATCAAGACAAATGAATGATTGATTGATTATTATTGTTTAACGCCGAGTCGGCAATATTTCAGCCATATTTCGGCGATCAAATTAAGTGTATTTGCCCATTTATGAAGTTTTAGGTTTCTCTGGCGGCCCCCAGTGAGCCTACTCTTTTTCGAAAACCAGAGAAACGATCTTTTACGTGTCATGGGGGTTGTTATCCTCGACACGGGGCACCATTGAACGTCCCATCCGACGGACTCAAAAATTTAAAAGTATGTAAATAGTTAAAATATATATATACAAAATTCTTAAGTTATATCATTTTAAATTTTGCAGTAAAAATCAGTTTCATGTAAAAATTCTAAAATTGTATAAACATTTATATTTGTAAAAAGTTCATGCATCGTTTGCACATTTTTAAAAAGTCTACTTCGAGTAGGAGAAAAATCGGTACAATCCAAAAGAATATGACTGATAGTTAACGGACATTCACAGGATATACATTCTGGTTGTAATTCTCGAGTAAGTAAATATTCATGTGTTATTTTTGAATGACCAATACGTATTCTAGAAATAATCACTTCGTCTTGACGTTTCAAGCCGAAATCAGATGATTTGTTGACTTTGTTTTCTATAGCATAAAGCGTACTTGTATCACAAAATTCCCAATAAATCAAGACAAATGAAATACCCATTTAAAATTCCTTTTCTTTCAGATAATTTTCCAGTAAAAGAATGGTAAAATGATTGATTGTTTTCTTTAACAAGAGGCCAAAATGGCGCGAAACTCCGAATGATGACGGAACGTCATAATCAGTTTTACCTGTGACGTAATGAGTTAACAGTAGGCCCAAAATAGGCCCATGGCACTTAACGTAGTTTTTGAAAATAGGCCCAAAATAGACCCGCGGCACAAAGAATGTTGAACTTTGTTTCTGGAAATGCAACTAACATACGACGTCATGTGACGTCAGAGTCTAGACGTTCCAAATGTCTCGTGCGGTTTGAAGAGGCGGAACTTAAAACGAAGTGAACAATGCGCTCGCCCCAACGGTTGCACCGTCAACATATTACAACCGCCAAATTTTCACTATTTCTTAGTTATCTCCCCTTGAAAGAGGGTGTGGCTCTTCATTTGAACAAACTTGAATCCTTTTTACCTAAGGATACTCTGTGCCGAGTTTGGTTGAAATCGGCCAAGTAGTTCTTGAGAAGAAGATGAAAATGTGAAAAGTTTACGACGACAACGACGACGACAGACAACGGGCAAATTTTGATCAGAAAAGTTCACTTGAGCCTTAGGCTCAGGTGAGCTAATAAACAGGAAGTGTAAGTTCGTAAATTCGAGATCTCGATCTCGATTCAAATTTGACATCGGAAAGAAAAAATTCCATATTTTTTCATTTTTTTCCCCTAAAAATTCAAAAAATCGAAAAAAAAGTAAAAAAAAAAAATCTGGCCTAACATGAGATTGTGTACAAAGGCGCTATCACTTTACACTCAGTGGTGACATACTCCTGTTGATTCCCATTATTATAACGAGCAAAAGAATATCTACATGTACATAATTTTCGATGGAATATAATTTAGCATATCCAATCTGAAAATCAGACTACACGATGTAGGAGACGGGTTTTTTTTTTCCACATTCCTGGTTCTGTACATCAGGGACATGAGAGCTCAGTAACAATGCATAATTTAATTAATAACAAAGCAAACTGTTATAACAGTGTAAAATTTAATAATAAAGCAAACTGTAATAACTGGATTGTAACATTTTGTGCTATTACATTTTGCTTCGAGATCTACCTTCTTATCAATTCTGAGATATTCTATCTAACCATGACCTAAAAATTAGGAAAAACTAAAACCAAAAAAAAAAAAAAATGCAGTTGCGGATCCCGCAGGAAGGTAGAGACAGAAGGTTCAGTCCTTCCGTGATGTTCAGATCGAATGCTTAAAGTAGCAAAAGAATGACCTTGAAAACCCCCTCCTACCCAACCTGAAGACACAAAACGCTCCTATGTTATGAATATGAGTTACCATATTCTACAAACCGAATTTATATATCTGAACAAGGGCCGTTCTTTCTTTCGACAATTCATTAGACATCTATTGACTCTTCGGATTACAAATTGGACTCTAATTTTTTGGACATCAACTTAATTATTACTTTTGGAGTTTTAGTTTTACGCTCTTCTGGAATATTTTGGACGGGTCTTTAAAACTTTTGCTACAACCGGCATATTGGTCTATTCTGGTGAAATTTCAGAAACATCCGTTTAAAAATCTATACGATCACGGTAGTTTAATAAACTTTTCAGAAAACTTACAAATTTTGTTATTGGCTTACAAATGTTTCATAAACACAGTCAGAAAAAAGCGGCTGGTTTTGGAGTACTTCTCAAAACAATACATTGCTTTAATTGTTACATAACCTTAGAGACAAATTGTGTGTTTTGATGATATTCAAATCAAAAGGTGGCAATAAACAGTTTAGAGAGTACATTAATTAGTGTGTCTGATACCGGAAATTATTTTTAAAGGATATAATATTTTTTTTAAAAACACTCTTTTAAATTAAATCCTATCTAAAATAAGTATGAAAATTTAAATGTGTTGTAATTGTACTTTCAACAGAATAAAAAATGTATTTAAATAAATACAAAGTTTATTTAAATAGGTTAACTTGTTTTCATTCATTTCTATTATTAAAAAAAATAATCTAAACAATAATTTCCATGTCCATTTTAATTTTTTTTAAATAGGTATATAATCTGTACAAAATAATGCTTTGTAATGCTATGTAATGTCAGCATTTGAAATGTAATGCATTACATTTCCATTACATGTAATGCAATTTTTTTGGCATTACACATTACTAGCATTACTTCGAGTTCAAGTAATGCATTGGAATGCATTACCATTACATTTAGCATTACCCCAAGCCTGACTCCTGCACATCAAGCAGTCAAACTATTAGCATGATTGTAATAAGCAATGGGTCCTCTACCAAAATTATGAAATTCAGGGCCCCAGGGTCAGGGGCAGTGGTGCTAGATAGGGTGGGGCTATATAAATGTAGATCATATTGTGAAAGTACATTATTTCTTTGAAAGCTGCATTTGAACCCGGGTTGACCTTTAAAAAAGTCTAACATTTAATCCAATTTATCTGGAAAAAAAGTTTTAGACTTTCTTAGAGGTCAACCGGGTTCAAACGCAGTTTTGAATGAATAAACGAATCCGGTGACACCGATATCGCAAGTAAGTGTTCTACCGTGATAAATGTTTTTAGGTCAGCAGAATCGGTATTTTTAATCGCATTTCCATTGCAAAATGAAATGAAAACTCAAACATATCTGAATATTGAAGACCCGAAAGCAACTTCTACAGAAGAAGACAACATGGAGACATTCGCCGTAAACATTGTAGAGCTGAGAGACTAAAAAAGAAATGGCAATACAAAATGAATTAATTTTGGATTTAATTTTTTTTTTATTTATGCATTGATTTTTTGATGTTGTTGAATGAATACATCAGATTTACACACGCAAAATGCGTGGACTTTTTTTATTGTTTATTTACCACATCTTCATATCTAGTATATTTCTTTCCAGTGTTTATTTTTTTAATTTTTGTTTTCATTTTATATATTTCAAAAATATCTTGAATAAAATAATAAAGCAGAAAACGTTTCTTCATCCATTTCCACTTTCAATATCCATCAAACTGTTCAAAAAAAATGTTCAAACACTGTTCGTTTTATCTTCACATTTTTCATATTGAAGTTTCTGACTTGGAGAACTGTGTTACATAAATGTTAAGATCCACTGTTAATCAGATTTGTTGAAATCTCTCGTGATGGTTCTCGGGGTATTTTCAAATGAATCGAAAAATCTACAGGATCCGCAAAAAAAAAAACAAAAACAATACCATCCTCTCTGCCGCATCTGTCAGTAGTCACCGGCAAGAAGCTTGCGTGTACACACGATTTGAGCTCCCTATTTTGACAATTCATAGTTTTCATGTTAAGTACAACCTGTGGAAATTTGCCATATATTATTACGGTAACCTCATCGGTAATGGTACATCAAAAGTAGTATAGTATCTGTGTGGGGCGATCAAACAACATATTCTTTTGCTGTCCGAAAGCAACAGAGAGACAATTAAAAGAAGGATTATCCGGATTATTGGTAAAGAGGGTTAGTTTGTGTTTATTCATCACGATAGCGGCAAACGGGGCAGGATTGAATTCTCATGATTTGCATGTTTTTCTTACAATGTAGACAGCAGGGATATTGATGACAGCGTCTACAAATCCAGGAACTTTTTGTATTGTCTTTCAAACAGATAAAACAATGATCAATTTGAATAGACCTTTTCTTACTGACCCATTTAGGGATCCATACACGTGAACAGTGTTCGTAGAAGTTTCCAAGTTCAACATGACAACAGTCATCGTCTCTGTCTCCTGGTCTGAGATACTGTTTCATGATTGTATGACCATTGCAATAACGCTCCTGGTATATTTCTACCTCAAACATCCACAATTGTGCAAAAAATTTGCAAACCCCTATTCCTTTTTTTTTTTTCTTAATCTCATATATCCCTTCGCTATCATTTCCCCTGAAGATTGAAGGTAATATCTCCAAATGATATATTGAATGATCGCCTTATCATATTCGTACAGATCATGCATATCTCTCCTAAATGTTTCTTCTAGGACCCGATCTCTCAATTCGTATATAAAACACAAGTTTTCAGACCTCGAATCTTTGTACGATTGTCTTACTAACTCTTTCCTTTCTCCATCCATATTTTCAAGGTGTCGTAGCCCTTACTCGTTTCAACTATAGGAATGAAAGTCCGTGGCGTGAACAAATGGGCAGATCCCGAATAGATCATTTCCGTGATCGACAAATGTGACGTCATACAAAGAAAATAAATATATTTGGATGTTTTTTCTATCTTTGTCATCCTGTGAAGAAGAGAGTTCAAAAGACTACGTCTTTATTTGATAGCGCCTCTAATTTTGTAGAGACAGATTCTTGTGCATATCATACGTGGAGCGACAACACAATTCTTCCCTTGATTGCGAACCTTCTTGGAACCACGTCTTGGGGTTTCAATACTAACTTCATTTGGTCGTACCAAGACTTGTATTTCTCATATACATGTAGAATATAAATAAAATATAGTTTATTCTGCAGATAAATTTAACTGAAAGTAACAGAGTTTTTAAGAGTTATATACCCCCCCCCCCCCACACACACACACACACACACAAATACTCCATCCTCCCCTCCTCTTTAGCATGTTTATATAAATATGAGTCTTAAAAACCGATATTAAAATCGTCGCATAATCCCATTGCAATTATTCTTCCCATTTGAAAAAGTTCAAACAATTTCCTCCTAATATGTTGACGGTGCGACCGTTGGGGCGAGCGCATTGTTCACTTCATTTTAAGATCCGCCTCTTCAAACCGCACGAGACATTTGGAACGTCTAGACTGTGACGTCACATGACGTATGTTAGCTGCATTTCCATAAACAAAGTTTAATCAAAGTACTGTGAGTACTGATAGACGATGGCATGAATGATTTTGTTTGATTTTTTGTTTGTTTTAATTAAAACGTCCCTCTCGGGAATTTTTCACTCATAATGAGACGCCACCATTGCCATTGGTGGGCTTCAAATTTTATATCTATACTCAGCACTCAGGGCCATTGTGCAGTGAGGGATCTTTTTCTGGCCAGCACTTACTGCGACATGGGACCTCAGTTTAACAGTCTCATCCGAAGGACCGGTCTCCACGTCCCGCAGTGGGATTCAAACCCGTGACGTAAGGATGGACTCCTTACTCCGTGACTCTAGAGCAAATGCTCTAATTACTGCGCCACATGGCCACTGGCATGAATGAATTAAATAGAATAAAATGATATGAGAATCTGTAAAATGATATTGAAGTTATGAAAGTTTGTTCAATTTTTCACAATACATGTATTAATTTGATAAGTTAATTTATATTTGCGTCAGTATAATGAGGACATGTATTAATTGAAGTTGTTAAGCAATTTATTGCATGAAATTTTCTACATTTATTTAGTTTTATTATAAAATTATGTTTGAAGAAAAAAATGCGCTGAAATGCCAGAAACGAAAGCTCGATCATTTCAATCTTTTTTTTCATTAATTAATACTTAAAACAATTCATTTTACCCTAAATGTTAAATTAAGGGAATCAAAGGTTCTAATATATTCATGTGGTGACCGAATATATTTATTTTAAGACAGTTTTCGTGCATGTGTGGTTCCATTTAGGTGCGCTTCCAAGTAAGATGTGCATTTTTTTTTGTAGAAATGTGTTTGAGATATTATAGGAATAATTTAAAATAACCCTATTGTGAGTTGCAGATATGAGCGAGTATTAGTAAATTCCGAATTCATTGCACCTTCTTCGCATAATTTGAAAATAATCATATCAGCATGCATTTCAGTGATATCAAGTATCGAATGAAAAAGTTAAATTTTACAACAAAAAGTGTCATGAAAGCGTGGTGTGTTGAAGTTAGAAATTGTGACTTAATAATTTAAAATCTTATACTCAGTGATTAATTATCAAATTTTGCTAATCTGGAGTAAAATTGAACTCACAATATTTTTTTAAACAAAAACTAACTTTTCTTAAAATATACGGTAAAAAGAGAAATGATGAATGACTTTTGGCGTTGTACTGTTGTTTTGCGCGACATAAATCATATGCTGAAAGATAATGAAATAGAATTTATCTTTGAATCTCAATCTTTGCCAAATTTCCAGCAATTTACTTATTTCTATAAGGTTGAAAGACTTCAAGAATTGTACAGTAGTTTTACCTATTTGTTTGATATATATATTATATACTATTCGAAAAGAAAAAAAGAACAGAATAACAAAATATCTTTCACGCTCTATTTCTCTTAATATCTTAATATGCACTGACCCCGCAAGCCATTGTGTAATACGAAGTTTTGAAAACACACGTAGGAGAAGGCTGACCTAAATCAAGCCTACTGAATTCGCAAGAAAATCCTAATATTTCATGTAAATGTATTTGTGTAGCTTTTTTTCTTACACTTTTTAAAGGGTAAATTTTATTCTAGGCACGATAGAATTTTCAAATACAAATGAAATATATGGGTAACTTTTGTTCGTCACAGTCTTATAATTATAGCTTTGATAAATTAGCATCCTTTCAGTAGATTTTGTGTCCGAGATAATTAGGCAATGCCTTTTGTTTTTAGATAGAACCGTAATAAACTTTGCAACATGGCATCGTATCTGCCTTCAATAACTTTCTTTTATGCAAACTTTAAGAGGACGTGATTTTTTTTCTATTCCGAAAATATATCTTTCTCTAATATAGTATCGTCAACAGATACTAGAAATTCAAATAATCAAAAGACACCGTAAAATTTCAATAAACTGTATAAGTATTATTGTATAAAAATTCCACAAAACGCCTCAAAAAAATTAAAACAGGCAGTTCTGCAATAAGGAATACGCAGTCCTCGAATCATGTTTGTGAATTTTCGGAAATGGAGAAATTTAGGGATCGACGCTTTCCAACATGGAGTATCTCGTAATTAGGGAATACCAAATTGGGAACATCTCGTAATTCGTGTTTGTCGCACATCCAACAGCGAAGAAACCGCCGAGAGTGTGTTGGTTTAACAATAATTATTTTATTTCCTAAGATGGTAAAGTGTAATGTGAAACCATTATCCATAAATATTTTCCCCCAGATTTTTTTACTTTTAATAAATTTTATTGAAATTTTACATTTACACAACGTAAAAAGGCCGTGTATACGAACAGACTTTTTGTATTTGTTTCATGTTCAGCAAACTTTCTGTACGAATTGATTCTGTGGTTTGCATACGAACTGACTCCTTATATACGAATCAGTTTTTGTACGAATTAACATTAAGTCGGCGTAATTTAATGAATATTCATGAGGCGAGAAATATTATAACGGCAAATATCAGGAATTAAACTTTGCGCCCATCAACAAAATGTCATTGAAATAACTTGAGAAACATGTACATTTTATTTTCGAACATCGAAACGACCCCACTTTCATTATTTTGTCTCTGCAAAAATCGCCGCTAGGGTCCCCGTGATTTTACACTGTTGTTTATTCATAGCCCAGACCAGCAGCAATAGCCTGTGGCTATAAATAGCCACCGTCTAAAAAGTGCACATATTTTAACAAAGAACGTTTAATCTACTATCTGCATGCAATATCCATTAAATTAAGGAGAGTTTATTTTTTGTGAAATTTTAGTTGTTGTTACCGCGTGAATGAAGTTAGCAGAGAGAACAAGAAGCGATGCATTGTGGGTCAGAATTACTGCGGAAAAAAATTCTATTGAATGAATGTGCAGTAGTCCGAATTTTCTCTTCGCCCAGGCGTTGTCGTTAGAGCTCGCAGTGACGAGCGGCGCTTCGCGCCGCTCGCTGCGCTCGCTATTATTTTTATGTGAAATATCACACTTGGAAATGTACGTGGATCATATCGCCCATACGATTTTGTGCGAAATTGATAATACAATACATAATTATCTCTTTGGTAAACAACGTTTCATCTTTCAAATATAGCGATAGACACTACCCAGTGAGTACCTTATATCACTCGTCAGCTTTTTAGAAAAGTTCAGTCAGATCCTTTAACTTCAAATCTATTTATTACAATTTAATTTTTATAACATATTTAGTTTAAACAATGAAAATTATTCAACATTCAATTAAAAAACTGCTCATAAATACACAAAGAAGCAAGATTTATGAGGGACTATTTCTTGTGGTGGAAGGATATTTTGAAGAAAATTCTTCAAATCTACACATCTGTTAAATTTAATATATTGGAACTTTAGCCCCACATATTTTTACTTAGAGAATATTTTCCGTTATGATATGCTAGGAATATTAAATATAGGTCTCAATTTATATTCTTAGCATTCACTCAACAGATTTTGCCAAGTAATGAAGATATATTAAATTAAGAAGTCAAGATAAAATTTACACCATTTTTTGGCCTGAAAATCGCACATTTTGACCAATATCTCAAAATTTATATCACTGACCCCAACTTTTTCTTCTTTTGTTTTTAACAACACGATATTTCCTACCGATCAGCACTTAAGTCATTAAAAGTTTGATACAAGAAAATGTCGATCACGAACCAATACGACACACAAATCTATTGACGTTTTTAAGAGACTTTCAGGTCAAATTTCACCATGTGCTTGATACACAAGGCTTTGTCAACAATCGGCTTGTAATTTATTCGCATTCCGGTAGTGAGTTATGATGATGTAACAAAAATCATGGACTTGTGTCTGATACATATATTTTAAGATTACATATACTTAATACAAATTTACACACAAAGAAAAAAATTAAGTTTACAAAAACATAAAAAGGTATGATTGTCACACACGATTTGTACAGTTTTCACATAAAAAGAATATTCGACACATTTCGTCTGTAGTCGTTTCACCAGTTCTGGTATTCTAAGGGATTTCACATCGCACATTGAAGCATCCCTAGCTGATTTTGATGATCGTCTTGCAGGGAATGAAGTACGGTGTTATCTAGTTTGGGAACCGCTTTGTCAACGCCACTCATATGTGATTTTAGATTCAAATATTCGAGAGAACGGAGGCAAATCCCCATCTTGGTATGTATGAGGTTTTCTTCATTTTCTGGTTTCCAGTATTTCCTTATGTTAACACAGGGACAGTCTCCTTTTACCGTTAAGAAAATATTAGCACGGATGTGATAGTGGAGGTCTTCTTTCTTGTTCAAGGCTGCGTAGACCATATCAGTTGCAAGCGTTAGGCTTTTAAATAGCTGCAAGTTTAAACTGATGCCTTTCTTGGAAGGGACCTAACGATTTTTCGTTGATTTCCATTCTCGTACGTCAACTCGACGTTCACCATTGCTTAATGTACACGCTGGAATGTATCACTCGTTTCTTAGATGTAGACTGTTTTGGGTAGAAGACATGTTGTGATAAGTTTTTAGCTTATTGAATGTACATATATTTAAATAGAAACTTAAAGATCTTAAATCGGAACACTGTCATTTCCGAATATTTTTCCGATTGATTTATAACGATCAAGTGTCTACATCTTATACATGTATAATGACCAAACGGAAGTTTGTCAAATGAAACGTTTAATGATTAAGTTTGATTTTTAATCAAACAAGGATGTGAAATAATAAGATACAATCGTACATTACTCATGAACATCAATCCTTTCCGAATTATGTTTACTGCATTGATACACATCTTTTAAATATTTTTGATCTAGCATGTATTTTAAATATTCCTTAAATGGAAAACTCTTCTTAATATTGGGGTCTATTCTGACTTTTATTTATTTCATTTGTAATGAACCGAATTACGGAATTCTATATACCGGTAGTTCAATTTAATATTGTTTTATCGTTAAACGTTTGAACGAGTATCTTAATCTATATGAAACTAAATGTTTCTCAAGTATTGGTTCGAGGATTTGTGATAGACTATCGATCCGTCTCTGAAAACGACATCTGTCCACAGCCATTAACATCCATTCTCCCTTACGATCCTCATAAGGAACGTTAATTATTGTATCATCACCTACAAATCTTACAATCTTTTTCATTGCATTATATTAATCCAGAGCAATTGGGTACAATCTTTTGTATTCATTTTTTTACAAAGAAAATATCAAATTTGCCTCCTCTTATCAGAACATATAGCAAATATATTCTCCCCCGACTTTATACACTTCATACATACTCTTGGAATACACATTGACAAATTAATTCACTGCTATTCGCGTAGATCAACTCTGTATTCGTTGTCTTTCGTCGTGTAAACCTCTACGAAGTGTCCATTTTCTAACGATAACTTAAAGCAAGAGGAAAACATGTTGTCACCGTGAATACTGCTGGTCAAATGATAGAACACTAAAGAACGTTCCGGAAACGGAACATGATGGTCGTCATATCCGATTTTTAACTTATTGGGTCATTTCCGTCGGAAAATGTTATATACATAACAATTGATATAGTAATGCAAGTAGAAAATTTAGTGAAAAGTAATTTTTTCTGATGTTTCATTTTTTTTATTTTTCAGCGAGAGTCATGATTGTCTAAACTACTCAATATAATTGATATTTCAACGTCTAATTAAATACTGGACTTGAAGTCACCTGTTGTATTCTGTTGGAATTGTTTTAAACAAAAGCCTACTTAATCAATTCATATCTTCATAAATCAAATGAAATTAAATTAATAACGAAGAAACGTTGTTCATCATTCTAATCCTGGATTAATACTACTTATTGACTTCCTGCTACGTTCCTCCCTAATTACCTTCCTGGTTTACACTGATTTACGTCCTGAACCTCAATCCGACTGAACCTCAATCTGGGCTATAATGTCTCGCACTATACTACTTTTGTTAATCAAATAAAGTAATTCATCGATATAAAATCAGTGATAAATTATAAAGAATGTATTATCATCAAAATAAAGAATATCTCTAGATGACGAAAATGAAATCTTTCCATGTGATGATACCTGGGATCAAACCGATGATTTCTGCAAGCACACTATACATGCTGCACGGTGCGGTGATGGATTGCTTGTATGTTGTTTAACTTCCCACTCGAGAATTTTTCACTCATATAGAGACGTCACCGAATGTCGGTGTAGGGCTTCAAATTAAGACCTATACTCTGCACTCAGGGCTATTGAGCAGTAATAGTTCGTGCCAACGCCTACCGTGACACAGGGCCTCGGTTTTTAAGGTCTCATCCGAAGGACCTGTGACTTTCATTTCTTATGTCGGGCGCTTGGCGAAGGAACAGGCACAGGACCTCGGTCTTTAAGGTCTCACTAGAAAGACCCTTGACTTTCACTTCTAATGCCGGGCGCTTGCCGAAGGAACAGCCACTACCTATGTAAGACGCTGCGCAGCGAATCAGAATCGAACCCAGGCCTCTCGATCACGAAGTGGACGCCATACCACTAGGCTCTCAGATGCGTAATTTAAAAATCTTAATATGGACTTGCTTCCCGAGATGCGTAATTTTAAAATCTTAATATGGACTTGCTTCCCGATAAATTTCTGGTTTATTATTATTTCATATCCTTTCCTTAGCATACATGTATATAAAAATGCGCAATGGACAAAAATACATATGTATGTATTCTGACCCCCTGCGTTCCGCCCCAGGAGAGGATATCGTTATATATTTGGAATGGATCGTAAGAGAAAGTACTATTTCATCAGTTGTTAAAATTACAAGTCTATACCTTCTGGATCGTAAGAGACAGTACTATTTTATTAGTTGTTAAAATTACAAACTATGCCTTCATTCTGTCTGATTTAATAGATCCTCAGATATGCGACAACAAGAGGTAACAATGACCTGTATACATTTATAAAAGAAAATACATAATTTACCAATCCTTAACATCATTTTTTTTTTTATAAAGCCTCAATTTGTCACCATCCTTAAGAAGTCTTTTGAAATATATTTTTCATACTTCACTAACTTTGATCTTTTCTTTACTCATTTCTTTCACGCGACATAAATCAAAATCTATTATAGCCTTATATATACGAGGGGTGTCCAGTAAAATCATGGACAAAGCATTTTAAATGAAAAATAATTCATGCACTTAGCTGAAAATTTCAGCAAGTATTTACATATCATACATGAGTATAGCTTAATACTTTGACAAAATATAGACAATAATAACATGAATAAGGTTTTTATTATACTAAACGAGGCCGAGTCTAATTCCAGTCCGCATGACTTCGCGCAGTTTTTTTAAATTTCATGCAGTCGAGGGTGCCACATTTCACCTTTCCTAAGTATTTAATACAATACAAAATTAACATGATCTGTAACGTCTGTCGGGCTGAAAATGGACTTTTAAGACAATTAATAGGGGAAAAAGGCTGAAATGGCTCTAACGACATCACTGTTTCCCGGTTTTGTAAGCGATCAGGCACGTAGCGAGAATGGAAATGAAGTGTACGCAGAGAACAGCAAGGGGTCGGGGGGGGGGGGGGGTCCAATTTTACAAATCAAAATTTTATAAATACATTACCAAATTACCATGATTTAACTATGCTACAACAAAAAGTAAAAGGTTACGTTTTGAAATAAGTGGGGGACAGGCCACCCCCTGCTCCCCCCGGATACTACGTGCCTGCCTGTGAGGGCACAGAAGCTCCCGAGTTTTAATTACCAAATACATGTATTTTATTCATTTTCTTGCAAAATAAAATTCATGCCATTTAGATTTTGTTTAGAAAAAAAAAGACATAGTAATATTTATTGCCTCAACGCAAAGTTTATATTTCCATGGAAACTTTTTGTACATGTGTGGTTTAGGCTAAATATTTAACCGATATATTGATATCAATTAAATATTCTTTTTCAAAAACACATATACTAAATGTTGAAAAAATATTAACAAGAAATATCGCATTTTATTTTAAATCATATACTAGTATATCATAACATTCAACGATGTGTTTGAAATTTTATTGCTCAAAAATCTATCTATAAAAAAAAATTAATGTATTAAAGAACAATTACAAATCAATGTATGATTAATTTGGATTTGGCAATGAGTTAATAAAGAATAAAGGATTTCAAATTTTATTATACAGTCTTGATAATATAAAATTCAAATCGAAACAGTATGACACAAAATAATTTGAAACAAGAATATCTGTTGGATGGTCCTGAGATTTCTTCGACTCCGATAAATTATTTTTTTCGGAAAATGATGTGTACGCACTTGCGTAATTGCGTATAGGCAGCTACGCGCCTGGCGATGCATGATCGCTTCGATAAACTTTTAATAAATCCTAGACCAACCCAGATCGTCTACTTTTTTAAAATTTCACAATTTAGTGACTTTTTACAATAACTTTCATGTATTTGTCTGAAAAAATGTCGCTAGGGCAGTAATTCACTACTGTAATGATTTTCCCCTTAGATTCCAAAAAATCCCCTGACGTTCCCCTGTCTGTCCCTGACATTTTCCTGTCTCCCCCTGACTTTCTCCTATGATCCCCTGTCGTTGTCCCTGACTACCCTGTCTACTCCCTGACGTCCCCTGACTTTGCCCCTGTTAATACTGTCTAACCCCTGATGTCCCCTGACATTCCCTGACGTCCCTGTCAACTCCCTGATGTCCCCTGACTAAGCCCCTGACCACCCTGTCAATTCCCTTTCGTCCCCTGACATTCATTTTGACCCAGAAAAAGGGTTAAAATATGTTTTTGTTGCTGTTTACTTGTGAGAAATACGTTACTCTTGGCAATTCTTAAGTTTTGTGAAAATATATATTTAGTCAATTGTTATTTGTTTTAATATCTTAAGTAATTTATTTCTTAATATGATTGTATTTGATTGTTTTAGTTTAGTACATGTAGCTTTTAGATAAATTTTAAGGAGAATAAATGCCAGTTAGTTTGAAAAGAATGAATTACAAATTTATTGCGTCTTGTCATGAATGGCAAGTAAATATATCTATATGTATTTATATGTTAATCTATATCTCCAAATCTATTTATTTGTTTTATTTATTTATTGACTAATTTATTAATTTAATCTATTCATATATTTCTTATTAGATATATTTTTCTTATTGAATTATTAATTAATTGATTAATGTTATATATTTATTTAGTTTTTAATTCATTTTATTTTAATTAATTAATTAATTCTATTTCATTCAATTTATTTGTGAGTTTCGCATAAACAGTCGTAAGATAAAACAAAATATACTTCAAAGTATCTTTTAAGCATATTCACATTTCTTTTAATTCTTTCAATTTCATAATGGGTATCAAAATAATTGTCTTATTATACACAATCTGAATTCGGAATTTGTTTTATTGCTTCTTTTACTTTGGTAAAAAAAAATAGAAATGTTCCTCAAAAACTGTATGGTTGTGGAAGTAATTCTGAGCTGTTGATAGCTGACCAGTGACTCTGGGTACACAGACCAGACACCTATTGTTCTTTTGACTGACCACTATACACTGTTTATTCTGTGGCAGCACGACCGTATCCACTCTGCAGGTGTTATTTCTTTCACAACCATGACAAGTTTTTGAGGAAATTTTTTTATTTTACCAAAGTAAAAGGGAACAATAAAACAAATTCCAGATTCAGATTGTGCGTAATGAGACGATGATTTTGATACCCATCACGAAATTAAAAGAATTAAAAGTAATTTGAATATGCTTAAAAAATAGTTTGAAGCAAATTTATTTTACCCGGAGACTGTTAATGAATAACTACACAAATTGAATTAAATAAAATTAATCAATGAATTAAAATAAAGGAAATAAAAAAAATAAAATAAAAAAAATTTAAATAAATTAATTTATTAAAAATTATATAAAACAAATATGTAAAAATAAATTTGATAGATAAAATTAATAAATGAATGAAAAAATAAATAGATAAATAAACGGACAAAGAAATAAATAAATAAGATACATCAATAAATTAAATTCAATTAAATTAATAAATTTACTAAAGATACTTCAAACAAATAATTTGTTACAAAATCAATATTTTTATTCATTGTTTTTTTTTTACTTATTTATTTGTATATTATTTCTATTTATTTTTTATCTATCTGTTTATTTATTTATTTAATCTATTCATTTTTCTTTTAAATATTTGTTTTATTCAATTATTAATTAATTATCTAATGTTATTTATTTATTTATTTATTTTGTGAATTCATTTTATTTTAATTAATTATCTTTTTTTCAATTCCTATTTATTTGTGTAGTTCCCCCATAAACAGTCTTATGGAAAAACAAACGATGCTTCAAACTATTTTTAGGCTTATTTACATTTCTTTTAATTCTTTTAATTTCATGATGGGTATCAAAATAATCGTCTTATTACACACAATCTGAATTCGGAATTTGTTTTATTGCTTCGTTTACTTTGGTAAAAAAAAAAAAAAGAAATTTTCCTCAAAAACTGTATGGTTGTGGAAGTAATTCTGAGCTGTTGATAGCTGACCAGTGACTCTGGGTACACAGACCAGACACCTATTGTTCTTGTGACTGACCACTATACACTGTTTATTCTGTGGCAGCACGACCGTATCCACTCTGCAGGTGTTATTTCTTTCACAACCGTGACAAGTTTTTGAGGAAATTTTTATTTTACCAAAGTAAAAGGGAACAATAAAACAAAATCCAGATTCTGATTGTGCGCAATGAGACGATGATTTTGATACCCATCATGAAATTAAAAGAATTAAAAGTAATTTGAATATGCTTAAAAAATAGTTTGAAGCATAATTTGTTTTTCCCGGACACTGTATATGAAGTACTACACAAAATGAATTGAATGTAAATAATCAATAAATTAAAATAATTTAATTGAATAAAATAAAATAAATAAATAGAAATTTTAAATAAATCCATTTGTTTATTGATAATCAAATAAACAAATAAGTAAAAATCAATTAGATAGATAGATTGAATAAATAAAAATAAATATATAAATGATAAAAAAGAATAGATAAATAAGCAGACAAATTAATAAATAAACAGATACATGAATTAATAAAATCAATAAACAAGTAGATAAATAAATAAATAAATAAATAAAAAGACAAATTAAATGAATAAGAAAATATTTACATGTCATTCGTGCTACACAAAACACAATAAATTAGTAATTTATTTTTTTTTTAAAGTAACGGCATTTATTCTTATTATGATTTATCTGAAAAGCTACCAAACAATCAACAAAATAATATTTTGAAAGAATTTGCTAAAGATATTTCAAACAGAAAAACTAATGATTAAATCTACATTTTCACAAAACTTGAAAATTGCTCGGAGTAAGGTATCGATTTTCTCACAGGTAAATAGCAACAAAAACATTTTAACCCTTTTTTCCTGGTCAAAATGAATGTCAGGGGACGACAGGGGGTTGACAGGGTGGTCAGGGACTTAGTCAGGGGACATCAGGGAGTTGACAGGGACGTCAGGGAATGTCAGGGCACATCAGGGGTTAGACAGTATTAACAGGGGCAAAGTCAGGGGACGTCAGGGAGTAGACAGGGTAGTCAGGGACAACGACAGGGGATCATAGGAGAAAGTCAGGGGAAGACAGGAAAATGTCAGGGACAGACAGGGGAACGTCAGGGGATTTTTTGGAATCTAAGGGGGAAATCATTACAGTAGTGATAATACAAACAAGAGGCCTATCGGCCTTAACGGTCACCTGAGTATAATACAACACTGTAAAGGATCCATGGAAGTATAAAACAAAATTAACTGATAGACGAAGCAATGTTACCCAAGAATTTCAAAAATCTGGTAAAAATATCCTTGCTTATAGTAACGTGCTAGACCCAAGTGATCTCCTTGGTATCATAATTGGTTTTCCCAAGTCTTACAGGGATGTAAAAGCAGGCCCGCAGCAACAGTTTCAAAAGTGGGGAGCAACTTCCAAAAAAAATCTGACAAGCAAAATGAAAAAAAAGGGAAAAAAACCTAAACTGACCAAAGGGGGGGGGGGGCAACTTCTCAAAATTATCTGACAAGCAAAAAGAAAAAAAAAACTAATTTACTGTCCAAATCCTGAAATTTCCCAGTATTCGACCTTACAACATCAAAAAGTGGGGGGACCAGCATCTAAAGCAAAATTTACTATAGCAAAATACTATACTCAGAAAAAAAGGGGGCGCCCCATCCCCACCCCCCACCCGGCAACCCGCGTTCTATGGGCCTGTAATGAATGCAAAATATACAAATACAATGGACACTTGCCTATTGTGTAAGGTTTTCAATATTTAAAACATTTTTTGACGTCATTCTTTTGTTTCTATAGTCTAATATTTCAAAGAATGTACTAGCCATAATCCAATGCTATTTTCAGGAGTACAGTATTATATCTAGTAATATTGTACTCCAAAATAATACTGGACTGTGTGAAACAAAGGCTGACGTCACCAAGCTTTTGCACAACGAATAAATCAGACAACAAATAGACAAAAATATGCATATTATATAGAAATCAACATCTCGAAATCCAATTCAAGCTATATAGAAATCAACATTTCGTAATCCAATTCAAGCTGTATAGAATCCGATTCGAGCTATATAGAAATCAACATTTCGTAATCTAATTCGGTCAAGTAAAGAAACAACCAAAGTAGGAATATCCAAGAAATCCCTTAGAATTTACACTCAGGTCACTAATTGTGAAACTACCGATATTGAAGCACATTATATGGTCGAGTTAACACATAATATTAAATTTATGATTTTTTCCGAAAACACATCCAAATAAATCCACGTAAAGTGGTTCATTCAAGAATGTAAGCATTCAGGGGAAGAAAAAGCGAAATGCGGACAAGTTTATACTCGATCTATATATATATATATATATATATATATATATATATATATATATATATATATATATATATATATATATATATATATATATATATATATATATATTGACCGTTCTCTGGGAAAAGGGGTCTTAATGACAACATTTTCGAAATTGACTTTTTCAAATATTTCAAATATACAACAAATTTAGGACACACAGTCAAAATTTGAGGATTTAATTTGCTATAGTTTTAATAATATACGTGTTTGAAAACAACAATAATTCAGTAACGTCGTCTTTTTTTAAAAAATGACGTCTTAGAAACGGAGACTAAGATTAATTTGATGATGAAATACAATTTTAACCTAACTTTATCCTTACACATTTTGAATAAAAATATCACTAAGGACATTTACTGAATTATTAAGTGTGTGTATCTATACATGTTGCACAGTGAATGACTACAAAAAATACATGTTTATGTGTATCAACTTAATTTCATAAAGGTAGACTGTACTTCTTGCTTTCAATAAATATTGTTGAAAACGACAAAGAAAATAATTATGATAACAAAGAAACAGGAAACTAAATACAAACATTGCTGTGCCATTATACATGTACGTTATTTCAGCGGTTGACGGGCCCGATGGGAAATTTATGACCAGTTAAATGCTTGCAAGAGTCAGTGAGACCAATGGGATATAAAATAACTGGCCTATCCTGGTTACGATTTCTTGTCTTTTAATATGCTGATCCTCACTTCTCCTAATGAAACTCAATCTTCTACGGACACAATACCAAACTGTACTTTGAAATCAGTGTTACTTTTGTTTTCCCCTTAGAGGCTTAGGAAAGTCTTCCATTCCAGCCACTGTCATGCAGGGTACTGGGGAGCCAAGATTGCGACTGAAAACTGGTCTACGATTGTTTGAAGCTAATCAATGGAGTTGGTCTCTAAAGTTTTTTGATTAAAACAAATCCACCAGCTATGCTGCAAAGTGTATGACGCTGAAGTTGCATCATATATACTGTTTGTACTGCTGTCCCGTCATATTATGCCACATAAAATACATTGTGATAACAAAGAAACAGGAAACTAAATACAAACATTAAATTGTTTCTTGTTTTTGCGGTTGCAATTATCAGTATGAATTGTAAGTTCTGTATTGAGAAAACGACTAGTTCGAAGAATAGAATCTGTCTCATGAGTATTTGTACATTTACACACTATAGTTTCATGTTCAGATTTTTTTTAAATTGCTTTAGGATATCATCTACACGAAACGCAAAGTTCTGGATTTTGCAAAGAGTCAAGAAATAGAGTGGCCCCATTTGGAGAACATAATGAGGTTTAACTTATTGGTATCCGAAAATCAGTTTTTGTGATGTAACTGGATTGTTACATGGTGTACGGGAGAAGTGTTGACCGCTGAAACCGCCAAGCTCCTGTAAATAAACAGAACTCTATTTAAATGATGTTTGCCGAGTTAATAAAAAACTAACACGCATATGTTTAACTTGCTATTTATATTTTTGAAAATAAAAATAAAAATAATGAAAAAAAATAAAAAACGAAATAAGATTAAAGTAGACTTAACTTAATATGCACAGGCTGTAGGAGCTAATTTTAGTTGAAAGGGGGGGGGGGTTCAGCCTAAAAGAAAATGTTAACAAACAAAACCAAAAAAGTCAATTTACATTTGAAAAGAGAACAACCGTAACTTAGCTTTACATGTATATTCTTTTGTAAAGTATTTTTTCAGGGGTAAAACTTTTAATAAGCTTTGTTTTCTATTGTTTATTATATAATTGTAAAAATATTGGCCCCTCCCCTTCCCCGGTTCTTATGGATATCATAAATTGTACAGCATGAAGGATGATTATTTTTCTTACCATGCACTTTTAGGTCATATCTCTCCATAAGCACTGGAAGTTTGTGTAAAATTCAATAGAATATATTTAATATATGCAGGTATATAAGAATTACTTATTTTCAATACAAACCACAAACTTAGTAATGTACTTCCCACAGGCACCTGAATAGTGGATAAAAGACTTATCGTCAACCCCCCCTCCCCCCCCCCCCATTCGGACGGAGTTTAAGTTGAGTTACTTTTCATTTTATGCTCTATTAAAATCAGATCAACCATCTCGGAGACACATTTTAGGTGAACATCTTTGCTTTTAATTTGTCTTGGTGGTATCTCCCCTATTGCCAGCTTTTCCTGATTTTGTATATCTTAAAACGACATGCACTTTTTGATCTTCAGAAATTCATAAACCGAAACTAGGAAAAACACATAGCTGTTTTAGATGTCAAAATTTAATTTAATATCAAACTAAAGTTTAATTTGATGCTATATATATATATATCTATCTCAAATATTAGTACACTGTAAAAACTGATTTTTTTCTTTTTATTTATTTAATCGTATTTGTTTACACACTTTTGTTTTCTATGCTTGTACAGACTCGTGTTAGTTTCTACTTACTGATGATAGTTATATACATTATTTTACAAATTGTAAATGCTGTGGAAAATAATCATCCATAAGAACAAAAATCCTATAAAATATATTGTATTTACCTAGTAAGGATTTTTTTAATAGTCGTCACTACATTTGTAGAATACTTAATGCAAAAATTATTCGATACTAACAAATATACACTACTACCACACCGATTATAGTTAGTTTATACGTGGGTGAATTCTTAATAAAGGTACAGAATAATAAGAATGACAGATTTGACGGAGAATGTTTTTAAAAATATATTTTGGTTATTAGGGGGAGGGAGTTTGTCCATCTTTGCTAGCCAATGCTTTGTGAATCACAAACTCTTGACTAGGGTGAATTAAAAAAAATTACCAAACGCATATTTATCAACCCACACTAAAAATACAGGCAATGAAAACAGATTTCTATGTCTCAACATATGTCTTTAGATAATTTCTTATCTCGTTGATATCTCAATTAACAAAAAAGTTATGCCCAAAAATGATGCTAAAATTGTCAGGAGTGCAACACCTTTTTGTGACATTTTGAAATTTCAATATTTTTTGGAGATCTGTGAAATAAATAATAATGCTTTATGTTGAAAATAAAGACTTTCCTGATAATATTCAAAGTATTGAGCTTTAAATGTGGGCTGTAGTAACTTTTGTTTAATCAAGTTGTGGTCATGGCTGATGTTTAAAAAAGTGTTATACCATGTCAGGAGTGCAACAGAAAAAATATAGTGTTGCCAAAAAAACCATAAATTGTAAAATTCTGAAAGAAAATTAAGACAAGAAAGAATTTTCGAAGTGTAAAACAATAACTGGTATACATTTTAAAACTTAAAAATGTTATATAAATCACAAGCAGCATTAATTAGAGTCAAGTATATGTGCATACCCAAAAATGTCAGGAGTGCAACATTTGATGTTTTGCTCCCAAGCATGAAAAAACTATTATCATTATATGATACATTTTCTGATTTTTATTTTGGAAAAGAAAGACACAAAGAACATTTTTACCAAATAGATTTATTAATTACTGGATCTGTCTGTGCTTCAAATCTATATTTCTATGGTCAGCAGTGCAACACATTTTTTCAAAGATTCAAGTTGTGTGACGAAAACATTTCTATTCATGCTTAGACCTATTCATTAATTAATAATGATCTTTTTGTATAATTTAATACTAAATTATTGACAGTTTTATTATTAAAATCCTTCCTTTTTCAATTTTTTTCAATTCAGATGTGTTTTTATCTTTTTTATGATTTTTAAATGAATGTTAAAAATAAACACACAAAAAATTGTCATAAAATTCAAGTAATTCCTCCTCAACTTAACTGAAACAATAGAACAAGTTTTTATGTAATTTTCACTTCACAATTCTACTTTAAAGGCCCCAATGCTTTTGGTCAGGAGTGCAACAAATATATTAGAATTATAAATCATCCAATAAGAATAAAAATAAAGAAAATATGATGAGTAGAATTTTTCTGGTGGGTTACTGTGTTTGTCCTCTAAAGGAAAATATGCTATAAAATATATTTTATCTTCTAAATATACATTTAAGCTAGTTTTTTTGTATAAATAGGGAATAATTCCAGATAAAACGCGAATTTCAAATACTTTCATCTGTTTTAATTATAAAATATCGGACTATAAATATTGCACAATTTCATTACCACTTGATGTTACCAACACTTTATGAATTTTTGTGTTCTACTGTTTTAATTTTAAATTTTACTGCAGTCAGGAGTGCAACAAAACTGCTTAATAATTACCAATGCTTTTTAACTATCTTTACTAAAACATGAGTTGAAAAAAAATGTTTGATACTATTTGATGTTCAAAACACTATGTCTATCAACAAATTACAGAAATTTTACAGTCAATTCAGGGAATAGTTTTCATCATTTCACATATAGTTTTATATACAATTTATATATATTACACTTTGCAAATAATCATGTGTTAAGGTCTTCAAAATATGAAAAACCTGCCGTAAACGATAAAAAAATATCAAAACGACAAATTAATTTACAAAGTAAGAATGGGTTATTGTGTGTTATGATTTTTAAAACAATGTTAAATAAAATACATATCAGATGTCAGGAGTGCAACACAATAATGTAACATAGGGTCACTTCAAAATGTAGTATTTTTTGTAAGAGAACTCGTATATAAAAATTCTTTTTTGGCTTAGATTTAAAGAATTGGCTTCAACGGACAAAAAAGTGAAATTTGGGCAATTTTATTGCTTCATATTTTTTTCATATTAAAACTTTTCAAACCAGAATTGAAAAAATAATGTAAAATGACAATCAAAAAGTCATTTTTTTGTCACTCATACAAGAGAAGATACTCAATCAAGGTCTAGATTTAATCATTTATACCCCTTTTACCATTTTGAAGCATAAAAAACTATAATTTCTTGTGATTATGTATTTTAGAAAGTCTTTTAAGGTGTAATGATATTTTTTTTTTCAAAAGAAATTTTACCAAGGCCAAATAAAAAAATATGTGTGGTTCCGGTTACACCTCCAAAAAAAATAGGGTAGGTAGGTAGGGATTATTTTTTATTATTATTTTTTTTTTTAACAAAATGATTTTCTCAATTTTTCTGAATAATACTTATCACTACTTTGCAAATGACATTGAGATGTGGTGTGATAATATACTAGTCAATATTGGTAGGGGACACCTACATGCTAGCTTGCTTTGGATTTAACACTAATAAACACTTGCACTATGTTGTGCAAGGGGGCCATCATTGCTGAAACTAAAACTTAAACCAGAGCCATTGATGGAAATTGGGGAAAATTCCAGAAAAAATATGAAAATTGCCAAAAAAAAAGTTTAGGGTCGGGGGTATAAAATAGGGACGGTCGGGTAACCGGAACCACACATATTTTTTAGAATAAAAATTCTAAAACTTTTTAATCCAATTGTCTATTCTATTCCCACTTCAGGATTTTAAACTAGAATGCATGTGCAATATGATGATATAAGTGAAAAATATGTTAGAAGTAGTTGAATTTTTCCAAAAAATTTCAGTTTGGTGGTCATTTTTTTTTTAATTCACCCACTAGCGACATTCCAGCCAAGTCCAGGTGGTATATTAGTATCCCACTCTCTCTCTCTCTATCCCTCCATTATGTATCGGAATCAAGCAAGGATCTAAGATTTTTTTCCGTTCTGCCCCAGTAAAAATTAATCTAGACCATGATTTGAAGACGAGTTAAATAAAAAAACATAAACAAACGTACACTACATTCAAACGTGAAAACCTTATCTCGTAAAGGGATTGCTCGGAGATGGGGATGTGGGGGCAGAACCGCTTTTCTTCACTTCTTAATCTTCAAACGAATTACTCATCCTACTATCTTAATAGATATTCTTGTTTTTTTAGGAGAGGAAGAGGGTCCAAGGTTATTTTTGGTTAGTTTGCTATCCATGTTTGATTACTCCACACATTTAGGGGGAGGAGGGGGGTTCAGACCCCCTCCAGATCCGCGCATTGGAGTAACATTAAAATATGTTATAAGTGTTTGGATATTGATTTGATTTAATTATTCTTTTAGAGAAGTCGCCCGCGTGGCGCAGTGGTTAGAGCGTCTGCTCTAGAGTCGCGAAGTAAAGAGTTGATCCTTACGTCGCGGGTTCGAATCCCACTGTGGGACGTGGAGACCGGTCCTTCGGATGAGACCGTATAAACCGAGGTCCCGTGTCGCAGTAGGTGCTGGCACGAAAAAGATCCCTCACTGCTCAATGGCCGTAAGTGCCGAGTATAGGACAAAATTTGCAGCTCTCCACCGGCAAGTGGTGGCGTCTCCATATGAGTGAAAAATTCTCGAGAGGGACGTTAAACAACATACAATCAATCAATCAATCTTTTAGAGAAATATTCAGGAATTTTATATATAACATAAAATCCAGAAGCAACGCCGGCGTTAAAACACACATAGAAAAATAAAACAGCAGTGCAAACGCGGAACTTGCTTTTAAAATATTTGCTGATTTGTGAATACATAAAATGTGTACACAAAGAACTGCAGGCAATACAATCAGAAAAAAATCTTAACACGAACTGCAGTTTCATACATGAAGATTTCAGAAGAAAAAATGAATTTCGATCTACCAAACTACAAATGCTGCATAGAACAGGTGCTGTATGTTACGAGAACGCATGAAGATTATAAAATAATCAAACTCATTTAATATTGTCAATTTTCATGTATGTGAACTTTCAAAGTATAAACATTTTATACTTATATAATTACTGACTGATAATTCATCGTCCGTTCTTCTTTCTGTGCTTATCCCTTCTCTCGCTTTGAGGTCTGGCTCGAGTGACGTAATGTAAATAAAGATGGCTTTTCAGCATGTGATGTTTGGTGGATCATAACACTATACATTCATAGAGGCGGATTTAGGGTAAGGGTTAACCCTAACCCTAACCCTACGTATAAATGGAAATTTTGACACTAACTCTATTTGTTTCGGCGTATGGTTAATTATTCATTATACTAGGATATTAAAACTATATAGCGAAAATAACTGAACAAAAGTTAAATAAATTCATTTGTATATCGTGTACATTCAACTTGAAATAGTCCGTGAAGTGCACATGTATGATTCAAACATGTAACAGTAAATACAGTGTAATAATAATAGAATATTTATTGGTGGCATCTTAAGAAAATATTTAAAAATGGCAAGGAAACGTATTCTACATACGATATGACGATCAACATACGTATTCATTTATGCTTTCACTCTGAAAATAAAACTGAAAAACGGAAAGTGAAAAGGGAGAAAATGTGCGTTTTAGACGCCAACATTTGACGTCACAATAAACACGTTTTTCTCAACGTCAACGCTTATGTCATTAAGCCCGGTTTTGTCAGAGAGCGGTCCATATATATAAATATATATATATATATATATATATATATATATATATATATATATATATATATATATATATATATATATATATATATATATATATATATATATATATATCCCTTACAACTCCAATTTTTTGACCCGGAAAATTTAATTTCAATATATATTTCCAAATTAATTTACGTAAAGATGTGGCGCTTTCGATATCCAAGGGACAAAACGGTGCTTTCCTGGAATATTTGCCTACTGGTCACTTATAATCTTCATTTGTTTAAAAAAAGATCCTTCACAATACTCCTAGTACCGCTTAATGTCATGAAGTTGCTCAGCTCTTTTTAACGCATCCTTAGAGTGCCACAACGATAAATAACATATGACTGGGGTTCAGTAAGGGTTTTTAATTCAAAAACTATTCATCCCTCTGAAAGAAATATCTTAAACCCCTTAGCACCCCATACGTCTGGTGTGGTCACCGTCACCAGTATCGTATTATGACAATAGCCAATACAAAGGTGCATTGAAAAAATAGTAAGATACAAAACTCAGATGGTCTTTTATGTCAGACACAGGACTTAGACTCGGTGCTTCGCACCTCGTCCCAGTCCTGTATCTGACATATTAGACCATATTTATCTTGTATCCCTTACATACAGATATGTTTTTGCCACTTGCCTAGTGCTACAATTCAGTACACACAGACTTGGGTATACAACGTGGCTATTTTCCACTTGTCACTAATTACAATAAGTCACCCGGCTCTCTGTGATTCTTTGTTCAGTTTGATAAAGTATAAAATTTAAACAACTATATTCAGTCTTGGCAACTATGACTAGTCTACCAGTGACAATAGCGTAGATCACTAAAGTGTAAACATACTGTGTTTAATTACAACGTTTGCTAAATATATAGATAATCTTTATGTCAATCTTTTAAACTGCTTTCCTGGCAAGAATCTGACTTTGAGCATGCTTTGCTCGTTTGAACCAACCATTCATTTTTATTTTGTTTCTATATATAACATTCTTTCTTGTATTCTCATATAATCAAATAACCTGTTAGTTAAATTATATACAAGGATTTCTTGATTAACAACATCTAGCAAAGGGGCGTAACTCTCATTTGCTTCGCTTATAACGATTGTGGACTCGGTTTGCCTCCTAGATACCCAGGAGCAAAGAAAAGGCACGTTTACTTATAATTATATATAATACATTTACATTAATATTATTGCATTAGTTTGTTTGCTTAGTACTCAGGGGCAGAGGAGAAGATTTTCAAAGCATTAATGCATTTTTGCTAATTAATTAATAGAGCCCAGCCCAAGCGCAATAACCCCTGACCCAGGGCCATGAAATTCACAATTTGGAAGAGGCACCCTTTCTCATCATAACTATGTATATAGTTTGTTTAATTAATACCAAAGGGCAGAGGAGAAGATTTTCAAAACATTGATTTATTTTCAGTATATAAAAAATAAGCCCTACCCCCCCCCCCCCCTCCACACACACACACACACAAACACATACATGGAACTTCTGACCCAGGGGCCATGAAATTCACAAGTTTGGAAGAGGCACTCTTCCTCATCATAACCATGTACTTAGTTCATCCGCTTAATACCCAGGAGCAGAGAAGATTTTTAAAGAATTAATGCATTTTTATTATATAATCATTACAGCCCCACCCTAACACCAGAACCTCTGACCCAGGGGCCATGAAATTCACAATTTTGGAAGAGGCACTCTTCCTCATCATTACTATGTACTTAGGTCATCGGCTTAATACCAAGGAGCAGAGAAGAAGATTTTCAAAGAATTAGTGCATTTTCACTATATAATCATAACAGCCCCGCCCTAACACCAGAACCCCTGACCCAGGGGCCATGAAATTCACAATTTTGGAAGAGGCACTCTTCCACATCATAACAATATACTTAGGTCATCGGCTTAATACCTAGGAGCAGAGAAGAAGATTTTCAAAGAATTAATGCATTTTCACCATATAATCATTACAGCTCCGCCCTAGAGCCAAAACCCCAGATCCTGGGGCCATGAATTTTACGATTTTGGTAGAGGGCTCAATGCTTATAACAATCATGCCAACAGTCTGACTACTTGATGTCCAGGAGTAAAGAAGATTTTTGAAGATTGCATTAATTTTGATGGTTTTAGCCCTACCCTTCAGGCCCCAGTAGGGCAGGGACCATGAATTTGACTATTTTTACTCCCCTTCACTTATAAATGCTATATATGCCAAATTTTGTTGAAATTGGTTGAGTGGTTCCAGAGAAGAAGCTAAAAATGTTCAAAAGTTTACGACCGATTGACGACGAACGACCTACGACGAACGACCACAGACCAAAACAGACAGCAATAGGTCATCTGAGTGACTCAGGTGACCTAAATATACGGGGAATATATGATAATTTGGCGCTTTTCCAACAAATTCCTTATGAATATGCATTATGAATTACAAGTTTGGATTTACAAACTTACAAGTCTGGATTTTTAAACCTGATTAACCTCCATAAAATTCATGTATTGGTATGGGCTGATCTTACTTTTTAACAAATATCAAAACAGATGAAACATGCAAAAGACAATCTGACGTCATCATCCGTGCGCTGTAAAGCAAAAAATATAACATAAAAAGCCATATTTTTTTCTAATTTGAGCATAAAACTATTTGAAATTTCCTATATATATGTATATTGATCAATTTGACTTGACTACGCTGGATTTCTGCTGAGGACAGTTTTTATAAAGGAGATTATTATCTCTGCCTAAATACCCTGCGAAAAGATTTTCTCGATAGTAATTGCGTGGGGAACATTTCATGTGCGAAATACCATACTTTGTAAAAGGGAGGGGCTTTTCTTAGAGAATGTTTATTTATACACACCTATCTGTACATTCAGTGTATTATGTGCTCGAAACATTACACTTGAGCATTTCGGATGCTATTTCCTTGCTAGTACTACAAGGATTGATATCTTTTTTTTCAAACGAAATGATTTAGATAATATTTGCTCATCGCAAAATAAATTTGTGCTTTATACAAAATTTATTGGAACTAATGTATCTTGTATGCCAAACTAAAGGAAGGACAAAGGTAGATTGAGGTATGAAAACATTTTATTTTAGTTTTTGAGATAAGTTGTCATTTCTATAAGACAAAAAGACACCTATAGGATCTTTAAAAAAAGAGAAAAGAACGCAATGACGGAGGAGGCGTTCAACATTTCAGGAAACGTAACGATATCAAATGGAGCTTTGACTTTGGGTCCTTTCCAGTTTTTATTTGGCTTACCCATTGCTGTTCTGAATTGTATATCCATTCTGGTGCTTATAAAGAGCAAAAAGCTGAAATTTTCTATCCGTATGCCTGCATTACAAATGGCCATTTCTGATATGTGCTTAGGTGTTATTTTGTGTATTCCAAACACCATTTTTGCGAGTCCTGATATTTGCATCACTAAGAGATTTCTCATCATAGCGCTTTTCGTCTTTGGGTCTTTGACCATAACCATTATGAACACAGATAGGTTAATTTCACTTCGATTCCCTTTTAAGTATGCCAAGATTTGTACACATATCAATGTCACAGTGGCTTGTCTTCTTTCTTGGATTATAGCCATACCTTTGCCGATTCTGGAAAATAACTGCCATATACACACTTCTTTGACAGATAGGGATCCATTTCAATGGTCACTTGTTGTGAATTTTGTACTTATCTTCATAAATCTCCTTGAATATTGTTACGTCATCAAATGCGTCACGAAGAATGCTACAAAGAAATTTCAAACATCCCTAGGAAACAGAAGGTGTGTAATAAAGATATCTCTGTTCACTGGATGTTTTGTGCTTTTAACATTTCCAATGTTTGTCGCCAACACGATGAGCGCTATTACAGACGAATCGGAGAGTGGGTTATTGGCAAGGCTTAGAATGATATTTTCCCTAATGGCGCTCATTAATCCTATTCTTAATCCACTCCTGTATTGTTTTCTTTTTACTGAATGTCGTTTTCAAGTAATCAGAATATTTTGTTTCTGGAATAAAACATTGTCTGAACGGAATAAAACAAATAGAAAGATTTTTTTCTGCTCCTACTTACAACAATCGGGTTCCTCGCAAGCTATTACTCCCACGATTAATCTTAAGACAGAGTGAATAAAGCTAATCTGTAAGTATTGTACAAGTGGAAACTATTAGTATACTTATTTTACCAGAAATTCAAACAAGAGGAAGGACCATGACATTTAAAACAAAATTGTTTGTTAAAAAAAAGTCATGAATATTCATTGATGGAAGACGTTGATTATTCACCCACGACGAATAAAAGAAACTTGTCAGAGGACTACGTTTCTGCTTCGTGTGAAACCTGTTTCATAACTGAATGTATTTCTGTATAGATAGTCCTCATGTTGTCGGATTGTTTTGCTACTTGTTAGGGCTTATGACGTTGCTAATTAGCATTTTAATCAATTCATTTTTATTTCTCACATGATATATCTGGTCATAAATTTTGAATTTCTGTGAAATCACCATTTTTTCGGGGGGGGGGGGTTAAATTTTTGTTGTTTTTTTTTTTCGTTGTTTGGAGAGACCAACGAATTCATGTCCCCAAAGAAATTTTTTAAAATCAATACTACAGTATGATGTTTCTTCTTCAACCTCGATGTCAAATTTTCGCGAATCAATATCACTTCCTCAACCCAAGAAAATAAGTGATTTTACAGTATTCAGAATCTCCTTCCTTTCGGCCAAAAAAAAATGTCTGCCAAGTACTTGTCTTCATAGAAATAATGGAAAATTCAGGACCAACATTTATATTTTTTTATATTGTAGGCACTCTTTGTCTTTTGAAGTTAAACGTTTACAGTATTTTAAGTAATTTTATACTGTAGTCACTGACTACTTTATTTGGTTTTTTACAGTATCAAAAGTATTTTTATACGGTAGGCATCGTTTGACTACTTTAGTTGGTTGTTTATAGTACCATTAATATTTTATACGGTAGCCACTGTTTGACTAGTTTACTTGGTTGTTTACAGTATTTGTACTGTAGTCACTGACTACTATAGTTGGTATTTTACAGCATCATAAATATTATAAATATGTAGTCACTGTTCGACTTCTGTATTCACTGATTGCCCTCTTATGTCACTTTTTGTCTACTGTAGTCACTTGTAGCCACGTTTGACTACTGTAGAATATACTTTACAGTATCATCAGTATTTTTGTAATGCAGTCTTTGGTTATCTATTGAAGTCACTTTTTATCTACTATAGTCTCTGTTTGTCTACTGTAATCACTGCCTGTCTACTGTAGTCCCTATTTGTCTACTGTAGTTATTGTCTGTCTACTGTATTTGGTTGTTTACAGTTTCATAAGTATTTTATACTGTAGTCACTGTCTGCTTTCGTCCATATTTGTCTACTTTAGTCACATTTTGTCTAATGTAGTCATTTTTTCACTACTATAGTCATGTTTCTCTTTTGTAATCACTGTCTATTGTAGTCACTGTCTTTTGGAGTCACTGTTTCTTTATTGCTGTCACTGTTTATCTATTGTAGTCACTTTTTATCTATTGTAGTCACTGTTTGTCTGTAATTGACACTGTCTGTTGTGTTGTAGTCAGTGTTTCTCTATTGTTGTCACTGATTGTCGATTGGTGTCAGTGATTGTCTATTGTTGTCACATTTTGTCTACTATATTCACTGTTTTTCTACAAATGTAAATGTTTTACTACTATAGTTGGTTGTTTACAGTATTTTAAGTATTGTTATACTGTACTCTTTATTTGACTACTCTTGTTGGTTGTTAACAGTATCAAAAGTACAGTGTATTTTAACAATTTAGTCGCTGTTTGTCTACTGTCGTCACTGATTTTCTGTTTATCTTTTTCTTAAACTTTTTTGGTATTTCAGTGAACCTTTTTTCAGTGAATTTGCAAAAAGAAACATGTTGTCAATTTCAAGACAGTCATGAAAATTATTGTTTATATGTGTACTTTTGTGTTTTCAGAGTTTGTTCAAACAACATTCCTTCTAATGAAATATGTGGATATAACGAACAGTAACGAATGTATGAATGTGTTACATTAAAGTTATTTTAGATTACTGCAACTCATAGTCACCCATTTTTTAAATGGGGTTGAAATTTAAAAAAAAAAAGGGGGTAACTCATTTGTCATGTCGGTGGTTCATTGATTTTTTTCTCACTATATTTACTATTTATAATATAACAGCCTTCATCTACGTATTAGTTATTTATGGATGTTTGGACGACTCATTTGAAAAAGAGTGTCTTTATCATGCTGTAATTGTATAGGGTTATTGAACTTATATTGGTGAATATTGGCACGAGTTGGCTGTACAGAGTGCCAATTTCAACAATATACATGTAAGTTCAACTCATTTATTATATAGCTAAAACATCTCCGATTGATTTATATTAATAATTTTAACTTAATAACTCAAATTAATAAGAATTTTCAATATCGGTATTTAAATTAACGTCTATCCTGTAAGTGTTCAATATCGCATCATTTCAATGACACTACCAAGCGTTATGATATGCTTATTGGGGTTTTGTTGAGGCTAATAAATTATCAATAAATAAATTAAATTTTGCGTGAAAATAAATACATCTTACCTAGCTACCACTACCTATCGTAAATTAACCTTTGAGAGATTGTCCAGACGACATTTTTTGTTTACAAAGGGGCGTTCGATATTGTATTCGGAATGTTTCGGACATACTCATGTACGTAATACAAACTCAGCGTTCAATAAAACACCATGATACTGAACGCTAAAATTCTCTAGACTTTTAGTAGTTTTTTTTTTATCATAGACTATTTATAAGCTATATAATAAATATAGGATCTCCCATGATTTGTAGTTGGATATGATTTTTATCCAACGAGTTGTGTGTTTTTTATCCCCGAGCCTTGGCGAGGGGATAAAAACACACAACGAGTTGGATAAAAGTCATATCCAACTACAAATCATGGGAGATTCTTTTTATCCCATGTTTAATACTTCACAACCAATGTTTTACACTGTTTTATATAGGACTCCACTTTATTTTACTTCATCGCGCTAACGCAAAAACCATTGTGACGTCACAACTGTGGATTATGAAAAATTTATCCAATGAGTCATACCCACGGGATAAAGGGGTAAACATGGGATAAATTTATTTATTTACTGTATAGTATGAGATCAAAAAGTTACTCTGTTAATGTCCCTTAGTATAAAAAGTATGTCACATCTATGTAATCAAGTAATTAATACAATGTACGTACATGTTCGTCAATGTTATGGGTTGATCATTAAATTTTATTTTCATCAGCTGATTTTCTATTGTTTTTTGTTCTTATGTTATCCCTGAGATCGACATGATATCAGTCAGATATAGGGTTAACGTACATATTTGTTATACTTGAGATCGACATGATATCAGTCAAATATAGGGTTAACGTAAATATTTGTTATACTTGAGATCGACATGATATCAGTCAGATATAGGGTTAACGTAAATATTTGTTATCCGTGAGATCGACATGATATCAGTCAGATATAGGGTTAACGTACATATTTGTTATACTTGAGATCGACATGATATCAGTCAAATATAGGGTTAACGTAAATATTTGTTATACTTGAGATCGACATGATATCAGTCAGATATAGGGTTAACGTAAATATTTGTTATCCGTGAGATCGACATGATATCAGTCAGATATAGGGTTAACGTACATATTTGTTATACTTGAGATCGACATGATATCAGTCAGATATAGGGTTAACGTACATATTTGTTATACTTGAGATCGACATGACATCAGTCAGATATAGGGTTAACGTAAATATTTGTTACTGATTCCTAGTTAACTTGAATCCTCATGGTTTTATAAGAAAGACGTCATGTTAAAAAAAAAATCATACAACTCAAAATTAAAAATATACTAGGATTAAGTTGTTTACTATATCTCTGCCTATTCATTTTTTTAATAAATGTAAAATGAGTTATTTTAAAGATAAAAAAAGGAAAATATTAACTGCATCCAAGAATCAAAAACTTAAATGAATATACTAACTTTGTGTCTATTTTTTTTTTAATCATATACATGCATGACATAATTCATTCTTTTTTTTAAAAAAAAAAAAGTGGTTTATAAATAAAGAAAATGACAAGGATTATCACACATAAGGAATGATGAGGAATAATTGTATGTTATTCTCAATATTTTTGGCTATTGAGACAATAATTTTGAGTACCTGGTAATTATTTTAAAGGAGATGGTCGAAGAAGGCGTGCAAAATGCCTATAGCTTCAAATGAATAAAAATCAATTTGTGAACTCACTATTTAGACTTAAGTTCTAATTATTGAAAGGTATATATGAAATTATAACAAACTGAAACTTTGCTGAGAAAAAAAATTTATTATGTGGTAAAAAAAAAATTAAGGATTTCTTGGGATTTGAACCCAAGCGATAGAAAATTATGAGTATCATTTTTCTTCCATAACAGATAGTGGAATTTGAATCTTGTCTCTAATATGACCATTGAATAACTGGACTTCAAATATTTCTTGGAAAAATACGGTTTTTGTGTCATAAACGTGTATTTTTAATGTAAAGTGGGTTCTTGCTCCATATTTTTGTTAAGCAAAAATGTATGTTCTTAAACATACTTTGAAGATTTACTTTTTTTTTTAGAAAATGGAGCAAAGACCTATTTACAGTGTTTACATAAAACTTGTGTTACAATATAAACAAATAATAACGTTTGCCTTCTTTGGTGTGTGTATGTCATCTCATAAATGAATACTTTTTAAATCACGAGCGAGATTTTTTGTAAATCTATATTCTACATAAAGTATACATTAATGTTAACTAAAATGTCAAAGAAATATGCGTTATAATTGAGATTTAATTTTTTCACTTTCTTATTCGGCTAGCCATAGGCATTTTTCTGGGCTTGTTCACCCATCTTCTTTGATTCATTTATCATTATCCTAAGGTAAAAGAAATTGCCACTTATATGTTTACATGTTTTGTTGAAGACATTTATCTTTTTAAGAAGAACAATATAAGATAAATGTATTTAGAGATCAAATAAAAAGAAAAGAACTCATAGTCACGGCATAATATCGCAAATTTTCCATTACGGGAAAATGGCGCTTTACAGGGATTCCCCAATGGAAATTTGCAAAAGGTAATAATCTCGCCATTAATGACATATTACATTGTTCTCATATTTTTAAACATGCAACAAATCTTTAATGTTTCGGAAAATAAATGTATACATTATTTACCTTTCAACGGTTCAAAAGAAAGAACGTTTTTACAATGCTTGGATCTGTAGTTCTCTGGGTTATCTGTCCAAATTTTCTCAACCAGAGAGCTACAGTTCTAAAGCTATATATACGTAATATTAGCGAGTGATAAGCAACAATGCATTAACTCACAAGGTATCAAGCCATCTTTTGACCTGACCAATATGTAACCACCTCAACTCCAAACCAAAAAGTCAATTGTAACTGGTAATCAAATAACGAAACTTGACTTGTGACTAGATAAACATTCAATACAATTTTTATCATTTAAGCAGAGAAAAAATATTATTTTGAGCCTTTGTTGACTTTAAACAGGCATTTGATACAGAGTGTGGAATGAGCTATGGACCAAAATGCGTATAAATGGAATAATATAAATGGCAATTTTTTTCAATATATTCAAAATATGTACAAGGGTTTTAATCTGTGTGTAAAACGAACGGCATGTCAGCAGATTTTTTTGCTTTTGTTGTGATGTCGGAGTTAGGCAGGGAGAAATCTATTACCACTAGATTGAATCCCGCGCAAGCGCGGGGAATTGAATTTATACAACTACCGACAGAAAATATATTGGAGTTTCTACTTACAGCCTGCAGGCTTATAGCAGGAAGAAATACTTTGTTCAAAATCCCGCATGAAGTAGATGTACGTCTCCACCCTACCCCCCTTTTTTGTAAAAGCTTGAAAAATAACAATTTCATTAATTGACGTTTATTTTGAAACCTGTAATACTATGTTATGGATATTGTATTTCAGATGCTCTTATTTCATTTCCGTCGAGGATAAAAGCAGCGAAATAAGGGACTATGCACATTTTACTGATAAATTGATTTTTTTTTTGGGGGGGGGGGGTAAAAATTCACAGGTACTTGGGTCTTGGTTTATAGATATACATGTACCTTATTGATATGTAAAAATGTACTTTACTTTTTTTTACATATCAATAAGGTACATACATATTTATAAACCAAAACCCAAGTACTTGTGTAAAAAAAAAAGAAAAAAAAGAAGAAGAAGCTTTTAACGCTCTATGAATAGGCCGAGTATTTGATACAAAAGACTGCATTCAGAAAAACCTGAAATGTATTGATTAAAGCACAAAATTTTACAGCTTTAATTGTATTTGAACAATACCTTATTTATTAATTTTCTCTTTTCATGTAAGCAAGTTTATTACGAAGTACAAATTGACAAATTGTACTTCGGGTTCGTTGCCACGATGCTCTCGGTTACCGATAAATTTATTAGGAAAACCTACTACATATATGTAATGTCTTTCGCTATAAATATATTCACAACTTATAGTGTTATCAATGATTTACCATTATTTCAATGACCATTCAAACAAAAGCTTTTTTATGTTCATGGAGCTATAATTGACTTGTTTTTTTTTTCTTTTTAACATCGGGCTCGATGCTATATGAGGTTCTAGAAGCTTCCGTCAATATTAAGATCGGTGAATGACGAAAATAATTTGCACACTTCCCTTTTTAATCGGTTATCACAACATATTTCTTTTATATCATTTAAATCAAGTTTTGATCGAATAATTCAGTGATGACGTTTTATGAAATAAATAAACGATTGCTTGTTGTCAGTTTCATTAAAAATTGCCAGTAACTTAGATCCACCAACCGGAAACGCCATCGTACTCACGTTTTTCCTATTTCATGGCTATTTATAGGAAATGAAAGTAGACTTTTAATTTTATGTACGATACTTACTATTTGAGTGAAATCTAAATATAGTTTACGGACATCATCTTGTATACAGTGTATTATTAGAGGAGTAATTAAGAACTCTGGTGCACCCTTTTCGGAGTTTATTTGCAAAATTTATTAACTTGATTTATAAGTATAGATTTTTATTCTCAATGTATATACAAGTAAATGATCTTGAAGGTTTTTTTATTGAACAAGAAGTAGTGGGTTTACAACGTATTACAAGTGCCATGGAGAATGAATTACTGGTGTATTTTAGACTGCTGGTTCGTTTCTATACAGATGACACTGTTATCATGGCTGAATCTGCTCCTGAATTACAACAGGCACTAAAGGAATTTCAAATATTTTGTTTACAATGGAAGTTGAAAGTAAACGTAGAAGAAACAAAAATTCTAGTATTTTCAAAGAGTCATTATATAATGTCAAAAGATAAAATTTTATTAATATTATTACAAGTTAGTTATTGAAAATGTTAAAGAATTTAATTATTTCGGTGTTTTATTTTCGTGCTCAGGAAATTCTTTTTGTCAAACAAAAAAGTACATGTATATGCTGGAACAAGCACAAAATGTCATGTGCGGCATCAAAAGAAAAAAAGCAATTTGAATTACTAATTGACTTCCAGTTCTATCTTATTGATAAAGTTGTAGTAGTCCAGTTATACTATACGGTTCTGAAGTATGAGGCTATGAAAATCTTGATGTTATTAGAAGTTTACATTTGAAATTTTAAAGCACGCCAGCATACTTGGTGTATGGCGAAACAAGTCGTTTTCCTTTATACATCTCGGTGTATTCTAGAATGATTTCATATTGAACCATCTTTTTATTGGCCCAGAAAAAAACCCTAGTATTTATATTGTAGAAATATCTGCTGAAAATGCATTTTTGATGAAAATTTAACAAACCCATGGTTAGATGGTACACAGAAAATTTGTAACAGATATGGTTTATCAAATGTATGTCGAGAACAGGGTGTCAATATTTAAATGGATAAGCTCCAATATTAAACAAACAATACGAGATCAATTTATTCAAAAGTGGTCCAGTGAGGTAAATAATTCCTCAAAGGGACATGTGTATAGAATTTTTATACACAATTTTGGATATGAAATATACATGAATAAATTAACTCTGAAGTTTAGAAAAATACTTTTAACTATTTCGCACAACTAATCATCGCATACCGGTAGAAACTGATACATGTAGATGGTAAACCACTCGGGGAAAGATTGTACACTTGGTAATAATGGTTTAATTGTTGATGAATTTCATTTTATCTTAAAAAAGTAAAGTATTGTTCTCAAATGCCTAATGTTATAAAATTTATGGAATTCGTGTCAACCAAAAACGAAAAAATGCAGAAAAACTTGTGTATGTTTATAATAAAACTTCATGATGCTGTTTGTCCTCCGTGAATTATTTTCTTCCTTATATCTCTTCACTATGGTGTACTATTGTATATGTACCTCTGACGACTGCATATATAACGTACTATTGTATATGTACCTCTGACGACTGCATATATAACGTACTATTGTATATGTACCTCTGACGACTGCATATATAACGTACATATATGTTATTAATACTGTACCGCAGGTACCAATATTTTGCGGCTAATCAGTCAACCAATTTCTATTGTTTAAGTATTAATTACGAAATTGCATATTTTTTTAAAAGACATCATTGAACAATGATTGACCTTATTAAAAAACATTTGTACCTAGATTTGAATGATTCACCATTAACAATAGAATTTACATTAAATTCTCTTCAACTCCTACATATTACGTATTTTACATTGCAGGTATGGGTTATTTGGCTATATATACAGTAGCCAAATTTTGATTGATATGTAATATTATGTTACATCTTCATGTGGATCTTTGTAAAGTACATTTGTACTTCTGGCTACTGCAGTGATTCTCAGGTTTAATATCACCATGGTTTTACTATTATATACTGCAGTATAGCTACTTATATACAAGAAAACATCGAGGTTAATATTAATTGGCTTTCCGACGAAAAAACTCATTGAAACTTTTCTTGTCTCATATAGGCTAAAATAGATAATTACGTGAATCTCCAACACCGGAGATATATATACGGAGATGTCCGGAGACAGCAGAGCCTCTGGTTAATTAACCATCCGGAATATCAATTTTTACAAATAGAGCGGTTTTTTTTATAAAAAAAAAAAGACCGTCTTATACCGCTATCATTTCGTTCAGTGTAAAAATAAATGTAGGGCTGCTATATTATACTGTCATTTGACGGACTCTTTCATCCACCAATATAATCAGAAATCCTCAATTATTGAAAGCATACAAATCTGGTAATTACTTGGTGACTTCACAAGGACTTCTTATCTACCATCGCTGTTATAGGATAAAGTCGGTAGGTATTCCTAGAGTCTGTTTGCTAGTTATTATATATATATATATATATATATATGTCTGCACATCAAAAGACGATAGACTAATTTAGTGAGAGAGCGAGATGAAAATTAGAAAAACATTAGGAACGTTCTTTGGTCCCCAAAATGAAGCATCGCGAACTCAACTTTTACATCGTCTCACAGCATTGAGCTAATTATAACAAAGAGATGATGTCGGTGTTTATAACAAACGAAAAACCTGTTAACATGTGTACAAAAGAGCTATCACTTTATACTCAGTGGTGACATACTCCTGTCGATTCCCATTTAATTTATAAATAAAATTTTTCATTCCGCGCAGAATATCTACATTATTTTCGATGGAATATAACTATGCATATTCAATCATACGAAGGATGGGTTATTTTCACAATTATCTGGTACATCCGAGCTCTGTAACGATGCACAATTTAACAATCATTCTGAGAGTACAAGACTAAGTCCTCTACCCATCTCTCTATCGGCAAATGTTATCTGGTTCCCATCAAAAATTGAAAATGCAGTAACTCCCTCAAAAAATTATTGTACCGAAACAAAATGCAAACTTGATCTATTACTCATCTAGGTTAACTCAAACACCAAAAATCAGCTCAATATCTGCAAGCGTTTAGAAGGGAGAAAAAATGTTGAAAACCCTTAAAAATTAAAAATGCCTAAATTCCGTCAAAAATCAGTGAACAAAATGCAAACTTGATCTGTAACTCATCAAAACGCACTCACATACCGAAAATCAGCTCAATACCTGCAAGCTTTTAGAAAAAATTGCGGAAAACCAAGTGGGACATACTGACAGACAGACAGAGGGACAGACAGACGGACAGACGAGGAGGAAACCTACAGTCCCACCGGTAGGGGACTACTACAATAGCAAAATGTAATAACAATGTAAAATTTAATAACGATACAAACTGAAATAACTATATTACAACATGTTGTATTATTACATTTTGTATTATTACATTTTGTATTACAACATGTTGTATTATTACATTTTGTATTATTACATTTTGTATTATTACATTTTGTATTATTACATTTTGCTTCGAGATCTATATCTTGTTTTTATTTCTCTGAGATATTCTATAAAATCATAACATAAAAGAGGGGGGGACAAACAAACAAACAAACAAACAAACAAACAAAAAAAAAAAAAAAACAGTGGATCAAAAGGGAAGTTGGAGACAGAAGGTTCAGCCCTTCCATGATGTTTAGAGTGATTAAAACGAAACCCCCACCCTAAAACACGGAACGCTCCTCCTACCCACCCTAAAACACGGAACTCTCCTCCTACCCACCCTAAAACACGGAACGCTCCTCCTACCCATCCTAAAACACGGAACGCTCTTCCCACTCACCCTAAAACACGGAACGATCCTAAGTTGGGAATATTGAGTTACCGTATTCCACAAACCGAATTTTTATATCTGAACCAGGGCCATGGAAGGGGGGGGGGGCTGCCCCTTCCCACTTTTTTCTGAGTATAGTCTTATGCTGTAGCTTTTTCGTGTTGATTTATATTATCAGACATTTTCATTAACCCTTGTAATATCTCTGAATAAATTATTGTTCTTTTTTAATGATAAAATTTCTGCGTCTTTCTATAAATCGAGTTATTTATTTAGAAATACCTTAACGCTGTGATTCCATTCTATTGCATGCAACACTGGAGAAGCAGAAGAGATATACAAGATAATAGATTGCGATTTAAAACGCACCACACAGCGATAAGATCTCCTATACCCCCCTTGTGAGTTTGACAATTTGTCAATATATAGCTAAAGGTTTTTGTTATCTTTTTATCCCATGATCATCTCGTCTTAAACATGTTTTTAAATTTTATGCGCGGTACGCGTGATTTTTTAAACGTGAACCGCTCCATTGGTGTATTGGTCATAGACAATTAGTAAACATGTTAGTTAAGTTTGAGGTAGAATGATGGAATAGTATTAAAAAACAACGCAACCAAAAAAAATACCATCTTTTATGCAGAAATCGTTGAAAACTGTAGCTGACGTTGGACTATATATTTGATATATTTAAAGGAAAAATTACATTCAATTGGACATTCAATTCAAAGGGAATATTGTTTCATTTTTAACGTTTTTTTTTTTCTTCTGAATTATGGATGAAGAAGTGGGAAAGACTGAAAATAATGATACAGTGGACATGTTCACAACGTTACAAGAACACGAACTGAAAGTCAAGGTTAGTTCAATTTCATTTTATCTGCTTTTTATGTTTTCCTTTATTTTGTTTTTGTTTTCCTGTGTTGTTTTGATGTAAGAGAGCTATTCATTTGTCACTTGCGAATCCCCCTCCCACCACCACCAAAAAAGCAACCAGTGCAAGTTTTATTTTTTCAGAAAAGACCCTCATATGGCAAATTCTATGCAATAACCTATTTTTAACTGTAGAGATTGATTGTTTTATTAAGGTGAATTTTAAGCCAATTAAAAGACGAAATGTTTCATACTTCTTTTACATAATTATAGGGCCTCTCTATTTTTTTTTTTAAATAAAAAATCCTTGATCCGCCCTTCATCATAAACAATAAAGACATTCAATTTATACATTTATAAATATCTGTCACAAATCAAATTAGCACGATTTGATATTTGTTACAATTATTACATACAATGAAATTCCCTGTAATCTGACCTGGTGTATTTGATCCAAGTGTGTATTGTTCGCTCGTTGCTATGGCGGAACAATGACTTTAAATCGGTTGGATTTTTCTGTTTATTAAAGTATAGAGTCGAATTTCGGCACAAGTACATGTGCGCCCGCCTGTCTATAGATAAAAGATATATTTATTTGTGCATGTACTGTCCCAGTAAATCAGAACAAAAAACAGGCACCCAAATTTATAAAATGCGAAACAATTTGGATCACCTGTTATCAAAATTAAATTAATGTCTACTGTTTACATGTACAAATGTGCATTTCACGGATATATCTATTTTCTGCAACATCAGAAAAAAAATCAGATTCAACCAAGGGCGTGGACTGAGTTCGGTTCTCTCTCTCTCTCTTCAATAAACTCGAATTTCAAAAATACTTACCAGACTTCTATAGGTTCTAGGCACAAGAGTATTGAACACTTATACAAAAAAATTCCTAAGACATTTTAAGTGCTAGTTTTTGTAAAAAAAAAAAAAAAAAAAAAAAAGAAAGAAAGAAAGAAAAAGAATAGTAAAGTAAAGTAAATTTAGATGGCTTACTGAGAAACTTGTATAAAATATTCTGTTTCTTGTATTTTTACTCCTAGTTGCTACAATTAATGATAATTTTTTTTTCTAAGTAAAACCAAAATTGGTACTTGGTACAAAGTTGAACACCTTTTAAGATGTGGATTTTAAATAGTTCAATCTGTTTATAATATTGGATTTAAATGATCTCAAATTTTACAATGGCTGCGTTTCTCTGAATGAAATGTGTGGGCAAGAATACTTCACTTACCAACGTGTCCTGCAAACAAAATAAATCAAACTAGCAAAGTATTTCAATTAAAACTAAATACAAATGTATACTAAATTGTCAGATTTATACATTTAACCCCCAACCCACCCCAAAAAGAGTAGAATTTCTGAAGAGTCAATCATATTTATCTTAATTTTCATTATATTATTTTTTTTAACTAAAATTTGTCAAACAAAAGGAAATCTAAACTAAAAATAAAAATGAACCCGAATTTTCGATTTTAAAGAAAAAAAAGGGGGAGGGGGCTTGTACGAACAAAAATATTTCTGCCTTAAAAATTGTGTCCACATGTACAAATAGGCAGCTCATAAAAATTTAAAAATATATAATTCGTAAACAATATAGAATGTGGACCTTAGAGGATCAGGTAAGCAGTTACCGAGCGTATGTTTAAAAAAAAATCAATTCTGTAAGGCAAATCCAGTGTGTAAAGAACCTCTATGATTGTTCATCTTTTTTAATGAGGCGACGACAGATATCTCCTACTGCTTATCAAATATGCAATAAATCTATATTGACATTCAACAGGGCTTTAATTTTTTCACTAACCGATAGATTAACGACCTATTTCCTGGGACATTTGAATATGTGTTTGTTTTGTGCGAGTTTTTCAAGGTTATAAAGCTTCCCTTCAATAACTTTAGAAGAAAAGTTTACTTCAAAGATAAAGGGGGGGGGGGGAGGAATAAGTCAGACAGTTTAATTGTTTAAAAAAGTGTTTTAATTCAAAAAAAAAAAAAAAAAAAAAAAACTCTGAGATCGTTGCGTTGTTAAGCAAGCACCTGTGGCTTAAGGGACATATCCTATTTGGTGTCCTTAAAATAATTCAATTAATTTTGAATATGACTACATATCATAAAGAAAAAAAAAGAACTTTGTTTAAACAAGAATATTAAAAAAGAATAAAACGTAGAAAATGTGTTGAAAATTCCTATGATAATTTAGAACAAACTTCCGTCTTTGTTCCATGCCTCTGTTTGACACTTGTCTTTGTTTTTCTTTGAGTGTATCTGCGATCTCATACGAGACAATATATAGATCTTCACCTAAGCACTTACTCGTTATGTTCTCAAATTTGCACCCCCTTCACAGTTCGGGGTTATTTGTTGTAGAGACAAATACCCCTCCATTGGTACGTTACCTAGCAGCTTCTATCTTCTGAAATTTAATAAGCTGATTTACTGTTGAAAATATCACCGTTTCGAATGCACATATCGACGGAGGGTTTCGAGTAAAATGATACTCTACAACGTATTACTTGCATCATTTAAATGAGGGCAATATTTAGGAGAGAACTAAAAACGTTCTACTCCATTTTTTTTAAATTCAAAATTGATAAACGAAAGAGGGAAAATAAAGACAAAGGCCTTTTCTGTGCTATACATGTATATATAAAACTCGAATAAGTACATGTACATAATTTGGGCGGACCACGACATTGTAAAGAAATTAGGTCATCAATCGATTCTGCTTGATTAGGTAGATTTAAACGCATTATGTTTGCATTTAAGCTAAACATAAACAAAATATGAATTGTGTAAATAGATATACATACGTAATACCGCGCTATAATTAGGGAGAGCTTTCCCGAATTTTTAACATGACACATAGCCATTCTTGATAGTTCTACTACAGACGTAAAGATGCTTAAAAGTACTTTGTTTCATTTAGGAGCTTAGAAGTGTGTTCGTGGACCCTCCCAAAGAAATGGACCCTCAATCCCGAACGACAAAAGAGAAGATCCAGGCTGGTTTACAGGGAGTAAGATCTGATTTGTGTAAAATATATTTCGTAATATTGATCCCAATGTCTGAGATCCAGGCACGATATCAGTTCTTCTAATCTCAATTTTTTTAAATTGAATTATTGATCCAGATTTATATATCATGTTAAGCATTAAATGCTGTTATTCTTTAGATAATGTCTTTGGTGGTCTGTGTTTAAATTATCTTCCCTCTGTTTTTCCCATTTTTTTTAATCATATATTAATGATAATAATAAATATTTAGGTACTTGTTTTGTGCTCCTTAATACTTTTACATATTTATTTTTATTTTTTATTTATTCATTTATTTTTTATTATTTTTTTTTATTATTTTTTTTGTTTTATCTACATGTATTTGATTTTAGTTATGTTAATTTTTTTTAAACCCAATATGCTACATATATAGTGAACATAATTGTTTATATGTGTACAAAACTAGTGAGCCCTTAATAGTTCCTGTAATGTAAGTCTGTATACAAACAAAGAATCAGAACTTTATCAGGTACAGTTATGGGTGTCATTTTCATTTCTGTATTTTTTTTTTTAGATAAACACTTTTTTTTAAGTTTTAACTTGATCAATATCTCGTACATTGTAACTTGTTATACATTGAATATTAGTATTTTGTTCATTGACCACATTTTTTTATTTGTAGGTTAAAAACAACTCCAAACGCTTTGTGAACTTTGTGAAAAGTAAGATTCGGAGGAAAGAGAAGGAAACGATTGTACAGGACGTAAAAATCGTGCAGGAGGATGACGAGACTTGGGCGAGAAGATCCGTAGGCAGCGCCGCCTCGCGGTCAAGTATTGACTCCAAACTGTCGTCTGGATCTGATAACAACGTAAAAAACACAGACATTTTGAGTGATTGTGAAAATGAAGAGGTTGAAGAATGAAATACACGGATAAAGCAAGTTTTATATTTCGTAAATTTGAAATCAGTTTGGTGCTGTTTTGTGCAATTAAGAGTTCAATACTGAGACAAGTTCATGGAATATAACCTACTTCAGGTTTGAGGACCAAGTCATCGAAATGTTTCACAACTTCCAATAAGTCTAAAATAATTTAGGAGTTGCATGAAAGAAAAAGGATTGTAAACCTTCCATTCACTGTACTATCTTTGTTCTATTTCTTTAAAAAATAAAATATCTTTAGAACTGAAAAAAAAACACTTTTCAGACAGTTACGCAAATCCATATATTTTTAAAAATGTTACTTGAAACTCTTGTCTATTACAGACAGAGACAGATTAATCATCTTTGTTATTGTTTGTTTTGCTTTAGTAACAGACAGATTACAAGTATTACTTTGTAATCGATGTCAACAGAATGGTCAGGAAACAAAATAATTTGAATCTGAATACCATGTATTCTGTCATCTTTTGTTTATAATATGCCTCATCATATTTATTTATTTATTGTAAATTACAATGACGATTTGTACTTTTGATTTTCCTTGTTTGTGATATTGTTAACATGAAGTGTTTGTGAGTAAACGCTTATCAACGGTTGAACTTTATTGTCTTTTTAATTCGACTGTTATTTTAAAACACCCCACCCCATGAAAAAGCAAACAAAAAAGGTTAAAACATAGTACGAGGGATGTCCCAGAAAAACGCGAATTTTTTTAATATTTCAAAAACTATCCGACCAAAATAAATAATTTTTTGCCCCTTGATGGGAAAACATCGGTTCATTAATTTAGCATCACAAGTAACAAACATATGAAGTTAGATGCAAAAATACCTTTACTTACAGATGTAGATACATGTATTGTCAAAAGTAGTGACGTCGGGCGATAATGCGGAGCACCAAATTATCAAGCAGTACTGTTGAGCGGAATATGATTTGTTTGGTAAACCAGCAAATTGAAAAATCGTACTTGTAGTTCTCAAATAAGAAATTCAATATTGTAGTTCATGTCGAAGCACAAATGGACGTACATGTACACACATGGGAGTATAGTAATTAAGTACAGGCATGTACAGGCAAGAAAAAAGATCTACTGTTAGACGTATTACAGACTAGACTTATTGTTTTAATGATCTTTGATTATTCTTTTCCTTTTATTTTTGAGCAATTGCAACATGTCTTCCTCTATAAGTTTATTTTGTTTTATTATAGAGTTATTGAATCGACATTCCGTGGATCCTTTACAGAATTGGTAATATACTCAGATGACCGCTAACACCCCTGATTCTCTTGTTAATTTATCTCGAATGCCAGAGAGATCGCGAGAGAGAGAGAGAATTTCTAAATAAGTTTCCAAAGAATGAATGAATTAACAAATGAAACTTTTGAAGCAAGAAATATATAAAACTGAAACATCAGAGAAAAAAAAAACTAATTCTTGGTCATGATTGAGTATCAGGAAAAAAAGAAACCGATAACCAATTACAGCTGATGTAACAAATCAGAAACCGATAACCAATTACAGCTGATGTAACAAATCAGAAACCGATAACCAATTACAGCTGATGTAACAAATCAGAAACCGATAACCAATTACAGCTGATGTAACAAATTATAATCTTTCGCCGAGTACATAAAAGACTTATTTGATAGCTAGGAATATTACATACTTGTTTAAACTTCATAATATAATGATATTCATAATAGAATGATATAATAAACTCATCAACTGCCACTAGGGTTTAATTTTCTATTAAAAGAATTACAAGAGATATTATATCATCTTTTAGGTTCATGTTGACTCAAATTTGAACTCCGTGCAAAGATTATTCAATAAACAATATCATGTAAATAGAAAAATATAAAACTCAAATAAACTGGTAAATGTATAACCGGCTATTGCCGTTATAGTAAGCTGCAAATTAAATTAGAGGGTGCTGCTATAAGGCGCGTGTTTTTCCTCTGTACATGTGTAATTTTGAATGATGTTTTCTAGGACTTCTGATGGTTAAATCTACAAGAGCGTTGTCGAAAGAGCATTAGAATTTTACTTATGACTTTTCAAAATTAAAGAAACAAAATTACTTAATCAACTCTTAGCACGTGTCAATAAACCTACATTGTAATGCATATTTTAACAAAAATAGACAATGGTTCACAACTTTCAAACACGTCGATCACGGTGTTCTTGAACATGTATGTATAAAGCATAGACATCGCACGGCCCAATCATGTAACGTACGCTAAACTTTCTGGTTTTACTTCTTTAAACCAGATGCCTTTTAACCCCACTGGTTACAGTAATAAAGGAAGAAAAGTAGCACCAGGCGCGGATCCAGGAATTTTTTCCAGGGGAGAGTCCACCCCAACCCAGAAATTTCTTGACAAGCAAAAAAACAAAACAAAACAAAAAAACAAAAACATAAAATCCAGTTCCCAAACGTGAAAAATACCTATTTCGTGATTGTGATGGTGGGGTCCACGTTTTCTAGGGGAGGGGGGGGGTCCAAAGTCATTTTTTATTTGCTTCAGTATATATACTTTTAATAAGTAAGTAAGTAAATAAATTATTTATTATAGTGACATGTGTATTATACAGTAATACAGTGTATTTTACAACAATATACTTAGTTTTTTTACACCCGGCCCAAAAGACCTATATGTCACTGTTAATATTTTAACAATATACATATAAAATTTAATAACTCTGCAAATTCCAGGGGGAGGGGGGGGGGGGGGGCCGGACGCCCCCCCCCCCTTCTAGATCCGCGCATGAGCACCTAATTTGGAACTTAGCACCCATAGCATCACAGAAAATTAGAATTATGAGCCTTGGTTAAATTTTCTAGTGTTCCGAGTCATATAGAAATCAGAGTAAAACTATAAGAGTATAGCGTTTAGCGAGAATTTCACAAATACATCTTTTCTAGTTACCAAGGCAATATCTGTGTTGGAATCAAATCGTTATGATTGTTATATACACAGCTAGAATCAGGTATCTTTGGTTACTCTACATGTGTACATGTATACGTACTAGGTAGTATTAAAATTTTACTAAAATGTAGCATTTTGAAGGAATTTCACAGAAATTTCTAGTTGCATAGTATCAATTGCAACACCGTTGATCGAATTCAGATACACAGAATTATGTATCTTATAAATATATAGTGTATCTTAGTAAGACTAACTACATGTTTTAATTAAAACAAGAGCGAAACAGTCATTTTGTAAGACTTTTACAGTATACTCTGTTTTAGAAGAAGGCAAAACTCGTTAGCACATGACAGAATAAGCGTGACCGGCAAAGGTTTTTGAGATCCAGGGGCTGGGACTCACGCATTTGCCTTTTTTTCCACCTTACTCCGAGAAATATATAATTATAATTTTTTTTTTAACATAATGGAAATTAAAGAAAGACTACTATTCAAAATAGATGGATACATGTACTATTTAACTGCATACTATCGGACCTTATCGCAGTGTATTCAGTATAATTTGCAAAGTAAACAAAACGTTTGATATCATTTTCGATATAAAATAATCTATTGAAAAAAAATCAATTGGTTTGGAGAAATCTTATATTATTCAGTCTGTCCTTCCGTCCCTTTTCTTTACTTCAAGGCCGGTTAAAAGAATGTCATAAAACAACAAAAAAAATATATACTTGACAATTACAAACGTTAACTGTTTTATGGAAAAAGTAAAACTGACTAATTAACAAGTTAAGGAAGTAATCACAAAGTAGTAAATAAAAAAAAAAGTTAAAAAAGAATCGTGTCAAGCAGGTAGATTTATAAAGTGGGGGTAGAATGTTTTTTTTTAATGAAATATTTGTTTTAGGTAATTTTTCGAATTGATGGTATGGATTATATCACAAATATGACATTGAAAGATAATTCATGAGAAAAAGAAGTCGAAATGGCCCAGAGGTCTATATCGAAATGGCCCAGGGGTCTATATCGAAATGTCCCGGGAGTACTGTCCTCAAGCTCCTGTGGGTGTAACACTACAGATGACTTCACGTTTTGTCATGTAAATTTTGCATTTACTGCCACCCGGTAAATTCAAACATTATATAATGACAGTTACACGGAGTCTCGGTGTCCTCAGATATTTATATGTTATCCCTCTTATCGATAACACCCCCAACCTCGCAAGAAATAAATAAATAATTTATTTCAATCGTCATTGATAAATCATAATTATATTCACGTTAAAAATTACCAAATAAACAAATATAGCGCTAAAAGTGTTCTATTTTCAATAACTAGGCAGTGCATATAATTATAGATCGCCTCAAACACTAATAAAGAGGAATAACTCTTTCTTTGGTATGGTTGCTGTTCTCTCTCTCTCTCTCTCTCTCTCTCTCTCTCTCTCAACATATAGAATAACATATATTACCAGTTGCATAAAAATATTGCAATTACAAAAACCTACCACAAGAAAGCAAACTTTAGACTAAAAATAGTGTACATGTAGGTTCAATGCTTAAAATTGCTTTCACTACATTAAATTAAAACATGCGCATGGTCTTAGTTTATATACATGATAAAAGTGAAGTGATTCATAATTCTAATTTTGCTTGTTTTAATCAATCAGTGAAGCAGATAAGACTCACTTTAAATGATTTTCAAACTCAGCAAGGAGAAAATTGAAATGAATTAGAGTAAATATCGCTGACCAGAACAAATGTTCTGTTAAAATAACTGTAGATATTGAAACACACGAATCAATTAGTGACTTCTGAAGTCAATATATTAAGAGCTTGTTGTTTTTGAATCATTAGAAATGAAGTTATCCGGAAACAAATGGAAACAACATAAGTGCACGTTTTGGGTACTGTGTGATTTCATCGTGAGGAAATCAGTTGCAAGGGGGGGGGGGGGGTTCGGAGGGCTTCTCGAAAGTTTGTACTTTTAAAAAGCATTATTCAGTTATTGAAAGATACTGAACATGTTTTTCTTTTTTTTTAAGAAATATATTTCTTTTATTATTCTTGATATTCACTATAGTTATAGTTTTTAAGGATTTTGTCTTGATGAGCCCGTAGCAAGAAACTTCAGCTTTTATTGGGGGGGGGGGGGGTCTTTTTAACAAAAGCGATCAATCAAAATTTATTACTTTGAAATACAATGAGGAGAAAATGAACTCAGCAATCAATTAAATATGTTTTGTTTAATAAAGATAACACATACATACCTAACGCAGTAACTATACATACACTTCTACTAGAAATTCAGAAGGTTCTTGGATGAAAACTTCATAAATGCATATATGATGTGCATTAATTTTAATCAGCATACTGAGTTCATTTTAGCAGGAATCTATGCTTGTTCCTCCACTATTTTTCATATGAGATTGAAAATTCTATGGACAGGGAGCAAACTATCCCAGCAGGACTAATGCGCATGTCTCTGTAAAATACCTAAGGTATCAAAATTATTAATTAACTAATTTTCCCTCTTAGCACTAGTATAATTAATGGTGATTCCGAAAGACACAGAATTCAAAACTTGAGGGAAGGGAAAGGGTAAATATTGGAATTTGAAATGCAGTTTGTCGGCCTCGAAGTTCTAACAAATATATGGGAGAAATTAATGTGTGAGCAATAGGACAGCATCGTTTACAGAAACATTCCAGGCCCGTAGCAACGGTTTCAAAAGTGGGGGGGGGGGGTCAACTTCCCAAAAAAAGATCTGACAAGCAAAAAAAAAAAAAACTAAACTGACCAAAGGGGGGGGGGGGCTTCCCAATATTATATATATATTGGGGGACCAGCATCTAAGGGAAAATTTACTATAGCAAAAACTATACTCAGAAAAAAAGCCCCCTCCCCCCCCCCCCCGGCGTTCTACCGCCCTACATTCAGCTACAGGTATGAATAGGATTAAAAGCAGATATCTCTCAACATAAACAAGTGATTGTCTAGGACATATTCCTCCGCGGATATTTGCCGCGTATGGACTGACATTTGAGGTCTTTTGATAAGAAATATTCAAGAAATCTTTGATTATCGACGTGCTCATGTAAAACATGAATCTCGACACAAGCATTGAACTTATTGATGTTAGTGTCAGTTGTATCAGACGAAGTCTAGTGCAATCTGATTAAAATCAGATCCTTTGATCCGCTCACATAGATCGCTACACAAGGCCAGTGTAGCGATCTATGTGAGCGGATCAAAGGATCTGATTTTAATCAGATTGAGTCTAGTGAAATTCGATTAATTACCGTCTAAGTTTTTTTTTTATAGGGGACGGTGGGGGTGGGGGTCATTCGCCAATCCTCAGAACTTCGCTACATGTTTTATTTATGTTATTGTTTGTTAAATTATCTACTTATTTATAAATGTTTTGCATGTGGTATTTTAATGTTTACGCTAAATAATTGAGAGCGCAAGATAATAGGCTCAAGATAAGCGAAGTTTCGTAGGAGGATCAAGTGAGCGCCTTTCTTTTTACTTGTATACATAGGGGTAAAATGACATTGGACTATTCACTTTTCTATTAAAAAGAAAATACACCTAGCTCCTTCCCTCTAGGCAAAAATTCCTAGATTCGCTTTCGATTTTTTTTAAGGATATTTACTTATGGATTGCAAATGAGTGATTAAAAACTTTGTAACAATGACCGATGTTTACGTACTTCGGATGACTGCTTTACTACATGTAGCTGTTGATATTAGAGCCAAGTAGGGGATGGTTAAATCTGTTATGGTATCATTTTTTTTTTTCATTGAGGGAAATAATTTGAAAATGTCCATGTCTAAATCATATGATTTTTTTTTTTAAAAAGCAAACCTTTTTATTCATATTTAACTCGAGGCAATCTGTACTTCTAGTCAGAAATTGTAAAATATGTTTATCTGACAATTTTATCTGACTGGTGGAAATAAAATTAAATAATGTCATGAATCAACTTCTCACAACCATAGACTGCAAACAACCACAAGTACCAAGACTTAATGACGTGTTTTTTGAATGAGAGGTTTATCAAAACCCGAGTCACTGAAACAATTTTATATACTGAAAAAGTAAAATAAAGAAATTCTTTAACCATAATTAGAAATAATAAATAAATCAGAAACCCTTCGGGTTAATGAAATTTTATGTGCTGAAAAAATAGCTTTCAAAGGAATAAGACGGGGGACATTTTACTAGTTCAGTGAACAACTAGGTTAATTTAACGTTGATGGTGGTTAGAGATGTTTAAGTCTATAATTGTAAACAGTTGAATTTGGCCATAAGACCAAAACAAGATCGTTAAAACCCGCAAACCGAGAGCTTCCTTTTGTATCAAGAATTATATACATCAGACGAAAGCTACACATTTACAATAAAATTAAAGCTTGGAGGTTAGTTCTGGGTGTACATACTCTGAAGAGCTTTTTGGGGGGTGTTAAATTCTCCCTACACGGGGGTAAACACAGGCCTAGGTTTAAACAGAACGTTCTGGTTCGCTGGACACGCGGTAATCGAAGACCATTTGCAACAAAAATTTAATAAAATCGAGACGCCGTGAGACAATTTAAGGATCATTGCACAATTGACAATTAAAAAGGTAAGTGTTAAGTTTATTGCAATATTGTTTCAATTACGACGAGTCATTAAGTATTTATTAAAGATAGGGTCGTACTTTTCTCAGTGGAAAAGGGTCGTGGGATAGGAACGCGCACCTGTACCTAGCTATGTATATAACAATGTTTACGTTCCGGTCTATAACTATAAAGTAAAAATGATAGTACAGTCTTCTTCTCAGGAACGGTTTACACATATCGGAGAAAGGTATGTAACTCTCTCTCTCTTTTTCTCTCTCTCTCTCAAGTTTTACCTTTTTCAAGTAATAAAGAAAATACATTGTCTGTGTTTAAAAGAATACGTTTCTTTTTTCTTTAATTAAAAATTTTTCTTGTGGGAAGAAAAGATGGATGGTTTTTCATGTTTAAATATTTTGATTCAGTTAAAATGTACCGAAGAAACTAAATATCCGTTATCTATACCTGTAGTTTAAGAAAATAAGTTGTACTTGGTATAACACAAGACATTACTTACGTAACATTATTAATTTTATGTGATCGGTCCGACATATGATGTAAGAAAATCGATATGAGGTGGCAAAGAAATGCTTTATATCTGAGTTTATTCAATTTATTTCTTGAAGGTTGAGAGAGAAGTACATTGTAGACGTGAGTATACATATAATCCATCAAAATTCTGCCATTCTATACAATACGGCATGTCGCTGTCAACATCTATCATTAAAATTTCAACCTAATTTTTCATCTTAGGAAATTTTCTCACGTACTATAGGTTATGAGTTAATATAATGTCGTTTTGCTGATATGTATTCCTATACATTATTTTTCTAACACATATATTTTTTCAGTGTATTCTTTTTGACAGATTCAAAACTAAACGGTAGAATAAAGGTTTTCTTAAAGATCATATAAAAATAAATTTCAATTGGTTTTTTTTTTATTTTGGAGAGAGGGTGATTATTTTGGTCATTAAGTTTCTATTATTAAACTTTAATTACAGACTATTTACGTCAATTTATAACACGTGCCAAAGAAAAATAAAATAATGGAAGAGGAAGAGAACACCGTACAACTCAGACAAGTAAAGCCGATTGTCGTAAACGATAAGAATGGTCCCAATTACGGCAACCAGGGTGGACCGGAAATAATCTCAGGACATGATAATCCAGCATTTGACCCGGAAGTGGGTGCTGAAGTGAAACAAGTAAATGTACGTATTAAACTTAAAGACTTTTAGTGTTATACTCTTGTATTAAATTGTACAATTTATAAGACACACTAACTGTGCACAGGCCCGTAGGAAGCAATTTCACTTTGAGGGGGCACAACCATACATTTTCAGTTGAGGGGGCACTATCAACTACCAAAATTCCTTGACAAGTAAAAAAAAAAAAGGTCATCAGACGTTATTATATTGAGGGGGCACAAACATGTAGCTGTGTTTTCTATAGTATTCTATATATCGGCAAAATTATTGGGGAGGAGGGGGGGGGGGGCACGGCCCCCGGTTCCTACGGCCATGGTGCATCTTCATTTCTTTACTATAGTGATATTTATTATTTCTTCCAAAACAGAATATTATTAGAGGATGTGATGGATATTAAACATAATGAAGCTGATTTTCGTATTTTAGGGGAACATTAAGAAACAAGATGATGATGATGACGAGGATTATAATTCTGAAGAGGATGAATTTGAAGCTGATTATGGTAATTCCTGCTCTCGCGGAGTCATGCGACTTCAGACGGCCATCTTTGGTACTTTCAAAACCCACAAAGAGATGATAATGAGTTGTGTATATGTATGTCTGTTGACGCTGTATATGGCTTACTTCATATCTGCCATGGTGTATCGTTTCGGTGACGAAGGCTCCTGGAGATTGCTTATATGTACGATTTTGTTGGCGCTCTACATTGGATATTTTGCTATGCATTCTGTGTTCGGGGAACAAATGACAATATACTTCTACTGGAGTAAACTGCAGAAGGAGACACGAAATAAAATTGCTAAGTGGTAGGTCGATTCCTATTTTAATTTTCCGTACCCGCCTCAAACTTTTTTTGACCCAGTGGTTCTTAAAAGAAGATTTTTAAAAGATGCCACTAAATTTTGACTGATTCTTAATTATCTCCCCTTGAAAGAGGACATGGCTATTTATATATGATCAAATCTAAATACCCTTTTCCCAAGAATGCTTTGTTGCAAGCTTATTTGAAATTGACCCACTGATTCTTGAGAAGAAGTCGAAAATGTAAAAGAAAAAAAAGAAAAAAAGCGTACTGAGAGTATCGCATTAGCAATACTAGTCCCCTGGCGGCAAGTGTAATCTGGTTCCCATTAGAATACTTCCGATTTCCATTACTGGAACTCTTCAAATTAGAGGCCGGTTTAGTCGTCTGAATGGGACAGCTTGACGTAGCAGAGAATACAAAACATGCCGATCTCAATCCACTTTAGAATGTTTAATGTACTTGCCATTCACATTAAAGAGTAGAAAAAGTTATAGACACATATGAGAGTGCGAAAGTCCCGAATTTATCATTCATTGATAAAAATTACGAGGCATGTACAATGCAAGTCGTGATGGACCGTCAACACTTGTCAACAACTTTCTGTAATATATATAAATTGATATCGTTGTCGTTTCTACTTCTGATGCATGTAAAGTCTACAACAATATAGTGTCTCATTTGCATGTTTGTAAGGCTTTTTTTAATCGACACTCAACATATTGTTTATATGTTATTACGATTGTCCCAGAAATCCCGCGAGTTTTGTCAATTTTCCGACTTTTTCACAAAAGAGCGCACTAAGAACTATAACTCTTTCATGATGGAAATAGAAAGTATTGAAAATGCCATAATTCCGTCAAAAGATCATAGAAGCGGTACAAAATGCAAACTTGATCTATAACTCATCAAGGTAAACTTACGTACAAAAATTCAGCCCAGTATCTGGAAGCGTTTAAAAAAAATAGCGGAAATCCTTAGCAATTGAAAAGGCCGTCATTCCGTCAAAAAATCACCAAAGCGGAACGAAATGGAAACTTGATCTCTAACACATCAAGATACACTCACATGCCAAAAAGCAGCTCAATATCTTCAAGCATTAAGAAAAAAAAGTGCAGAAAACCAAGTGGGACAGACAGACAGCTGGACAGACGAACAGACAGGGCAAAAACTATAAATCCCCAAATCTTCAATTACGGGGGCATAAAAATACATTTTTTTAAATTAAAAATTGTTGCCAAAAAAACATATAATTGTCGACTATTAATTCAATTCAATCTTTCAGGTTTCATCTAATACTTTGTGTACTGCTGGCATTAGGAGTCGTAGTTTATATTATAGCAGAGGTGGCACTAAAAGCTCCGCAGAACCTTATTTCACTGACGGGAATGGTCTTCTTTATTGTCACTTTCTACATTTTTTCACATAACCCCGCCAGAGTAAGTAATCAATCCATATATATAATACATAATCCCGCCAGAGTAAGTAATCAATCCAGATATATAATACATAATCCCGCCAGAGTAAGTAATCATTCCAGATATATAATACATAATCCCGCCAGAGTAAGTAATCATTCCAGATATATAATACATAATCCCGCCAGAGTAAGTAATCAATCCAGATATATAATACATAATCCCGCCAGAGTTAGTAATCATTCCATATATATAATACATAATCCCGCCAGAGTAAGTAATCAATCCAGATATATAATACATAATCCCGCCAGAGTAAGTAATCAATTCAGATATATGATACAACACTTACAATTGCAATTATTTTTATAGTGGTCATTTAAGGTCAGACGGCACGTACCTCGAAAATATATAATTTTTCCCAAGAATTTGTCATTGAAGTGTTGCTGCTTAAACGTTTTCTTACCAAAAAATGAGGTACCTTACCATGCATTTGGGCAAGATACCAGAGGGTGATATTTCATATATAATCCTTATGGGTCTTTTGAAATGCCAATGTCACAATTTTTAATGTACTTATTTTTTAAAAACATTGAATTCAATTTAGAAATCACGAGAGAATGACAATTATGAATAATTTTTTATATAATACTAAGAGATACAAAACATATATTTGAGGAACTTAAAGGGAAAGAAAACGATCCCTTATCTAACTTTAAGTTAATAAGAAAGTTATAACAGTGGTGTCTGCATTATAGATATAAGATTCGAACCCCATTTAAATGAAATCCCTACTAAACAAATAAGACTGTTAAAAGAGCATGATATATCAAGGGGTTTAAAAGGAGAAAAGCACTTATCAAAAGCACTTAGAGCAAAAATGTGTATGTTGATGTATACTGCGTCTTAGTTTCAAATAACTGAATACTAACACCACCACCCCGCCCACCCCCCTTTTCGTCCCACGCTAAAACACCTTGATTCCTATACATGTAGTTTACTACTTGATAATCTCTGTGACCTGGAGGCCAGTATTTAAACTCGATTCAAATATTTAAATTAATCTTAATCCCCCAACTCCAGCCCAGCCCACCCCACCCCACCCAACCCCTATACTCGGCACTCAGGGCCATTGAGCATTGGGGGATCTTTTTCGTGCCAACACCTACTGCGACAAGGGACCTCGGTTTATACGGTCTCATCCGAAGGACCGGTCTCCACGTACGTCCCACAGTGGGATTCGAACTCGCGACGTAAGGATCAACTCCTTACTCCACGACTCTAGAGCGAACGCTCTAACCACTGCGCCACGCGGGCGACATATTTGTAATGTGAACTGAAGACCAATTTATATATTTATGCACTGTAACACATATTTAAGCACATACAGAAATGCTCCTGGATCCACTCGATCATAGTTTACTAATTTTGACTTTCTTGACAGGTGAACTGGAGACCCGTATTTTGGGGTTTGATAATACAGTTCTATTTCGCCCTCGCCATTTTACGCTGGGACCCCGGATACAGAGCATTTCGCTGGTTAGGGGACAGAGTGTCGGAGTTCCTTCTGTATACAGACGAGGGATCCAAGTTTGTGTTCGGAGAAAAATTCGAAATGCATTACTTTGCTTTTAAGGTATAAATCTTCTTTATAGTATCTTCATAAAAAAGAAAAAAAAATAATGAAAAAAGAGTTATGTCTCCCCTTTCAGGGGAGACATATTGTTTTTGTCGATTTTCTTCTTCTTCTTCTTCATCCAAATTTTGTCCAGGCCGTAACTTTAATACCCTTTGACATTAAGACTTCAAACTTGAAACATAGATAGATGACATTAAGAAAGAGTGCACGCCACCAACATTTTTGACCTTGACCTATATATAAGGTCAAGATCAATCTTTTACATCAAAATAGAGTTTAGCCCATAACTTGAGATACCTTTGATATTAGGACTTCAAACTTGTAACATAGGAAGAAGACCTTGAGACAAAATGCACTGCATTAGAATTTTGACCTTGACCCCTTTCTGCCTTCAAGGTCAAATAGGGAAAAAACACGATCTGACCATAACTTGAGAACCTTTTGACATTAAGACTTCAAACTTGGAACATGCAGAGGTGGTATAAAGGAGGGATGCATGCCACCAAAATTTTTGACCTTGATTCAATTATTATAAGGTCAAGGTCAATCTTTTACATCAAAATAGAGTCCAAGCCATAGCTTGAGTACCCTTTGATATTAGGACTTCAAACTTGTAACATACAAAGAAGACATTGATACAAGATTCAACACACCAAAATTTTTGACCTTGACCTCTTTTCTTCCTCAAGGTCAAATAGGGAAAAAACTTGATTAGACCATTACTTAAGAATCCTTTGTTATAAAGACTTCAGACATGGAACATGCAGAAGTGGTATGAAGGAAGGATGCATGCCACCAAAATTTTTGACCTTGATCCAATTATTATAATGTCAAGGTCAATCTTTTACATCAAAATAGAGTCCAGGCCTTAGCTTGAGTACCCTTTGATATTAGGACTTCAAACTTGTAACATAGAAAGAAGACGTTGTTACAAGATGCAACACTTCAAAATTTTGACCTTGACCCCTTTCTTCAAGGTCAAATAGAGAAAACATGACTAGACCATAACTTGAGAACCCTGACATTAAGACTTCAAACTTGGAACATGGAGAGGTGGTATAGAGGAAGGGTGAATGGCAACATTTTTTCACCTTGACCTATTAATAAAGTCAAGGTCAATCGTTTACATGAAAATATAGTCTAGGTCATAACTTCAGAACTTTTTGACATTAGGATTTCAAACTTGGAACAAGGAAAGACAACATTGAGACTAAATGCACTGCATCAAAATATTTGACCTTGACCACTTTCTTCAAGGTCAAATTAAGAAAAACACGACCAGACCATTACTTGAGATCTGTTTGACATGAAGATTTGAAATTTTGTACACAGAATTTGAGTTGAGATGCACTGCATTATTATTTTTGACCCTGATCATATATTTGAACTCGTTAATGTTGGTAAAGAAGGGGAGACATGTGTTTTTTTGTAAAAAAAAAACAATACCCACTAGTTTTTTTTAAAGTGAAAGTTATTTAAAGATACATAAGAATGTTTGTTTTCATTGTCATCTAAGAATAAGTTATTTAAATGAAAATCAGTTACAAATACATCGCGAAATGCTCCGTAAAACTTGGATATTTTTAAAATTGTAGTCTTTATTGACTGAGGCAGTGTTAATGGATTATATTGCCATAAGATTGACCCTGCCCCCTTTGAGTGATTGACAGTGGCTATATCTGTTTTTAGGTACTGACTGTGATAGTCTTCTTCAGTTCCTTCATCTCTGTCCTCTACTACCTCGGAGTGATGCAGTTCATCATTCGACATATCGCCCGCTTCATGGCCACTGTAATGGGAACTTCTCCAGCAGAATCTCTTAACGCAGCCGGAAACATCTTCATAGGACAGGTACGGTCGTGTACAAAAAATATCTCCCACAAAATCCCTTAACATTGCTTAACGCCGCCGAAAACATCTTCATAGGACAGGTACGGTCGTGTGTAAAAATTATCTCCCGCAGAATCCCTTAACGTTGCTTAACGCCGCCGAAAACATCTTCATAGGACAGGTACGGTCGTGTGTAAAAATTATTTCCCACAGAATCCCTTAACATTGCTTAACGCTGCCGAAAATATCTTCATAGGACAAATATGGTCGTGTGTAAAAAAAAATATCTCCCATAGAATCCCTTAACATTGCTTAACGCTGCCGGAAACATCTTTCTAGGACAGGTACGGTCGTGTATAAAAATTATCTCCCGCAGAATCCTTTAACATTGCTTAACGCAGCCAGAAACATCTCCGGGAATATTTTCATAGGACAGGAACGGCCGCATGCAATTTTCTTCCGCAGAATCCCTCAACGCCACCGGGAATATTATCAGAGGACAGGTGTGATTATTTGTAATTATCACCCTCACATTCCCTTATGGGATATCTTCATAGGGAATGAGGACAGTCATGTGTTATTATCTCCTGCAAATCCCTGAACAACGCCGAGAATATTTTCATACAGGTACGGCCACATATAATTTTATTATATTTTCATGTTAAATACTACAATCTCATTGGTTTACAAGCATTTAACAATCCGTTTTGTTACCCTCAGCGTTAGCAACACACTTGACAACGAGTAACACAACGAAAATTGTCACATGCGTGTAAATCATGCGCACACGGTTCGCCGTAGAATTCTCGAAACGTCAGTTGTGCGTTTGAAAGAAGCCGAAAAAACTTGACGTCAATCAAACTTGCGTCCGATTTGGCTTAATTGAAAACAACAAACGAGACGAAAAATGCTTTAGATTGTGCAGAAATAACGAAACTTTTATATGATAAAGGACTCTCTGAATATCAAACAAACAATAAAGAGGCAAGGTCGGTAAATCTTTTTTGAAGCTTTCTTATTGAGAAAAACAAAAGCGAGGAGTTTGAAAGCTTTCTAAATGAGAACTTAAAGCTGAACACGACTCGTGAATAGGCATACGCCATTTTCGATATTATATCTACGATACATCAACACCAGGGTATACTCTTCGGATTCGTTACACCTGACTGCTTTATTGTCACGGGTATCGGCGTGGAATGGCGACCCGTGTTCGTGCTGGTTATCTTGCATTACCTTTGTTTACATTTTATTTTAGTTACGTGTATCTATGTATGTTTGTATACTGCACTGACCTGTACAACTATAATTGTAAGTTTCTTTTGTATTAGACGAGATATTAGTTATTTTTGTCGCTACCGAGTGCTGTATAGCATACGTCCGTCTACACCGGTGTCGACTGATTATACTGAACAGTGTCCAAGTCAGGCCCTTTATATAGGGGTCCTCAGATGTAGCGAGAATCCGAACAAAAATGGCGGACACATTGCATTTACGAATCATGTTCAGCTTTAACGACGATCGACAATATTTTTGTTTACATCCTAAATCAATAAGACATTCAGTATAACAAAATAAATGGTGACTATTTTGGAGGGTAAGAGTCGAAATTGACACCCCTCGGAAAACCAATCTCAACCGACGCGTCAGCGGAGGTTGACGGCGGTTTTCCTTACGCTTGGGGTGTCAATTTCGACTCTTACCCTCCAAAACAGTCACCATTTATATAATGTCCAGTATCTCCTAACGCCGCCGGGAATATTTTCATAGGACATGTACGATCATTTGTAATTATCTCCCACAGAGTCTAAACGTTACCAGGAATATCTTCATAGGACAGGTACGTTGACGTGTTATAATGGTAAAGGTAGTAATTTATGAAAGTCTTGTTTTGTCCTTACTATAATTAGCAATTAATTTATATAAATATTGCACGTAGGTAACATTGAAGGGTTCCACCTCAAGAAAGCCGTCATCAACCGAGTCGCAGTCGAGGTTGACAATGCTTTTAGAGAGATAAACTTTTCAATGTCACCTTCAGCTACATGCAATATTTATTGTATTACACTGAATGTTTTATACAAATACATATTACATAACAGTGACCCGAGACACATAAATTCAGCGCGGTGTACATTTTTGGAATATCACCCGTCATAATATATAAATAGTGCAGTTGAGAAATTGACACCCCATTGGCCAAGGACAACCATTGTCAACCGACGCGTCAGCGAAGGTTGACAATGGTTTTCCGAGGGGTGTCAATTTCAACTGTTACCCTAAAAAACATGCACTATTTATTTTATTATACTGAATTTCTTATAGATTTAGTATGTCAGCCAAAAAAAAAAAAAAAAAAAAAAAAAAAAAAAAAAAAAAAAATCGGAGACCGTCGTTCAGTTCACGTTTAGAACGTTTCACGTTTCAAACCCCCCGCTTCTGTTTTTCTCAATAAGAAAGTTTCGAAAAAGATTTACCGACCTCTTTATTGTTTGTTTGATACTCAGAGAGTCCTTTATCATCTAAAAGTTTCGTTATTTCGGCACTCGCCGGCATTTTTCGTCTGTCGCTTGTTGTTCAATCAAGCTGCATAGAACGCAAACTTTGATTAAGGACATATACGCAACATAGTTTGAACTTTATTGTCTTTTTCCCTGGAGTTGAAGAGTTCCAATACTTAAAAGAACTGTGTGCTACATTTTAATATCTATATATGCTATTGTACACTTCTTCTAAAACAAGTTTGGATAAACAAAACATCTAGAATATATGTTAAGAAATTTTTGTATATTTTTCTTTGAATTATACAAGACTTTTCATCAATTGATATCTTTTCAAAACCCCTGGTAATGCATGCTGATTTTTGTATACGAACATCTGATGGTACTATAATCTTAAATTAAGAATATCTTGAAAAATTATTAGTAGGTAAGGTAAGTTGCGTATGTCCTAAACGTCAAGTTTATTCTGTTTCTTTCAAACGCACAACTATGTTTTGAGAATTCTACGGCGAACCGTAAGCGCACGATTTACACGCATGTGACATTATCGTTGTGTTATGACGTTATCGTTGATGCCCCCCCCCCCTCACTTTTTGTTGAAGTATAGCAAAATAAGGGTAATGTAGCAGTGTATGAATAATTGGTACTGAAATTAGTCATAACCTACTCCCCCCCCCCCCCCCCCCCCCAACGAAATTAATAGGATTTTCGAGTTGGGAAATTTTCCTTTTTTTTTTTTTGCTTGTCAAGTTTTTTCAGGTAAGTTGAAATTTTTTTTCTCTGGCTGCCCCCCCCCCCACTTTCAAAAAACGATGCTACTTCCCTGATAAATCAGATTCAACTAATTTGGTTGAAAGTGTAATATATACATGTATAGCACGCATAATATTATATCGGTGTGTATGTATCACAAATTGACATTTAGTCTGCGGTTTTCTAGAAACCAGAAATCAATTGAATTTTCTCTTTTACATTTGCTGAGTGTCATTTATTATGGGAAACGGAAATATATCACCGACACTAGCGCGTTTATTCCTGTATTACGGAAATACCGGACGGACCGACACTAGCGCTTTAATTCCTGTATTATTAATTGATGCAAAATTAATATTTTCTCAATAGACGGAGAAAGTTATAGCTCTGGGGCCCGTTTTACGAAAGAACTTACGACTAAGACCGAAAACTTAAGTTGATTGTAAAATTTTGCAAAAATTATGATTCCGTTTAAAATTGCTAGCGTAAAAATATCTAACTACATTCCATTTTAAAAAGATTAAAACCATTTTCAACGTGATGTAAATTAAAAAGTTATAAACAGAATTGAATTTTGGTCTTAGTCGTTAAGTTCTTTTGGAAAACGGACCCCTGGAATATAAAAATACACATTTATAGCGAATACAATCCGAGAGCTAAGTAAACATTTTCAACAAGTCATAAAGGACTTAATTCAATGCAATTTAAATCAACTGGATATACAGTTTTAAAAAAATTATCGGATTTAAGATAATTTTATCCATGTTTTCCTGTAGAAAAACGTTTATAATTTTCATTCACTATAATTTCAAAGAAAATGAAAACCAAAGAGTTCGAACAACTTTAAAATGATTAAAAAAACGTGGATTACTGTATATTTTGAAGAGTGAAGCTCCCTTATTGATCCGCCCCTTCCTTTCCAAAATGACCAGATCAGAGCTGCACGCCATTTGTACCGGAGGGTTTGCTACCATTGCCGGAAGTGTCATGGCGGCTTACATCTTATACAAGGTACAGCATTGTCTGTTAAAGAGTGGGGTAATCTCTCACAAAGGTTAGGGCTGAAAACACAGGGTCACTTAAAATCATATTTCTATTCGGTGTGTCACTGTATACTACAATGTTTTTTTTACATTACTTAGAAAACATAGAAAGAAAATTTTAAGGACCTATGTGACACTGTTGTGCAACAAATATTTAAAACATCTTTATTCAAAAATCTGTAATGGGATTTTAAGTATTCGCAATGGAGCTTTCTTGTTTATAAATCAATATTTTGCAAACATAAAATGATCATTATTAGGTTCCAGCCAACCATCTTTTGTCTGCATCTGTGATGTCTGCTCCGGCAGCACTGGCTATGTCTAAACTGTTTTACCCCGAGACCCGGCGATCCAGGGCAGGGAAGGAGGTTTACAATATGGCGTCAGGGTGAGAAATTTGTAGATGACATAGATTAAAGCTGGGAGATCTACAATATAGCGTTAGAGTCAGTAATAGTCTACAATATAGCGTCAGAGTCAGTAATAGTCTACAATATAGCGTCATGGTCAGTAGAGGTCTACAATATAGCGTCAGGGTCAGTAATAGTCTACAATATAGTCCCAGGATCAGTAATAGACTATAATATAGCCTCAGGGTCAGTAGTAGTCTATTATATAGCGTCAGGGTCATTAATAGTCTACAATATAGCGTCAGGGTAAGTCAAAGTCTACAATATAGCGTCAGGATCTGTAATAGTCTACAAGATAGCGTCAGGGTAAGTAGTAGTCAACAATATAGCGTCAGGGTCAGTAAAAGTCTACAATATAGCGTCAGGGTCAGTAATAGTCTACAATATAGCGTCATATTCAGTAAAAGTCTACAATATAGCGTCATGTTCAGTAGACTTCTACAATATAGCGTCAGGGTCAGTAATAGTCTACAATATAGCGTCATATTCAGTAATAGTCTACAATATAGCGTCATGTTCAGTAGACTTCTACAATATAGCGTCAGGGTCAGTAATAATCTACAATATAGCGTCAGGGCCAGTAATAGTCTACAATATAGTCCCAGGATCAGTAATAGACTATAATATAGCCTCAGGGTCAGTAGTAGTCTATTATATAGCGCCAGGGTCATTAATAGTCTACAATATAGCGTCAGGGTCAGTCAAAATCTACAATATAGCGTCAGGATCTGTAATAGTCTACAAGATAGCGTCAGGGTAAGTAGTAGTCAACAATATAGCGTCAGGGTCAGTAAAAGTCTACAATATAGCGTCAGGGTCAGTAATAGTCTACAATATATCGTCATATTCAGTAAAAGTCTACAATATAGCGTCATGTTCAGTAGACTTCTACAATATAGCGTCAGGGTCAGTAATAGTCTACAATATAGCGTCATATTCAGTAATAGTCTACAATATAGAATCATGGTCAGTTGAGGTCTACAATATAGCCTCAGGGTCAGTAATAGTCTTCAATATAGCCTCAGGGTCAGTAATAGTCTACAATATAGCGTCAAGGTTAAGTAATAGTCTATTATATAGCGTCAGGGTCAGTAGTAGTCTATAATAGAGCGTCAGGGTCAGAAATAGTCTACAATAAAGCGTCAGGGTCAGTTGTAGTCTACAATAAAGGGTCAGTCAGTAATAGTCTACAATATAGCGTTAGGGTCAGTAATAATCTACAATATAGCCTCAGGATCAGTAATAGTATATAACATAGCCTTAGGGTCAGTAGCAGTCTATTATATAGCATCAGGGTCAGTAGTAGTCTATTATATAACATCAGGGTCAGTAATAGTCTACAGCATAGCGTCAGAGTAGGTAATAGTCTATAATATAGCGTCGAGGTCAGTAGTAGTCTACAATATAGCGTCAGGGTAAGAAAAAGTCTACAATATAGAGTCAGGATCAGTTGTAGTCTACAATATAGCGTCAGGGTCAGTAATAGTCTACAACATAGCCTCAGGTTCAGTAGTAGTCTACAATACAGCGTCAGGGTCAGTAATAGTCTAAAATATAGCCCCAAGGTCAGTAATAGTCTATAAAATACCCTCAGGGTCAGTAGTAGTCTATTATATAGCGTCAGGGTCAGTAACAGTCTACAATATAGGGTCAGAGTCAGTAAAAGTCTGAAATATAGCGTCAGGATCAGTAATAGTCTACAATATAGCGTCAGGGTCAGAAGAAGTCTACAATATAGCGTCAGAATCAGTAATAGTCTACAGTATAGCCTCAGGGTCAGTAATAGTCTACAATCTAGCGTCAGAATCAGTAATAGTCGACAATATAGCCCCAGGGTCAGTAATAGTCTATAATATAGCCTAAGGGTCAGTATTAGTCAACAATATAGCGTCAGGGTCAGTAATAGTCTACAATATAGTGTCAGGGTCAGTAACAGTCTACAATATAGCGTCAGAATCAGTAATAGTTTACAATATAGCTTCAGAGTCAGTAATAGTCTACAGTATAGCGTCAGAGTCAGTAGTAGTCTACAATATAGCGTCAGAGTCAGTAATAGTCTATAATTTAGCGTCAGGGTCAATAATGGTCTACATTTTAGCATCATGGTCAGTAGTAGTCTACAATATAGCGTCAGAGTCAGAAGTATTCTACGATATTTCATCAGTTTCAGTAGTTGTCCACAGTATAGCATAAGGGTAAGTAATATTCTACAAAATAACATCAGGGTTAGTACTAGTAGTAAGCTACAATATGGCGTCAGGGTCAGTAGAAGTGTACAATTCAGTGCAGGGTCAGCAAGAGATCTACAATATAGCAACAGGGTCAATATTAATGTATAACACGGCATTAGTTTCTATAGTAGTCTACAATATAGCATCAGGGTTAGTAGTAAGCTACAATATGGCATCAGAGTCAGTAATAGTCTACAATATAGACTCAGGGTCAATAATAGTCTATAATACGGCATCAGGGTCAGTAGTAGTCTACAATATAGTGTCAAGGTCAGTAGTAGTCTACAATATAGTGTCAGGGTCAGTAGTAGTCTACAATATAGTGTCAAGGTCAGTAGTAGTCTACAATATAATGTCAAGGTCAGTAGTAGTCTACAATATAGTGTCAAGGTCAGTAGTAGTCTACAATATAGTGTCAAGGTTAGTAGTAGTCTACAATATAGTGTCAAGGTCAGCAGAAGTCTACAATATAGTTTCAAGGTTAGTAATAGTCTACAATATAGTGTCAAGGTCAGTAGTAGTCTACAATATAGTGTCAAGTTCAGTAGTAGTCTACAATATAGTGTCAAGGTCAGTAGTAGTCTTCAATATAGTGTCAAGGTCAGCAGAAGTCTACAATATAGTTTCAAGGTTAGAAGTAGTCTACAATATAGTGTTAGAGTCAGTAGTAGTCTACAAAATAGCATCAGTGTCAGTAGTATTCTACAATATAGTGTCAAGGTCAGCAGAAGTCTACAATATAGTTTCAAGGTCAGTAGTAGTCTACAATATAGTGTTAGAGTCAGTAGTAGTCTACAATATAGCATCAATGTCAGTAGTAGTCTACAATATAGTGTCAAGGTCAGCAGAAGTCTACAATATAGTGTCAGGGTCAGTAGTAGTCTACAATATAGTGTTAGAGTCAGTAGTAGTCTACAATATAGCATCAATGTCAGTATTAGTCTACAATATAGTGTCAAGGTCAGTAGTAGTCTACAATATAGTGTCAAGGTCAGTAGTAGTATACAATATAGTGTCAAGGTCAATACAAGTCTACAGTATGGCATCAGAGTAAGAAGGATAACATTAATATGACATCATGGTCAATAGGAGGTCAACTATTTGGCAATAGGATCATTAGGAAGACTACAATATCTCACCTCAAGGTGGAGATGACATTTACAAATTCATTATGGCAACAGCCTAGGTATAGGAGATCAGCAATGGCTTCCGAATAAGGAGGTCCAACAGAGGATTTCTCTTAATTTTTTTCCCGTTTGATATTTTTTTTCCGAATGTCTATTATCATTTTTATCTCCACCTCCTGTCAGGAAATGTCAATATACAGACAAAAACCATCTTAGGAGCGGATGCCATTCTACCTTCAAGTACAATTATCTAGGATGGCTATTGTGTCTTTTTTTCAGACAGGAAAGGAATATCATCGAGGCGGCATCTAAAGGGGCCTCGCAGTCCATATCTCTCATCGCCAACATAGCAGTCAATCTCATCGCTTTCATTGCTCTCATCGAATTCGTAAACCAGACCCTGATTTGGCTTGGTAACCGTATAGGCATGGAGAAACCCGGCGACGAACTCACATTTCAGGTATTTCCGAGTTTGCATATGTAAGGGAACCATGAAAATCTTCTTGTGTAACTGTTGTGTGTATACGTAAAGTCCAAGACTAATGATAATTATTTTCTTAATAAGAAAATGATAACGATATCCGTCGTCTCCTATATGCATATCTGGTGAATCAGAGTGACTAATTTTCAGTAGTTTGATTATTGTTGTTTAATTATAATTTAACTTTAAATCTGAAACCTCAGTAAAATTAGAACGTAGTTTTATAAGGACTTCCCTGTGACATTCTGCACCCTGCTAAATGTATTTGGACTCAGGGGAGGAGGGGGTTTACAGTGGCGGATCCAGGAATCTTGAAAAGGGGGGCCCGACCAGTTTGGGGTAGGAGCCCACGGCCACACCAAAAAATTGATTTATTAAATCTTCTTATGTACAAATGTATATTTTTGACACAAAAGGGGAGCCCGGGCCTCCTGCCCCCCCCCCCCCCTCGAAATCCGCCAGTGGTTTAAAGTTTTCTCTTATCAGCGAGCTAGTAGTTAGTAGTTTTATATGTTATCCCATTATAAGGTTTTGACATGACTAATTGCATATTGCCATTTTTGTTTGTATGGTTTTTTTTTTGTAGTTTCTCTGTTCCTACGTTTTCTACCCCGTAGCATTCCTGATGGGGGTGGAGGCGACGGACTGCTTTGATGTCGCTAAGCTGATTGGATACAAGACATTTATCAATGAGTTTTACGCCTACACAAAGCTCTCTGTGTTCATAAATAATCAGGAGAATCTCACGTGGTATGGTCACATGATAAAATATACCACATGACACGATTTATATAATCTCACGTAGTAGCCACTACTATTATTTCTTGTGGTACGGTCACATGTCACGATTTTTTAAATATGATGCTCGTAGATCATCCTGAGGAGATTGTTTTGAATTTAAGATAAGTTTTAATTTCATTAAGATAATGATAACTTTCCTCGTAGATTATTAAATGTGTATTATTCACAGAAATTCTTTTTTTCTTCAAAGAATAAATGATTAAATAAATGTATTTTACATACTAGTATGCAATAAAGAGCAAACTTTACTTTTACAATTAAATCTAAGGTATGAATCTCTGCCGACCAAGGATTCCAATTTTACGGGGATGTGGCATTTTGAAGGAAGTGACATAGTTTACGAGGATTTTAACCATACATTAACTGGAGGGATACTTCAGGTGCTGATGACTTTATCATTTTCACGAGATGTTAGCGCTCAAATTTCATTAATTTAATTTCAATTGCCTCTAGGAAGGTTCATAATCTACACGAACATAGAAATTAATCTTAAAACTCGTAAAATTAACTTGATCCGACCTACATGAGCAGATGTTCATTTTGAATTGTAACTTAAACAAATATTTGGATAAAGGATTTATATGATTTTTATATTTTGAATACTTGTATATGCTTCAAAGTCAAAACAAACGCTAAACATTTCTATATGTAAATGCAATATGTAACTAATTGAATATTAATATTCTATTGATATTAGCTATATACTAAACTTCAATTTTGTCTTATTTGTACAGGACCGGTCAGTTGTAATCTCCACATACGCTCTCTGTGGTTTCTCAAACTTCTCTTCCATCGGGGTGATGCTTGGCGCCTTAGGTGCAATGGCGCCAAATCGAAAGTCAGCTCTTGCCCAGGTTGTCATCAGGGCCATGATTGCGGGAAATGTGGCGTGCTTCATGACTGCTTGTATAGCTGGTTTATTATATGAAGGGAAATAGATGTCATTGATTAGTTTTTAGCATACATAGGCATACACCTGCTTGTTCATTTGTTAAAGAGGATACTATTTAAGACGCACGTACATTTTTTTGTACCATAGAAAGGTATATTTGAATGCAGTCATAATTTTATAATGTAAGTTACATAAAGAATGGCGTTTGATGGTAAATTCAAGATGAAAATTTCAATCTCGCTGATATTCAATGCCCGTGTAATTTTTAGCATCAGTATTAACTCATCCTCAATTGCAAAATGTGATTTCAAACGTGTTTTGATAAATATAAAAAGAGACAGTTATATTTTTGAAGGCGCTCGAGAGAAAATTTTCCTCAGAAGTTTTGTTTATCATAATTTCAATAATGAGAACTTTACTCTAAATGCTAAATTCACAAATTGAATATGATTTTTATATATCTGAAACTAAAGGCATTTAGCACGCCTTGTTCTCCCATCTCCATGGCATAAGATTTATACGCTAGCTTGAAATGATATGCTAACTTAAACAACCATATTTTAACATACAACATGTTTAATAAGTTACATGTATATATGCTGAAAAGACGATATTAGAGTGGATTTTTAGGAATATATCTAGTGTCAAATATTTTTATGTTATAGTTTGAATCTTTAATTTCCGTTTCCGTAACTGTCTATCACGTCATGTATATATTATCTTTCATAGGGCGATACGTACATATATCTATACCTACAGAGTTTCTCTTTACCCATTGTGCAATTTTTGAATTTTTTAGTAGGTGCTTTTCATCTTAATATGACTTTTTCTGACTTCTAATCTTTTACTTGATAATTTTTTCGTCTTTTTATGCATCTTTTTTATTTGCTTGATCTGTATATTATATTATATGTGTACGTCTAAAATTTTATGTAATATTAACCAAAAATATTACACTCGTATCTCATACTTTGTGATGAACTTTATTTCATAAGATTACATGTATTAGCATTTTGTAACTTTTTAATATATTCCATTAAAGATTTTAAATTTATTTTTTCTAATTACTTCCATGTAATGACTATATAGATTAATGCCGAATTGAATAGATATAAAAATTATCCCAACCTTAGTACAATACCAAATGTTAATTATAATGTTGGTTTTTCTGGCAAGTTGGGAAAACATTTAAGCTGGAATTTAATGTACTAGTAGTTTAAAACAACCACAATCAGAAGATAAGGTCTCCCAAAAAAAGAATTTGAGGTTGTTTGACACCAAGGGCTAATCACGTTGCAAAAGGGTAAGTCAGATCACATTTCCTTGGTACTTAGAAATTAAACATTTTAAAAAAGATCCCACCTTTGAAATCATGCAAAGGAATATTCAACGCCTTTCGGACAGAAATTAAAACAAAACAAACATCCTTGAATTTACCATATTAAAAAGAATACAAAGTAATGCACGAATTTTTATGCCATTTCTTTGGTTTGTGGTTATTGTGGTGCTTGTTTGTGTTTTTTGTGAACGCGGTGTTTGTGCTTGTTGTGGTGTTTCTGGTGCTTCCGGTGACGTTGTCCCTCATCGGATCCAGGCTCGTGATCTTCAGGAAAAGGGAAAACTTCATCAGTCGATGGATATGGGAAAAACTCGTCTGTTGGTATTTCGGATGGAAAAGTGGAAACCTCTCCAGTGAGTGGCATTTCTGATGAATAAGGAAAAACCTCGTCTGTTGGTATTTCGGATGGAAAGTTGGAAACATCACCAGTCGATGACACTTCGGATGGATAAGGGAAAACTTCATCAGTCGATGGATATGGGAAAAACTCGTCTGTTGGTATTTCAGATGGAAAAGTGGAAACCTCTCCAGTGAGTGGCATTTCTGATGAATAAGGAAAAACCTCGTCCGTTGGTATTTCGGATGGAAAGTTGGAAACATCACCAGTCGATGGCACTTCGGATGGATAAGGGAAAACTTCATCAGTCGATGGATATGGGAAAAACTCGTCTGTTGGTACTTCGGATGGAAAAGTGGAAACCTCTCCAGTTGCTGGCATTTCTGATGAATAAGGAAAAACCTCGTCTGCTGGTTTACTTGAAGGACGGGGCTTCTCAGTTGATAGTTTTCTCGAGGAAGAAGGGCGTGGCATCTCGGTTGATGGTTGGCTTGAAGAAGAGCGAGCCATTTCAGTTGATGGTTTACTTGATGAAGAAGGCCGAGGCATCTCAGTTAAAGAATTTTCCGTTGAAGAAGGAGTGTCATTCTCTGTATTGTCAGATCCGTCTGTCGTTGACTTATCAGATCCGTCTGTCGCTGAATTGTCCGATTCATCTGTCGCTGAATTGCCCGATTCGCCTGTCGCTGAATTGTCCGATTCGTCTGTTGCTGAATTGTCCGATTCGTCTGTTGCTGACTTATCCGATCCGTCTGTTGCTGAATTGTCCGATTCGTTTGTTGCTGAATTGTCCGATTCGTCTGTTGCTGACTTATCCGATCCGCCTGTTGCTGAATTGTCCGATTCGTCTGTTGCTGAATTGTCCGATTCTTCTGTCGCTGAATTGTCCGATTCGTCTGTTGCTGACTTATCCGATTCGACTGTTGCTGAATTGTCCGATTCGTCTGTTGCTGACTTATCTGATCCGTCTGTTGCTGAATTGTCCGATTCGTCTGTTGCTGAATTGTCCGATTCGTCTGTTGCTGACCTATCCGATTCGTCTGTTGCTGAATTGTCCGATTCGTCTGTCGCTGAATTGTCCGATTCGTCTGTTGCTGACTTATCCGATTCGTCTGTTGATGAATTGTTCGATTCGTCTGTCGCTGAATTGTCCGATTCGTCTGTTGCTGACTTATCCGATCCGTCTGTTGCTGAATTGTCCGATTCGTCTGTTGCTGACTTATCCGATCCGCCTGTTGCTGAATTGTCCGATTCGTCTGTTGCTGAATTGTCCGATTCGTCTGTTGCTGACCTATCCGATTCGTCTGTTGCTGAATTGTCCGATTTGTCTGTCGCTGAATTGTCCGATTCGTCTGTTGCTGACTTATCCGATTCGTCTGTTGATGAATTGTTCGATTCGTCTGTCGCTGAATTGTCCGATTCGTCTGTTGCTGAATTGTCCGATTCGTCTGATGCTGACCTATCCGATCCGTCTGTTGCTGAATTGTCCGATTCGTCTGTTGCTGAATTGTCCGATTCGTCTGTCGCTGAATTGTCCGATTCGTCTGTTGCTGACTTATCCGGTTCGTCTGTTGATGAATTGTCCGATTCGTCTGTTGCTGAATTGTCCGATCCGTCTGTCGCTGAATTGTCCGATTCGTCTGTCGCTGAATTGTCCGAGTTGTCTGTCGCTGAATTGTCCGATTCGTCTGTTGCTGAATTGTCCGATTCGTTTGTCGCTGACGTTTTCGATCCATCTGTCACTGGACTCTCCGATGGAGAGAAAAAATCATATGTTGCTGAACTGTCTGATTCGTCAGTTGCTTGACTGTCTGGTTCGTCTGTCGCTGAACTGTCTGGTTCGTCTGTCGCTGAACTGTCTGGTTCGTCTGTTGCTGGACTGTAAGATGGAGAAAAGGAATTGTCGGTGGCTGGATTGCTTGATTCATCTGTCGCTGGACTTGTGACCTCTCGTTGCCTGATCTCATTTCCTGTTCAGAGAAAACATTTATATTTCCGTGACTCGGATTAGTTATTATCTTATAAGTTCCTTCCATTAATGTATAATTAACTTTGATCATTCTTTTATAGATAGAAGTACTCAGTGACAGAGTGGAGCGATTTTGAGTTTTGTGCGAATTGCATGATCATACAAAATGTGTATGTGGGTAGGTTGAAGTTCTCATGAAATACATTTTAGAAGTAAAACGCAGACTTGCTCCAAGAAACTTCAGATACACTAAGATACGATTAATTGATTTATGTAACAAGAAGTTCATGAAAATTGTTTATCACTTGCCGATGCGATTTTTGAGCAATTTTTAGGAAAATTGTTTGTCCGCCAGGTGATCAACGAAGTCATCTAATGAGAATACCTTCTTCGCGAAATGGCTGTATTTATATAAATACTTTACAAATTGAGATAAAAAAAACTATCTCCACTGTTTTAATGCGGTTAAACCCTTGGACAGCCTAAAGTTAATATAACTGCGAATTTTTCGTATAGAAATTTAGTTATTTATACTTATAGAATACCTACACGAAATTTTGAAGTATTCAATGCTAATGAATGGATTTTACAGAAAACTTTTCATGTAATTTTAGAAGAAAATGTAAAAACTTCACACATTAATTAAAGAAAATAATTTCGAATTAAACATTCCTATCCATTTTCCAAGAAATATAATAAAATTAATACCAGTCATATGGGATTAGTGCGAAAGTAAGTATCTGAAAGTATCCATCATTTATATGAAGTATCCCCCATTTATAAGAAGTATCTACCTGATCTCACAAAGGTTAGTAATAAAGTACCCACCCATTACCTCAATGATATTGTATCTAGTGTAAATCACTCTTTAATCGCGAGAACTTTATTTTCATGTAATTCTTCGGTTTTCTCGAGAGAATTTTATTCTTGTGTATGTTTTTATAGGTATAGATTACATAGGCTAAAAACCATAATTGATGAAAATTTTGAAATACCATTTTAATACTTTATAAATACCAAATACATATCTCGCGAAAAAAAGAGTGTCGCGAAAATTAAGTGATTTACAGTATGGTTAGTATGTGAAAGTAGCGACTATTTAAGGTATGTCACTCGTCAGCTTTTTAGAAAAGTTCAGACAGAACCTCTTACTTCAAAACTATTTATTAAAATTCAATTTTCATAACATATTTAAATGAAACAATGTAAATTGTTCAACATTCAATGAAAAAACTGCTCAAAAATTCATAAAGAAGCAAGATTTATGAGGGACTATTTCTTGTGGTGGAAGGATATTTAGCAGAAAATTCTGCAAACCTGCACATTTATTAAATTTCATGTCTTGGAACTTTGGCCTCACATACTTTTACATTGTACTCAGAGAATATTTTCCGTTATGATATGCTAGGAATATTAAGTATAGGTCTTAATTTATATTCTTATAACAAATTTTACACCTTCCCTCAACAAACTTTGCCGAGAAATGAAGATATATTAAAGAAGTCAAGATAAAATTTACACCGTTTTTGGCCTGAAAATCGCATATTTTGACCAATATTTCAAAATTTACATCACTGACTTCAACTTTTTCTTTCATTATTTAAAACTACTCGATACTTGTGACTGATCAGCACTTAAGTCGTAAAAAGTTTAATACAAGAAAATATTTTATTGCCTATTTAGATTTTTAATACCCCAAATATGTTACTTTTTTAGTGCAAAAAGGTCACACAATAATTTACGCGCATTAATTTGCAAGATTTGTTCAATGATAAATATTATTCAAACTATTTTTACGTAAAATAAGATTATATTTATTGCCATGGCTACATCTGATAAAATATGATAAGGGTTAAAGTGATTAACCAAAGAGTTAAAATTTAAGTGCAAAAAGGTCAACTTAATTGTACCTTAGCTCAGTCAGATGCACACTGACCCCCTGTTTTCTCTGCGATTTTGAGTCATACTATATGAGTACTTATCCAAAACATACTTCTCAAAAAATCCTTGATATAACAAATTTCACGAGTGACATACCTTAACTCACAAAGGAAAGTATCTGAAAGTATCCATTGTTTGTCTTACAAAGGTTTGAATCAGAAAGTATCCACTATTTATCTTACAAATGTTTGAATCTAAAATTATCCACTATTTATCTTACATTGTTTTGAATCTGAAATTATCCACTATTTATCTTACAAAGGTTTGAATCTGATATTATCCACTATTTATCTTACAAAGGTTTTTTTTTTAATTTAAGCAACATGTACGAAGATGTACGAAGCATATCTGTAACAAAACTTAAATGAAACTATACAGGATTACAGATGTTTTCAGATACTTATAGCTGAGAAATCTTTTAGATGCTACCCTATGTCGGATATTAAGTTTGAATGAGATGTATACTTTAAGGTCAACCAAGTCAGTTACAATGATACTTTTTATAGGTCACCTGAGTCACTCAGGTGATGTATTGCTATCTGTTTTCGTCCGTCGTGCGTAGTCCGTACCGCGTCTTGTGTTAACATTTGAACTTTTTCAGCCTCTTCTCTAAAACCGCTGAATGAATTTCAGCCAATTTTAGCATATGGCATTTATTGATGAAGGGGAACATAATCATAATTCATAATCCCCCTATGGTCTGTAGAGTGGGGCTAAAACCATCAAATTTGCAAAAAAAAAAAAAAGAAAAACATTCTTTACAACTGGACATCTAACAGTTAAACTGTTACCACGATTGAATTCAGCATTGCGTCCTTTACTAAAATTGTGAAATTCATGACACCAGGATCAGAAGTTCTGGAGTAAGGATGGGGCTCTTTTTATCATATAGTGAACATGCATAATTTCTTATAATCTTCTTCTCGTTCCTGAAAATTTAGCAAACAAAGAAAGTGCATGGCTATGCTAAGCAAGGATGCATCTTCCTGAATTGTGAAATTTATGGCCCTAGGGGACAAGGGTTCTGGTCTAGGGAGGGGGTGTATTTATAATATAGTGATAATGGATCATTTGTTTGAAAATCTTCCCTGCACCTGGGTGTTAAGCAGATAACCTAAGTGCATGGTTATGATAAACAGATGCTTCTTCCAAAAATTGAAATTCATGGCCCAGGGTCAGGGGTTCTGGTGTTAGGGCTCCTATTGAAAATATAGTGAAAATGCATAAATTCTTTGAAATCTTCTTCTCTGCTCTTAGATATTAAGCAATCAAAGTAAGTGCATGATTATAATGAGAAACGATGTCTCTTCCAAAATTCTGAAATTCAAGGTCCGTAGGCCAGAGAACCTCTACATAATTCTTTAAAAATCTTTTTCTCTGCCCCTGGGTATTTAGCAAAGAAAGTAGGTGAATGATTAGGTTGAGCAAGGAAGCCTCTTCTGAAATTGTAAAATGCATGGCCACATGGGCAGGGGTTCTTGTCTTTTTGGAGGGTGAGTATTGATAATATAGTGAAAATGCATCATTTCTTTGAAAATCATCTCTGCTCCTGGGCTTTTTAGCAGATAACCTAAGTGCATGGTTATGATAAGCAAAGATGTCTTTTTCAAAATTGTGAAATTCATGGTCCCAGGTCAGCCTTTCTGGTGACCAGAGTTAGGTTGGATCTCTATCGATTATATAGTGAAAATACATAAATTCTCAGTTCTAATGAGCAAGGGTGTTTTTACCAGATTTGTGAAATTCTTGACCACTGGGCCAAGTGTTTTCTGGTGCTGGACAGGGCTCTATTGATCTTATAGTGAAATTTGTACTCTACTGAGAGAAGTTATTCCCCTTTGCTATTTACTGATGATAATTAATTACTATAAATAAATTAACTTAATAAAGAATGAAGTGAGAGTTTTTAATGTATAATACAAAAAGTAATTTCACAGTTTTTAATGGTCATGTAGACTTGTAAATAATTATAGATATATAAAAATGAGAGAAAAATACATTATCTTTATACATTATATACCCTTCAAAGACCAGAGAGGCTAATGTGTGATGGAATATGTAGAGTTTACTACATCGAGCACTATTGAATTGTTTAGTCTGCATGATGACAATGCCAAAGGGAGTGTACATAAGTACTGGCAAGTAAATAGATCTACTTTATAATTTCTTACTGAGAACTAGACTATACATTGTAACTATTTTATTGATCCCTGATTATCCCATTTCTCTTGCTATGGGCAACATATCTTCATCTCTCAGTTTATTTTGTTTTATTTCATACTTCAGTGGATCCTTTACAATGTTATACCTAGGTGTTCGGTAAGGCCCTTGAGCCTTTTGTTTATTTCTTATTATTTTCCGATATCAAAATTATTCAAAGATTTTTCTATTTAAATGTATGAATGCTAAATGTATTGTTCCATATAAGATTTACAGGTAACAGATAATATTAAATTCCACAAATTAAAACTTGAACTCACTCTACCAATCATTTTAAGAAAGAAAAATTTATCTTTGAAAAAATAAGTTCATGTTAGACGGACTGAAGTATAAGAATATAAAGATTTATATCTATGTATATAAGATAAAATCTCACTTAGGATCTTCAGAAGTTCTTTGTTTGAAATCTGAAAAAAAAGAATAGAATTCTTAGTTATAAATTATTTATGCATTGCATTAATACTTAAAAGCCCGCGTGGCGCAGTGGTAGAGCGTCTGCTCTAGAGTCGCGGAGTAAGAAGTTGATCCTTACGTTGCGGGTTCGAATCCCACTTTGGGACGTGGAGACCGGTCCTTCGGATGAGACGGTATAAACCGAGGTCCCGTGTCGCAGTAGATGCTGGCACGAAAAAGATCCCTCACTGCTCAAAGGCCCTAAGTGCCGAGTATAGGTCAAAATTTGCAGCTCTCCACTGGCAAGTGGTGGCGTCTCGATCATATTAGGGAAAAATTGTCGAGAGGGACGTTAAACAACAAACAAACAAACAAACAAATACTTTAAAAATATGTCGTATTACAGTAAAACACTCTTAAAATGAATTAATGAATTGACGCTTATAGCAAAGTGATTTTCATTCCCCTTGGTTTTAAATAGATGGAGAACTTGATGGATATTACGAATTACGTTTATAACGAAGCTAAAGAAGAAGGTATTGTTTTAGCTTTATTGTGCCCTAAAAATTAAATGTTTTCAAAAAGTTTTGAAACTGGCTCAAATATTAGTTGAGTATATGACTGTTATAAATCAGGAAAGAATATGGCATGAAGGAAGACCATTCTGGAAATATGACGTCATTAATTTGATGCATTTCCCTATTTTAAACAGAAAAAGCCTAAAACTGACCCATTTCAAGGGTTATTTTCCTTAAGAAAATAGTGTCCACAGCCGTCGCCCACTTTAATTTTCGGATATGTTGTGTAAAATTCTTTGAAAAATCATATATCTCAAAATCTTTGTGGGCGATGCCTGTGGACAATATTATCTAAAAGAAAATTCCACTGAAAATTGGTGTCTTCTGCAACTTTTTAAGAAAATACGGGAAAATGCACAAGTTTATGACGTCACAATTAGCATTTAGAAGGTCATGTGAGAAAAATGATTTGAATGATCTTTCTGCATGGAATTTCAATAATTCAGGAAGCATGAGATTTAATTTTTTACATCACTTTCATTTTTAAGAAAAACACAGGGCAAGATTTGCATTGAAACCGTACCTTGTTCTTTGCTGTCCCTGGGATTCGTTATAAGTGTGTTTTAATGTATTTAGGTTAACTGAGCTAAGATAAACTTATTTGATCAAATGGTATCCGTGTCATCGGTCGTTTGTGAACGTTTTGCATTTTTACTTCGTCGCCAGCGTGGCGCAGTGGTTAGAGCGCTTGCTCTAGAGTAAGGATTTCTCTCCTTCGGATGAGACCGTATAAACCGAGGTCCTGTGTCGCAGTAGGTGCTGGCACGAAAAAGAAACCTTACTGCTCAAAGGCCGTAAGTGCCGAGTACAGGTCTAAATTTGCAGCCCTCTACCGATGGTGTCTCTATATGAGTGAAAAATCCTCGAATGGTCGTTAAACAAACAAAAAAAAAAAAACATTGTAACGTTTGCAGTATAGACTAATTTTAACCAAACTTGGCACAAACGGTCCTTGTGTAATGGGAATAAGACTCGATCAAATAGAGAACAAGTTAAATTGATGCAAAGCATCAAATCGGCCGCAAAATGTATATTTAGCATTTTGAAGTATATCCAAAAGAAAGAGTCCGAAGAAAAAAAATCAAATAAAAAAGTATATGATGCATTTTTATTGCAAACTTTACACTTGCCTTACTTTTCTGTGCATTTTTTATGCCTTCACTTTCAGTGACCAATTGATAGATATAAGTCAAAATAAATAAATTAATGGAAGTGAATCGGACTAAGATAAAGGAAAGGAATAGTTTATAAAATTATTTGATTCATAGACAAATATCTAAAATTATTAATTATGAATGTCTGAATGGTGACAAGAAAGGGCGTACAAATTTGACGTGCCGATACCATGGATCTTTGTCACGTGATAATATGTATCACAATCAATGTGAAGTTTAGAAAAAAAAAATAATTGTACCATTTGTATAGTGTTTTCAAAACAAAATTTACCTTCCCTGAAAAATTTTATAATTTGTTAATTATTTTAGGCAGCTTAATTCATATCCGGAAACTTAGTACGTTTTGCTTTTATATCTTATGCACGCCAATGTTGAGGATCGGTTCAATTAACAATCTTTTATATAATCATAAGTTAATAAATATCTGATGGGAAATGAAAAACAAATTGAAACGTTATAAGAGCCATTTAGACTAAATATTAAGCAAATTTTAAAACTTTTATTCATAACTTTTTTGTATATCATCAAAAAGGAATTAATTATTCCATCACAGCAATGAAATAACAACGTATCATTTCCCCATGTGTACTTTCTAACACAACCACAAATAGATCGGTCGCTCCTGCGTCCGATAATAATGTTTCCTTTCAAGGGAAGTTAATAAACTAGTTAAAATGGTATCTGGTTATTGAAATTGTCTTTTTCGAGAAAAGACGATTTTTGACGTATGAATATCTTTGTATATTGATTTGACAAATTATTGCCCGTCTGTTCATGCGAAGAACATTTTCAAAAGATTTTTTCCCGTTATACTCCTGTCAGTTTTGTACCCTATTGTTGACTCATACTTGAACCCTTAACCAGTGGACTACGATTTTGAATATACTTAGGTCTTTATTACATAGAGATGATTGTAAAATGTAATTACTACAATGGTTGTCACAGAAAAATCGCGAACATTTTCAATATTTTTTGTTTGATTAAAAAAATTAAAATAAGCATACACCAAAATCAACATAAAAAAAATCATTTCCCAACAATGCGCAAAAATGACTAATTTTTATCAGCTAGTTTTAGAAGTTTGTTAATTACCTTGAAAGCCCCGCATAACGAGAGATGAATTATCAGAACGATAATGATAAAGGTCCTCATTCTGGAATCCGATTCTCCTAAATACAACCCAAACCTAAGTGTAGCTATACTATATACAGAGAACCTAATCCCTCCCTCTAAGCAATCACAGTATTTATTCATTAACAATTTGCTCGGTGTTTTATTCATTCATTTATTATTATAATTTTTTTTAAAAAGAAAATTAGATATAGGTAGACAATTTTGAAGAATTAAAACAACTTAATTTATGTATCGTATCCCGAGGTAAGTTTTCTCAGGGACAGCATTTTCTGTTGTATCATATTTGCTATGAATTAAAATACGATATAGTGTTAGAGTGGCGTGCATTATATATATATATATATATATATATATATATATATATATATATATATATATATATATATATATATATATATATATATATATATATATATATATATATATATATATATATATATATATATATATATATATATGTATGTATATATATGAAAAATAACAAGGCAACAATGTTAGTAAAACGAAAGCGCTTTCATGACTTCTTCAGACGTTTTACATTCCAAAACAATTCAAACATGTGACATTATAACGCTTTGTATCACATAACGCGTTATAACGTCACATGTTTGAATTGTTTTGGAATGTAAAACGTCTGAAGTCATGAAAGCGCTTTCGTTTTACTAACATTGTTGCCTTGTTATTTTTCATTTTCATATTAATTACCGGACACTGTGATATTTCTTTCTTTTTTTTTTTGGAGATATATATATATATATATATATATATATATATATATATATATATATATATATATATATATATATATATATATATATATATATATATATATATATATATGTGTGTGTGTGTGTGTGTGTGTGTGTGTGTGTGTGTGTGTGTGTGTGTGTGGTGCTTTTGGAAAATAGGCTTTATTTCACATCTTTAATCAAAGCATCCCTATTTCATACTATGGGCGTATTTATTTTCAGTTTCAATTTATATGAATACAAGTTCACCCTTTTTAGAAATAATAATGGGTAAGCAAATCAAATCAAATAATTTCTTTTCTTCCGGGCATTCGTTTGTTTAAGAAATATTTCACAAAGAGGATTAAAAAAAACCATATAGATTCTTTTGAATAGTAAAAGAAATGCGAACTTTAACGAGGTTGCGAAAGCTGTACAAAGGTTCGTGGATTTTTCCAATCTCGAAATAAATTAATATCTATAAATATTTGATTTTGGTAAAAAATATTACTTGGGGAAATTCTAATAAGAATCTTAAAATTCTTGTTAAACTAATATTTAAATCAATACATTGATATACTGAGGCAAACATGGAGAGGAAGGGCGGGGCATTCAAAATTTTATAAAATGTTTGAGTCCAAATATTAAGTGTAGACAGGCGTAATTTGTGCATATTTATATATGATAAACTGATAAATCTAAGACTACGATAATTCATTAAACGGTGATAATTAATTTGTTATTTTTCTTATTTGTTCACTCTTTGCTTCCAGTCTCAATTCTCAGTTCCATTTCTTTCTTTCTTAGTGAAGTTGAAATAGGCATGCCGTGTAAATATATTTTATGTATCCACATAAAACTGTAATAAAGAAAACGACTACACAAGAAAAATGTCCACATGTGTTAAACATATGTTTGGTTTCACATGTGTTCAACACATGTTTTATACATGTAATACATATATGTAAACATACACATGTGAAATATATGTGTTTTATTTACATGTATAACAAATATAATACATTGTATACTTGTGTAAAACACCCTTGAGAAAATATATATGTTGAACACATGTTTTTCATCACACATGAATAACATATATTCTATATATGCTATACATGTGTGTGAAAATCCAGATGAATTATACCTGTCTGATTTATATGAAATATATGTGTATTTGTGTACACATGAAATACACGTGTTAAATTAAACCCATGTTTTAGTATGTGTTAATTATACCAAGCATATTAACAAAAGGATTTTTGTGGCTTTACTTGAAGACTCAGGGGCATATAATTTTTGGTCTTTCTATCCATCTGTCTGTTTGTTGACTTAAGAAAAAAAATCTCACATGACAAGACCTGTCTTTGGTAAGTACTAACATTTCTATCTTAACCTTTGAAATTGACCTACATTAAAAAAAACTTTAATCTTGCCTTAAAATACCATAGAAGGGCATCGGTGTTTCAAAAATACATCCTACAGTGTATCTTTTTTTTTTAAATCAATTTCTCATTTTCTCAGTTGTATTGATATTATGTAACAATAAGGTTATTAAAATAAACATGCTTGTATTTGATTTTCAATAATTTAATGCTTCAGTAGTGATGCAGAATAAATTTTTAAAACAAAGCAACAACACACCCTTAACAAATGTGTGCTCTAAACGGTAGCTTTGGAAATGAATTAAGAACTCATATATTTATTTATTTATATTCATTATTTATTTATTGTTTATTTATTATTTATTTATTATTTATTTCATCTGGAGGTCACTCTGTGATACATCTACAATCCACGACCGGTACAGCTCTAGATCTGCACTTAAACTTTATATGCATTATTTTTTTTTTATGAACGATCAACATTCATATTTTTACGGAATATTACGTTTTATACGAATTTAAGTCTAAAAGTAAAAAGGGCATTAGAAATGACCAAGTTTGCATATTAGTATTAACATCTATAAACTTCAAAAGATTATCCGAGGAAATAATCCGTAACATAAGATCTAGATCGTCTACAACGTCAATTGGATAATTGAAATTGATAAAAAAAAAAAAGAAAAAAAGGATGTATTTCTGAAACACTGATGCCCTTCTATGGAAGTTCAAAGCAAGATTAAAGTTTTTTAAATGTAGGTCAATTTCAAAGGTCAAGAGAGATATGTTAGTACTTACCAAAGACAGGTCTTGTCATGTGAAATATGAAAGTCCTGGCACCAACCATTCAGTTAAAATGGCAAAGGTTTAAGTTTTTTGTAAAGTCAACAGACAAACAGACAGATGGAAAGAAAGACCAAAAATTCCATGCTCCTTAGTCTTCAAGTAAAGCCACAAAAATTCATTGGTTAATATGCTTGGTATAATTAAACGTATTAAACATGGGTACAATTTTTAAAACACGTGTATATCATGTGTTAGTACATAAATACGCATATATTACATATAAATCAAACAGGTATATTTCATCTGTATTTTCACACACATGTATAGCATATATAAAATATATGTTATACATGTGTGATGAAAAACATGTATTCAACATATATATTTTCTCATGTCTATTTCACATATATATTATATTACATGTATAAAACATATATTGAACATATGTGAAACCAAACATACATTGTATGTTTAACACATGTAGACATTTTTTCCCTTGTAGTAGTAGGGAGGAACGCCCATTCCAAGAAGTCTCGAAAGACTCCTTGCTCACTTTTCGATTTTTTTTCATAAATTCTCTCAGGTTTTGGCAGAAACTGAGAAAGACCATGTGATTTTTTTTAACCGGATGTGATGTTTTCGTATTTTAAAAAAGTGTAAACTGGACAAGAATATCAAAAGATGACTTCCATTTTCATGATCGGAACAAATTAAGTAATTAACTCTCTCTCTCTCTCTCTCTCTTTTTTTTTGGGGGGGATGATTTTCACTGTAATTTATATATTTAAGGTTTTGTATACAAATAATATTGAGCATCCAAACTCGTCACAAGGTCGACTTTTGGGCTAACTAAGTTAAAAATCAGGATGTCCAAAATCACCTCAGCGTGGAAATGACGAGATGACAAACGTGGATGTCGAACCCTGCATGGGCTCCTTCACCGTTTGTTTCAGTAATTAAGGAATAGACCATTCATTCCAACACGACAAACCTGTTTTCACTATTTCAGATAGATATGTATAAATATTATATACTAGTGTGAAAAAAGTGCATACGTAACATATACAGTATGATGCAATAAATATTCGTACAAAATGGTTTTGTTTACATTACCGAAGAAAAGTTCTCTATTTTAACTAATTTAAAATAAAAGATGGTTAAGACTAGCTTTGGAATTTCAATTGTTATTTTTAATATACTAAAGTCATATGACATCCGAAAAATAATGTGATTTTGTTGTCGTCTGCTGTTTTTTCCGGAAATATACAAGTATAAGAGAGAATAGATAGAAAGGGGAAGGAGGTGTCTAATGATGTTAAAAAAGTTGTTTGGAGACTCTCAGCAGAAGGAAAATCCATTCGAAAAGTGTCAGAATTATTAGGAATTCATTTTACTGCTGTTTTAAGTGTGAAAAGAGTATTGAGCAGCGTGGTTCAGTGGAAAACAACAGACGAAGTGGCCGGCGTCCAAAAGTAACCGCTCGTGATTGCCGCAGATCGCAGCTATGTTAAGGCTTCCCGAAGCTTTAAAATGCGCTCAAAACGTAATATGTTATTGCGAGGTCGGTTTTGGTTTTAATTTATAAGTATTGAATTTTAGTAATTCCAATTTATATAAAGGGTTAAATCGGCTATATATTAACATATTTGTTATGATATCACATGACTTTGTTGATCACGTGACGGTCATTTATAATTTTTGAAGTGTTTCATTTAAATCGCTTCGGCGCAACTGATTAACACAATAATTATTAACATTTTGTTATATAAATAAACTCATCGTATCCTTGTATATCCGAAATGTGCTTGGGAAAAGTCATAGTATTACTTGGGTACAAAATATTTCCTGAGAAATTCAACCTACCTACAAATTTGAGGGTATTTTCCACACAATATCGTAATCTGTATTAAAACAAAGCCAACACACATTTTTCCCAAGCAAGATTCAGTTAGAGAACAACCTCTTCTTACAGATTTCCACAAAAATTCTCGGATTAATCTCATTAAGCACCTGCGCCAGACTCTTTTATACACACAAAATAAATTCTACCTCCAACTACGGGTATAAAACAGAGTACATTTCAAAAGTATATTTTTCATAAGCATTTTGAACATGCTGAATTTCAATCAAGGGAAGGTAAACGGTGTATTTTTAAAATATTCGGACATATAAGACTTCAAAAACCTTTAACAACCCGTGAATTTTGAAATAGCTATCTAGCATTGTACATGCAGTTTGAAATAAAGTGTAAAGTTCATGATACTCTCCCCGTCATAACACCTCAAGTTTGCAGTGACTTGACGTCATTTTCCATTATGACGTCATATTTTGGTAGTTCAGAGATGTGAAGGCACAGAGTGCACTGTGATATTCTACGGGAAGCCTTAAAAGTAACCTACCTGCGATTAGAAAGGTTGGTGAAAACAAATAGAAGGTACAGTGTGCTGGATATTACGAACAAGTTTATCGAAAATGTTGATAAATCTTATGCTAAACGTAAGGTACAACTCCATTTTAAGAAACATGGGTACTCAATTCGTGTGTTTAGGAAAAAAGTTGTTGTAAAAGAAGGTAACCAGGAAAAAAAAACGATTTTCGTGGTACAGAGAAAAAAAGAAGATAAAAGAAGATAAAGATGTGATTAAGATTGATAATTCCTGGAGTTAAGTATTTTTTGTGATGAATCTAAATATATGATTGGAAATTATTCCCGCAAAAGGGACGAGGGATGGAGGCCTGATCTAATGACACCACGACAGGGTAAGCCATGTTGTAAAGTAACGATTTGGGGATGTGTAACATGGGATGGGTACATGTAAGTGTAACTTTTGGCCAGTTATAATTACATATTTCGGCCCTACCTTTATGGCAGTAGCCCTTATAACATTTGAATAAGTGACATGAAATTTTTTATGCTTCATTTAAACATTAAGGACTGACGATACGTTTCTCAATAATATATAATTTTTTCTAAGATTTTGTCATTGAAGTATTCCTACTTTAACATGTTTACTCGCAAAAAATTGAGGTACCTTACCGGGCATTTGTGCAAGATACCAGAGGATGTTTTTCCTATAAAATCTTTTTGGAAAAAACTTAATTAGCCAATAACACATTTTTGGTGTTTCAATTTTTTAAAGACAATTAGAAACCAGTTTAGAAATCAGAAGGTAATTAAAATTTTGAATATTTTCCACACAAAACGAAGATATACAAAACAGATATTTGAGGAACGTATATCCTCTGACCTTAACTCAAATATGGAGAGATTTTAGTTGCATCACATCGCCTTAGGAAGGCCTTGCAATGCCTCCAAATATAGCGAGTTGCGCCTTGGTCTCGGGGGTTATCATCTTCTAGTTTGACGAAATAAAGACAGCCCACTTCTAGTTGCCATGTATCGATAACTTGTATTTTCACTGAATATGCTGAGTTTATTTCTTTTTTATTTCTACGAAAACAACTGTCAGTTGGGTATTATACGTGTATCTCTATACATAAAGGTAAGTGATTACCCATGCATCGGAAAATATCTGATGCATGGTTAATTTGTGTCTGATACATGGTGAAATGATCCTCCCAGTAAAAAAAAATTCTAAGAAAATTAATACAAAGTTTGAAATAAATTTCTTTGATTTTTTTTTTTTAAAATTATCCATCATTGAAAAAATTCATCCAAGATGGACTCTTTCCAATGTAGTCTAGTGAAAGAAAGGCAACTCTAAAAATATGCAAATTCATGAAGTTTTGGTTATTCCCCTTTTATGATGCCAAATACAGTAAAACACGCTTATAGCGAACAAGCTTATAATAAATAAACGCTTACAGTGAAGTGATTTTCATTCCCCTTGACTTTAAACTGTATTGTGATACTAACGGATATAACGAATTACGTTTATTACAAAATATTTACATTTCCGATGTCTCTGTCCGAGATAAAATTACAAATTGTAAAAATACTTTATTTCTACATAAATCTACTGGTTCATCGATAGGCGCGGTTAAAAAAAAATCACGTGCGGGGCGGGACAAATAGAGACAGAAGCGGGGCTATTAGCACGGGAATTTGCAGAATCAGGAGCATGTAAATATAAGGAATAACTGTCATATTTTTTGGATTCATGACGACGATCAATCGATTGGCTTGCGTGATAATTTTATGCATAAACGCCTTCGGCGTTTATGCAAATTATCACGCAAGCCACTCGATTGATCACATCATGAATCCAAAAAATTAGACAGTTATTCCTTTATCAAAATCATCTGTCCCTGACACTTCGTTTTAAGCGTGTTTAACTGTATGATGTCACTTCAAGGACATTCTAGATCTCCTGGTACTTTTATCACCACATGATAAAAATCAGCATGCACCTTTATGAAGTTTAAATCTTCGGGTTTAAGAGAGACAAGCCAAACACACAGAAACATTCAGGTTTGATGCAAGTTTATTGTTTAAAGTTGTCCGAAGCAAGGTATGTGTCCGATGCATGGTGAATTCACCCTACGTTAAGCTGATAAATCTAAGAATGACGAAAAAAAATCAATAGTTGATGATAATTGGTGTTTTCTTTTTATTGTTCACTGTGCTTCAAGCCTCAATGCTGTGTTCCATCGCCTCAACACCTCTTCATAGCGAATATTGAGATGAGTAGGTCTACATATGGCCGTATAGATATGTATAACAGATTTTTTTCTGTCTGTAACAATTTTTACGAAAATATGCAAGAACACTGATATTTTTAATTTGCGTAGTCTTATTTTTGCGATTGTCCCAGTGGTCTAATGGAGTTATATATGTGATCTATATAATCCTATTAAAATCAGATCCTTTGATCCGCTCACATAGATCGCTACACAAGAATCTGAAGAAACTTCATTTAGGTTCATCTGCTGGTGACCTTTCTAATAAATATATTCATTAACATTCTGATTAATCAGAGAGATCGTACTTAAGCGACAATCGGGAAAATGAATGTAGAAGTGAAAGTAGCTGTGGAGAAGATTTGTACAAAACAAAGAGCTAAAAAGAACAAGGCAAAGCAAATACTAAATATATTTCTGTACAGTAAAGACTGTGGTCGTTCTTTTGACAGGCTACGGAAACCAGCTCACGATTTTCCGTTCGTGTATCATCGGGGCTTTTACTTCTGAAACTGAATTCCGAAATACTTCTAAATTCTCGGATGCAAACGTTTTATTGGCTAATTGAAAGGTCACCAGGAGTTGACCTTGAATGGGGTTTCTTCAGATCCTTGTGTAGCGATCTATGTGAACGGATCAAAGGATCTGATTTTAATCAGATTGGTGATGTACACGGTACACAATCAGTGACAATTTATATATTTTTTGCGATCTAAAACTGCTCGCAGAGAAAGAGAAAATTGGATCATAGCGAAAATACCCCGTTATACGGTTTGTTTTATTGGTCTCATACATGTGGTGGATACTACCCATTAGATAAGCCTCTGCTTTATCCACGAGTATGCTTTGTTAATAGCATTTCCATTTTTGAGGCTGTGCTATTGATAAAGCCTACCCATGGATAAAGCATAGGTTTATCTAATGGGTAGAATCCACCAGACATATGAGATGATACGATCAAATACTAGCTTAGACAACCATATTTTTGCATACAACAGGTTTAATAAGTTACATGTATATAATGCTGTAAAGACATTATTAGATTAAGAGTTTCTATTTCGGAATTTATCTAGTGTATCAAAAAACAAAAAAACAAAAAAAAACAAAAACAAAATATATATATATATATATATATATATATATATATATATATATATATATATATATATATATATATATATATATATATATATATATATATATAAATTTGAATTATCAATTTTCGTTTCAGTGACTGCCTATGTCTTGTATATTACATCTTTCATATGTTTTTATCTACAATGCACTATGTTTTTATTTACCTATTGTGCAATCTTTAAATTGTTTAGTGGTTGCTATTTGTCATATAACTGTTTAATCCTCGGCTTTTATTATGTATTACAAGCAAACAATATTACACTCGTATCTCAGTCATAAAATTGTGTTGTACTTTATATCATATGTCTCATGAATGCATATACTAGTACATGTATTTTGTATCTTTTTAATATTTTCAATTTATAAGAATAGGTAGCAACTGTTCCTTCGCCATGCACTCGGCACTTTGAAGTGAAAGTTGGGGGTACTTCGGATGAAACCTTAAAAACCGAGGCCACTTGTCACGGTAGGTGTTGGCATGATAAAGAACCCACACTGCTCAATGGCCCTGAGTGCCGAGTAAAGGTCTAAATTTGAAGTCCTTCACCGGTATATGGCGACGTCTCTATATTTTAATTATCGACTTAGGTCAGTCGCGGTCGTGATTCGAACACACGACCTTCCGGTCATGGAGCGAGCGCTCTACCGACTGAGCTACCTTGACGGCCCAAGGATTGAAAACTTGCAAATCGGTAAATCAGATCAAATTTCTATGGTACTTATTTAATCGCCTTTTAAAAGATTTCAATTTTGAACTTTTGAAATAATATTTAACGCCGTCATGTCAGAAACAGGTGGACTCAATATTAAAACAAAATAACTACTAGAGTTACTGTGAGCACTTAGCTCAGAAAATACTACCCCCGCATCAAATGAATAGAATGGCAAAGTTCGTGTCATGCTATGGAAAACCCGAAATATCTGTCCAATCAGAACATAAAATACGAGGTGCACAATGGCACTATGTAAGAAAGATTCTGTGAAAGTCTCATTAAATTTTATTCATTGGTATAGCAGGAGTTGCGGAAAAGAGATGGGAATCCCCAACTATTGAATTAAGACTCTGTGAAAGTCTGTTTAAATTCTCTCCTAGTGGTATTGGAGTAGTTGTGGATAAGAGATGGATACCCCATTTGTAATGGATGTACATTTCCATCACTAAATACCCCCTGCTTTTCAAGCGCGTTATAATAAACTCTGAATTTGAATTTACAAAATGAAAAGAAAAACAAATAGATGCTAAGAATTTTTATGCCATTCTTTTTTTTTTTTTTTTTTTTTTTTTTTTTTTTTTTTTTTGGTTTGTGATTATTTTAGTGTCTGTTTGTCGTGTTTATTCATTGTGATGTTTGTTCTTTTTGTGGTGTTTGTTCTTTGTGGTGTTTGTTCTTCTTGTGATGTTTGTTCTTCTTGTGATGTTTGTTCTTTTTGCGGTGGTGTTTGTTCTTTTTGCGGTGGTGTTTTTGTGTTGTTTGTTCTTTTTAATGTTTGTTCTTTTTGTGGTGTTTGTTCTTTTTATTGTGCTTCTGGTGACGTTGTCCCTCACCGGGTCCAGGCTCATTATCTTCGGGGAAAGGGAAAATTTCATCAGTCGGGGTACCAGAGAAAACCTCGTCCGTTAGTATTTCATACGGGAATGTGAAAACTTCACCAGTCGGTGGCATTTCTGATGAAGAAGGGAGGGGCTCCTCGGTTGATGATTGACTTGATGAAGAAGGGCGGGGCATCTCAGTTGATGGTTTACTTGATGAAGAACGGCGGGACTTTTCAGTTGAAGAGTTTTCCGTTGAAGAAGGAGTGTCTGTTGCTGAAATGTCCGATTCGTCTGTTGCTGTATTATCCGATCCATCTGTTGCTGAATTGTCCGATTCGTCTGTTGCTGAATTGTCCGATTCATCTGTTGCTGACCTTTTCCATTCATCTGTCACTGAACCGTAGGAATCTCCTGTAGCTAGATTGCTTGATTCGTCTGTCACTGAACCGTAGGAATCGTCTGTTGCTGACCTTTTCCATTCATCTGTCACGGAACCGTAGGAATCGTCTGTAGCTAGACTGCTTGATTCATCTGTCACTGAACCGTAGGAATCGTCTGTTGCTGACCTTTTCCATTCATCTGTCACAGAACCGTAGGAATCGTCTGTAGCTAGACTGCTTGATTCGTCTGTCACAGAACCGTAGGAATCGTCTGTTGCTGACCTTTTCCATTCATCTGTCACAGAACCGTAGGAATCTCCTGTAGCTAGATTGCTTGATTCATCTGTCACAGAACCGTAGGAATCTCCTGTAGCTAGATTGCTTGATTCATCTGTCACAGAACCGTAGGAATCGTCTGTTGCTGACCTTTTCAATTCATCTGTCACGGAACCGTAGGAATCGTCTGTAGCTAGACTGCTTGATTCATCTGTCACTGAACCGTAGGAATCGTCTGTTGCTGACCTTTTCCATTCATCTGTCACGGAACCGTAGGAATCTCCTGTAGCTAGATTGCTTGATTCATCTGTCACAGAACCGTAGGAATCGTCTGTAGCTAGACTGCTTGATTCATCTGTCACAGAACCGTAGGAATCGTCTGTTGCTGACCTTTTCCATTCATCTGTCACAGAACCGTAGGAATCGTCTGTAGCTAGACTGCTTGATTCATCTGTCACTGAACCGTAGGAATCGTCTGTTGCTGACCTTTTCCATTCATCTGTCACAGAACCGTAGGAATCGTCTGTTGCTGACCTTTTCCATTCATCTGTCACAGAACCGTAGGAATCGTCTGTAGCTAGACTGCTTGATTCGTCTGTCGCTGAACCGTAGGAATCGTCTGTTGCTGACCTTTTCCATTCATCTGTCACTGAACCGTAGGAATCGTCTGTTGCTGACCTTTTCCATTCATCTGTCACAGAACCGTAGGAATCGTCTGTAGCTAGACTGCTTGATTCGCCTGTCACTGAACCGTAGGAATCGTCTGTTGCTGACCTTTTCCATTCATCTGTCACAGAACCGTAGGAATCGTCTGTAGCTAGACTGCTTGATTCGTCTGTCGCTGAACCGTAGGAATCGTCTGTTGCTGACCTTTTCCATTCATCTGTCACAGAACCGTAGGAATCGTCTGTAGCTAGATTGCTTGATTCATCTGTCACAGAACCATAGGAATCGTCTGTTGCTGACCTTTTCCATTCATCTGTCACAGAACCGTAGGAATCGTCTGTAGCTAGATTGCTTGATTCGTCTGTCGCTTCACTTGTGACCTCTCTTTGCCTGATTTCATTTCCTGTTTAGAGAAAACATCTATATTTCCGTGAATCGAATTTGTGATTATTTTATACGTTCCTTTCATTAATGTACAATCAACTTTGATCATTCTTTTATAGAAACAAGTACTGAGTGACAAAGTGAAGAGATTTTGTGGGAATTTCATTCATGATCATTGAAATTGTCAAGTTTTACTTGTTCATTTCTCAATACCTTGTACATAAATTTGGTATCTGAAAATATCCACTATTTATCGCACAAAGATTTGTATCTGAGAGTATCCATTAGTTTTCTAACAAAGGTTAGTTCTGAAAGTATCCACTATTTCTGTTACAAAGATTTGTATCTGAAAGTGTCCACTATTTATCTTACTAAGGTTGGTATCTGAAAGTATCCACTATTTATCTTACAAAAGTGTGTATCTAAAATTATCCACTATTTATCTAGCAAAGGTTAGTATCTAAAAATATCCATTATATTTATCGTACAAAGGTTAGTATCTAAAATTATCCACTATTTATCTTACAAAGATTTGTATCTGAAAGTATCCACTATTTATCTTACAAGGTAAGATGAAAGTAACCACCATCATGCTTGTTTATCGATTCTATGAGATCGTTACACTGTTCTTATCTTTCAATTTGTCTTTACCTCATACAGATTAGTAATTGAAATTATTATAGGATCTATTTATAGTCCCTATATAATCTATATATACAAACGGTTCATAAGACTACATATTTACTGGATTTGAAGCCGTATTTGCCATAGTCAGTACGGGTGCAGCGGCATTGTGACGTCACAATCTATACGAAAACAATGACGACCGGATCTGAGCAGGAAAAATGTTAGGCAAGTCTATCGCAGGATTATTTTCCAAACATTTCGATGTATTACACACAGCAAAATGAAATTAAGGAAGGTATAAATTGTAATCTGGACTTTTTATATTTTTTTCTACGACAGAAGTTCGTATATGAAAATGGTATCGTCATGCAGCCATCAATGTCTTATTTATTTAAGAGCCATTCTCTGTAATGACTTGAACTTTTATATAGGAGCTGTGGCACGCATAGTCTCAGAATTTCTCCAAACTCTCTATAATAAAAGTCTTTGATACCGTAAACTCAAATCAGGCAAAAATTGGTTGCTACGTGTCATGGTTACCATAGCAACATGTCCTAAAGTTTGAAAAATGGCATTTTTCAACATGTTTAGAATCCCACAGTAAATGTTTGCAGCAAAGCAAACAAGTGGCAATGACTGTTTCTGAAAGTTGAAGGCCTGATGTCTTAAATGCATGACAAACATGTTTGGTAAATCAACTATAACATACGTTACTATGGAAACAAAGTATTCAAAAGTAATAATTTTGTTCATTTAATCTTATAAAGTCATACACTTAAGAATGAAAAACAATTATAGGGTGAAAGGCAAACAAATAATAGACAAGAGATCCTTGTAACATATACCAAGGACGAAATATGATATTTCTTATAGGTTGGCAATGGTTGCCCTGGTTTTAATACCACGAAGGGATTTTGAATTTACTCTCTTAGTGTTTTAATCTTATCCTATCTTTTTTAAAAGCATATTTTTATATAACTGATGATCAATTTTTAAAGGCGTTGGTGTGACCCTAATTTTCACATTTCAAAAAATTCAATTTCAATTCTTTAAATATTGCATTGCTATGGAAATAAGGCGAAAAACATGCATAAAAATCTGAGAAATACTCTGTTTCCTTGGATACGTACCCTTTATATGTAGATTCCCAAAACTTTAATGATTGATATATGTGAACAACTAACCTGACTTTCAATTTTGACTACCACCCAATCTCTAACTGGATGCAAAAAACTGGCACAAAGGGTCTAATATTGACATAAAATTAACAAAATCGAACATTTTCTCTTCTTGGTAACCATAGCAACAGTGTTGTATTTTTCAACAAACTTTATCAATATATGATATTCAACTTTAGTTCTACCAGATAAGTACTATTCAAAGTGAGTCAAATAAAAAGTTTCTCGATTAAAAGGTTAGTAAATTCCTAAAGCAGCAAAAATTATCACTTTAAACAACTAGTACGTTGTTTCCATGGTTACACTGCAAAGTAACAATTAATCTCAATTTTTCTTATGTTGTCGGTGTTACAAGGTCCTAAGGATGTACATGTGCCAGTCATGAATCTTATTGTTTTTCCTCAAGACAGTAGCATTAACCCAATCATAACAACAGATTTTGCATGGTGACACTGTGTTACCATGGCAACCATGAAAGTTATTTTTAGAATAATATTGCCAATACCTAATAACATAAGGTCAAATATTTTTCATTGTTTTTCTTAGGTTGTTGATTGAGTTTGATCATGTAACATCTATCATTTGTGAATATTGAGCGTTTTTCAGCATTTTTCAGCTTCTAAAATGTATTCCAAATGTACCCATGGTTACCACTTGCTTAGAGATAAATTCTAAATAGTTTCCTTATAGCATAAGTGGCAACAAGGTGTCATGTTTTTGGGAGAATGGTTTGTTTGTTTTTCTTAGTCCTTATTAAGGCTTAATAAAGATTTGAAGTAGCTGAAAATCTCAATTTTTTCAACTTTTCTGGCTGTTACCATGGCAACCAAGACACATAGCAACGAAATTTTATTTGATATATGTTTCTGGTGTCAAGTTGTAATAATGGGCAAAGTTTCATCAAAATCGGTGACCATGCGTGGCAAAGAAGTTTAAGTGGTTACAGAGAATCGCTATTAAATCCTGATTATATAATAAAACAATTATAGACTAATTCGGTGGTGAATGGTTTGTTATTCACCAGAAAAATATCAATATTGACTGATTAGTATCTGGAAGATTTCTGGTTTACATGTAGTTATAAGTATCTGAAAATATCCGTTATATATTCATGGTTTCAGGTAAGTTTTGTCATTGTCTGTTGTTAAGAAAACTAAGGTTTTTTTAACATGTGATCATGATCGATAATATGTGCATGAGTTTAAGACTACTGAAATATTAGGTTGAATGAGATGTATACTTTTAGGTTAACCGAGTCAGTTACAATAAGAGTTTTTTAATGTTTATTATTTACGGTAACCAATATTTTGCTGGAGACGAAATTTAGCTAATATAAATAAATAAATGAATAAATAAATAAATAAATAAATAAATAAATAAATAAATAAATAAATAAATAAATAAATAAATAATAAACTTGAAGTAAGTCCAGTCTTATCATTTTAAGAAAGAAAAATATAAGGCTCATTCCCGACAGACTCAATGTATAAGTATCAATGACATATGATAAAACCTCACCTAGGGTCTTCAGAAATTCTCTGTTTGAAATCTGGAGAGAGAAAAAAAAGATATTAAGCGTTCATAGTTACTCTGTATCAATCATTTATGCCTCAATATTGTGTTATTTAGCTCATCTGAGTCAATGTGAGCTTTCCTGTCCGGGTGTATCGTCGTTTGTTATAACCATGCATTTTCTTCTGCAATATACGGAACGATATCATCCATACTGGCAGGGGGCTCTGTTCCAAAGAAAATAATACCCATTTGATGTGCTTTTCTCTCAGGTCGATATATCTATGGATCAACCTCATAAAATGACTACATTTTTATAATATTGAGACGACAACTTATTGTTTCTGTTCTTGAGAAGAACATTTTAAAAAAATTAATTAATTAAAATAAAGTAAAGTAAATTCAATTCAATGTCAGTTTTGAACTTTTTGATCCGGGGACTTTGATTTTTGAATATTCATCAAATCATCAATATGGAGATGTTTGCATAATTTTGTTTTGACTAATTATTACCTTTCTGTTTTTTTTTTTTAATTTGATTTTTTTTTCAGTATGATTTCTTGGAATGTAATAAGTTGTTGGCTATATATTTGAATTCAGTATTTAGCATACTTATTTGTCAGGAATTTTTGTAACTCAGGTGAGTGTTATGGCCATTTGGCCTCTAGTTGTGATACGTAATTGGGCTTTCCAAATGGAGATATGAATTATGTTTGACGAAATCACAGGATTTTATTACATCGCGGAATTTTAGCAACCTTTATTACATAGATTTCCACTATAACTATTATGTGTATTTAAGGAATAACTGTCTAATTTTTTGGATTCATGATGTGATCAATCGAGTGGCTTGCGTGATAATTTGCATAAACGCCTACCGATGAACCAGTAGATTTATGTAGAAATAAAGTATTTTTACAATTTGTAATTTTATCTCAGACAAAGACATTGGAAATGTAAATATTAAAATATAAATCACTAATACGCGGTTAATTCACAAAATTCACTTCAGTTCAATACTGTCTCCCAAAGCAATTATTATTCTTTGTATAAAACAGATCCTACTTTGAAAGGTATGTTCTGTCTCACTTTTTTTTTAAAGAAAGGGGCATATATCTTCGATACCGTAGTTCATCTTTATCTATAGTTTTAAGTATCCTACGCATGAAATTCTTTATCGACGTTGAACAGAATTATTAATTTAATTGAAGTGATCTGCACGTAGAATCTACACATTCATGACATCACTGATTATCTTAATAAATATTGATGTTATGAATGTATCGACGTGCAGATCAATAAAATTACATGTGCATGAACTACCAAAATCCATGCTCCTAATTTTAAATCAAAAAAGGTAATGAAACATACTTAGGGTATACTGAAAATATTTTTTATTTATATGTAATTACATCGGATGAATAAAAGCTTTGAATTTTATCTATCTATTTATTTATCTATCTATCTATCTATCTATCTATCTATCTATCTATCTATCTACCTAGATAGATAGATAGATATCAAAAAGATGGATTGAAACACTTATAAACTTATTTTTTCTTAATTTAAACTTGATTTCTGAATAAAACATTTGATAAATTTAGAAGTTTGTTAATTACCTTGAAAGCCCCGCAAAATGAGAGATAAATTATCAGCGCAAGAATGATAAAGGTCCTCATGCTGGAGTCCGATTCTCCTGAATACAGCTGAAACTACGACTAAGGACGCTATATACAGGCCGTAAAGAATAATATATAGATATAGATAATATATAGATTAATCCTCCCTCTGAGCAGGGACAGTATATTTTTTCATTAACAATCTGCTCAGAGTTTTATTTATTTATTTTTTCTCAAAGAAAATGTTGATAGGTGGATAATTCGGATTTCTATGTTCAGCACTTGTACAGTAACACGTCATGTAAAACAACTTAATCTGTAAACCCTGCCCTGGGAAGTTTTCTCTTCTTCTTCTTATTTTTTTTTTATTTATTTTTTTTTCGGTAAATTTTATTTTTTGGAAAAACATATTATATTTGCTCTGGATTGAAATACGAAATAGTATAAAAGCTTGTGGTCATCACACAACCTTGGGAAAATAGGCTCCGGATCTTTATAATTAAAACATATGGTGGGTGTATATTTATTTTAATTACAGATTACATGTATAAAAGTTCATTTTTCGTTTTGGAAATAATGATGGATAAGCAATTTCTTTTCTTCCTTTTTTTTTTTTTTTTTTGGTTTGAGAAATAATTCATGAATATTTTTTTAATATTATAATTATGTATTGGCTTAAGATACACATCACATTGCTATGAAATAAATAACAAAATGGCGTTATAATAGGCACATGCAATCAAGGTGATATCATATAATAATGTTTCCAAGGAAAATGATATTATGAGAGGAAATTTTCTCTCGAATGCAAATATTTCCCTAAATTACAGAGATCATGAACATTTTGAACACTTTAATACCAATTCTACTTAAATATCAAAATGTGGCCACGCGATGACTTAGATAAAGCTTACTTTTTTTCTTAATGAAACGTCAATAGGTGACGAACTATATAAAAGAAAACATGGCGGTATACCTGGTTACCAAGAAAACAGGGAGAGAAGATGAAGAAATAACTAGATATTGCTATTTCATGCATGATATGAAAAAATACTAGACAAAGCTTAATTCTTCATGCAGATTTTTTATATGTTCATGACAATTAAAACTATGCAAATTTATAATCAGCTGATGTGTTACTGACTTAAAAAATATTTACAATTTTATTTTGACTCTACTGAGCTTATTCGCCTAATTCTCAGAGTGGTACGTCTTTCTTTTTTTTTTTTTACCAAGTTATGCATACACTTGTATTTTAAAATTCAGTATTAAAAAAAAAAAGATTTTGGATTTTTTTTTTTTTTTTTTTTTTTTTTTTTTGAGGGGTGGGTGGTGGGGGTGGGGTAAGAATGAGTGGACTTAAGAATCCTTAAAAATGTCTAATTAATTGAGGTGTTACAAAATGTTTATTCTCTTCATAATATAAATCAACGATATTTTAACTGTGTATTCTTGATACTTATATCAATATGAAAACATTCTTTTCAAGGAAAACCAGATTAACAAAAGAAGCATTGTACCCGATGATATAATACATCGTCAGTACATATTTGTCAGCTGTTCTTAGGAAAACTGTCGTTGTATATTGAACAAAATAATATCATATTAAAAGGAGATGTGCCAACAAACGTGAGCTCATACTTAATTTTACAAAACACCAATACTACGTGCATGAATGTTATGTTCACCAGAGTGGAAATCATGTGCTGAAGAAATTTGCCAGAGTTGCACAAGTTCACCAAATTCCCAAGTTATAGTATGTATGTGTCATACCTTTTTACCTTTTCACAAAGCTTCTACCTACACGTGTATTAATTCAAAATTTAAAAAAATAATAAAAAAGATTTTGAATCCCGGATTATTTTTGATTAAAAAGACACAATAACTATACCAAATGACAGGCCAATATCCAAAGACCAAACCATTACATGATAATTTTATAATAATCAAATCTAATGAATTTTTTTTCTGATCTTCGTGATACATTAAATGAGATGAATACTCCTTATTGAACGACTTAGCTATTATTTTGCAAATTAACTCCCCCAATGGAACTCTTATTACAAAGAAAGTAGGAAAAGAAATGACCAATCAGAAACGAAGATGGAGGTGCCGCGGCCTGACGATTTCGCGCGAAATGCTGACTGAGAAAGAAAACGGTAAGATAATTCATATTCAGAAAATTTTCCTTATTATACAGCTCATTTATTGCAGAATCTATACTGAGTATTATAAAAATCCGTATGTAAGAGGATTTGGTGTTGTCGACTAGAGGGTTCAAGTGTCTTGCAGACTCCCGATCGTGAAGTACAGGGACACCTTACCTTATAAAGCTCTTGGAGCTTGGGATCTGTGACTACATTTGTCATTAAATTCTCTTTTTATCTTTGTGATTCATTTCACGTGTTTCTGTTTACTTTTCTCTGCAGTTAAAACTTGTAAAGTGCGTGTCACGTGAACAACTCTGAAAGTATGGGAGAAGACATTAATGTTGATGTTCTTATCCAGACCTTAGAGTCAAAGTCAGCGTCACAAGAAGAAAAGAATGAAGTATATCTTCAATTAGCCAAGTAAGAACTAGTTGTGGCTTGTTAAAGGTAGAAAAATTAAAATTAATCAAGATTTCACTGACATATCAGGTTTCTTCTAAAAAGGTTGTTAGTAAGTTAATTTCTACCTTTCGCAGTGAACCAAGAGTACTAGCAAAGAAATATATGCTAATGGAAGTAGCAATTGAAACAAAAAAATCTGAATTCTGAATGTAACATCTAGATGCTTTACTTATAGAACTGTCAGAACACATCTAATCATGGTAATGTGTTAGTAATCTTGGTGAGACAATGGGCTGAGATTCACTGAGATTAATGTGTTCATTTTCAGTTAATTGGCTCATTGTGAGGTAAAATTGTTTGGAAGTTTGAATTTTCATTGCTGCTGAACAACTTCATCAAACTATCTGCCCAACATGCCCAAGTGTCCTCTTTTAAGATGTCTATCTTTGTACACCATCTCTGAATACGGCTTCTTCATTTGTAGATGCTTCTTAGATATAAACATGTTACACTAAATATTTATAAGGAATCCCTTTCCTTTATAGCCAGTTAAGAGAGGACAGCCTAAGTCTAGTGAGCCTTGATGTTACTAAGAATTCGCGGCAGTTCTGTGAGGTCCTGAAAATGGACTTGCAACACAACCACATCACTGCTAACGGACTTCAGATCCTGGGCTTTTGTCTACATGACAAGGAGGCTGTCGGGTAAGGCATATCATTAATACATTATACATTGTATCTGTCCAGCTAGTAGGACTGTGTATGATTAATACATTATATATTGTATCTGTCCAGCTAGTAGGACTGTTGATGTCTCCCCTTTTTAAAACTCAACTCAGCAGTGAGCTAAGGGGGGTGACAAATCCCAAATCCCGACGCCAGGGGCTAGTGATTTTTAAGGGTGGGCAAGTGGAATTTTATCAACCACTTGCCCGTGAAAAAAATAAAATCCATATGCAAGTCATAAATCTAAAGTTTTGTACAGGAGTTTGCATGATCTACTCAGTATTTGTATTCCATTTTTTTTAAATATATATAAATATGATAATAGTTTATGGTGGGACAAGCAAATATTCAGGTAGGGCAAGTGAATTTTGACTATGCACTTGCCCTTGGACAAGTGCCTAAAAAATCTATTTGTCAGCCCCTGGAGCTAAGGCAGAGAGGTGCTTGAGGGGCTGAGGTGGAAGATTATTTGTATGTGATTTTAGCATTTTTCTTAGTAATTAAAACAATTTTATGAATTTAATATTTGGTTTACCTATTGATACTTTATTAGTTTGTTATACAGGATACACAACTAAGGTTACCTTTAATTTTTGAAAGCAGCTGAAAGGATGGGGGATTGTTTGATTTTTCGAGTTCAAATTTTGTATTCATGTACATTTTGTCCTTTGGGTATTAGATTCTTAACATCTTTGTTTATATTGTAAGTAAAGGGATTTCCAAGCAGTTTATTTTATGGAAAAAAGACAGGCAGTTACATATTTATTTGAAATTTTGTGAAAAAAGAATTGTTTTAAATATATGTTTAAATTTGTTTCAGAAATTTGTCTGCAGACATGTGTAGAAGTATATTATCCTTACTGTGTGACTGTGTAGAGAAAACTGAGGATAAAAATCTTTGTGCCAAATCCCTCTGGTGCCTTCATCAGCAAAACATTCCTAAAGATATTGTCAGTCAACAAGTGAGTGGTTTATACTGGTCCCTCCTTCCTCTTCCCCCACCCCACCCCCCAATGTCAGTCAACAGGTAAGTGGTTTATGATCCCCCCAACAGGTGAGTGGTTTATAGTGTGTTTCTCGTCCCCCTCACTGTCATTCATTAAGAGAGTGGTTTATACCCCCCCCCCCCCCCCCCCCCCCCACCGTGTGAGTCAGCAGGTGAGTGATATATACTGAGTCCATGTCAGTTGTCAGTCAACAGGCAAAGTTGTCAGTCAACAGGCAAGTTGTTTATACTTTTTGCCCCCCCCCCCCCCCCCAACTTTTAAAACCATTATGATTGAAGGTAAACACAGACAATTTCAGATTTACAAGGCAAAAAGCCAAGTATTTGGGTCAGTTCATAAAATAAACAACTGTAAAAAAGCATACAGTAAAACTCGAAACCAAATTACAGGTGGAGTATAATATGTGTATGTGGATATCATTATGATATAATGTGGCTTGTAGGTGGAGTCAGTATTGTCAGCAGTGGAACAAGCACTCCTGAGGTGGAAAATGCAGTCATCTGTTGTGGAACACGAAGCCTCACAAATCATTTACAGGTAAAGTACTACCAAAAAAAATCTGCCCAGAATTATCAAAGCAAAGCCTCACAAAGAATTTACAGGTAAAAAAAAATGCCAAACAAAAACCTGTGTGGAATAATTATCTACAATCTTGTGGTCTCCAACTGACAGGGTTTGACATTAACTTTTATGAGTACTAGACCAGTCGGGCTACTTCCCATAATTTTTACGAGCCCTGGCCAAACTTGAAAATTTACTTTTTATACAACCTGTTAATTATGGGAAAAAAGGTTGGAAACCATACTTTAATAAAGATATTGTCTCTCACACCTGTTAAGATATATTTTGACAGACTGTTCCATAGGTCACAGGCCATTGAGTTGGGATAAGCGGGGTATGCAAATATTATAAGCCTTAGAGAACATTCAACAAACTTTCATAATTCCAATTGATGGCTAGTTTTAATCACGACCCAATTGATAGCTAGTTTTAATCACGACCCAATTGATGGCTAGTATTAATCACGACTAATCTATAACAGCTGGATTAAAAATAGGGCTGTCACGAGTACCTGAAATAACCGAGAACCGCTGTCCAAATTGTTCGGTTCGGTTCCGGTTCCATTTTTCCGGATTTCGGTTCGGGTCTGGTTTATATATTAGAGTCTGTTCAATACAAAAAATGGCGTCGAAATCAAAGGAATGATGACGATAACAGTGATAAATAAACATCACGACTGAAATACTTCTTTCCATGACAGAACACTTGTCAAAGAAGTATTAGATAATTATCAAAACGAGCAGGAATGGTCAGGTTAACTTGTGGCTAACAGTAGGCCAAGTCGCCGATGTCTAGACGTTCGCATGGTTAAGACTTGTTTCCAATGTAAATTTATTGTAACAAATAAAGATTTTTCAAGTTAAATTCATGAGATTAAGGTTTAAAATAGATGTACATGTAAATACCCGACCCGAAAAACCCGAAACCGAACCGAAAATTTACAGAACCGACCCGACCCGAATAATTTTGGAACCGTGACAGCCTTAATTAAAAATAGCAATATTAAAAACTTTTTAGAATATTATTTGAAAGACTGAAATGAGGGATAACTTTATTTCATCCACATGACCAATCAGTCTAGATCACAAACATTTTACACGACAGGACTTTTCATTTACTAGACTGGGTCAGTTGGACATGCCTTAGTGTCAAACCCTTCCTGATGCCTATAGGCTTTTGTTGAGGAGCAGTTAATTACTATCACAGAGTTTTGAATCTTGAAGAATTCTGTCAATCCAGTCAGCCACCCACTTCCAGAATTAACTTTCTTTAATTTAAAATCAAGAAGGATGTCATTCCTCTCAGTTCCTCTCTTTGAAAGTCTTAATTAAGCCACCTTTTTTATTAGCACTAGCAAAAATACTCTATATATCTGTTGAAAAAAAAAACAAGTGACTTCTGAGATTTTTTGGTTACTAAATTCCATAGAACTGGTATATAGGTGAAGCAGCCTCTTATGTATATCATGCTTATCAACTTGAAGGAAATTGTGTTAGATTATGTGAAAATTTGCAATGAAGCTTTTAATTTGTATAACATACATGTGTTTTAAAGTGTTGTGGTCATCCTTGTAATAGTGACAATGTGTAATGTAGGTTATTAAAGGATTACCTTGTAATATTGACAATGTGTTATGTAGGTTATTAAAGGATTACCTTGTAATATTGACAATGTGTTTTGTACATGTAGGTTATTAAAGGATTACCTTGTAATATTGACAATGTGTTATGTAGGTTATTAAAGGATTACCTTGTAATATTGACAATGTGTTATGTAGGTTATTAAAGGATTACCTTGTAATATTGACAATGTGTTATGTTCATGTAGGTTATTAAAGGATTATCGGCGGGAGATGGATGATCACATTGTGAGGTGGGGGAAGCTGCTGCTCCCACTAATGGCCCACAAGGCCCCCAAAATACACCAGTCAGCTCTAGAGGTTGTGAAGACAGAGTTACCTGCCCTTCTCTCTCATCAGAAGGAGTTGGTACAGGCTCTAATTCCAGAGTTTAAACTGGTACGTGAGTTATTTATGATATGGTTTGATCACTCTATTTGAATTTTGAATAACCCCCCAACCCCAAACCCCCAGAAAGTAAAAATGATTAAATTATCATATTTTTACCTAAAGAATACACTCAGCTTTATAGAGAGATGAAGAAAACAATTGAAATTGATGTTCTTTTCATGCTCTTGATTTTCATTCTAAACTGTAATTGTTTTCAGAGAATTGGTTCTGAGTTGAAGGGATTCTTTACATGTCAACAAGAAGTGCATGCTTTGGAATGCTGGGAAATTTTTGTACAGATTTGTGGAAAGGTACGTGTAACAGCCTTATTTGTCGTTGAGTATTTGTTAATGTTGGGTTTGAAATCACAGGTCAAAAAATTCACTCTATGAGAAAGTTGTTGATAAATTGGTAAGGTAATTTTATAAGTATTTGTCTTCTAGAAGAAATATAAATGGTGTTTGTCAGGTTAAAAAAGAATTTAGAATTTTAGATAAAATTATACTTTTCAGAATCTCTTCAGTGTGGTCGTGGACCCTGTAAGAATAAATTGTTTTCATTATTTTATGTTTATTGTTGTGATGCACCTTCATTCTGTATTGGAGCTCACAATTTCATTGGTTACAAATATTAGCTTGAGTCCGTAAAAACAAAAACTTTCTTGTCCATTATTAAAGAGTTTAAAAGAAGAAAATGAGGTTTTTGCATGTAATGTGTTGTTTAGTTATTTGATGCAGGTGTTTTACTGTGAACGTTAAAGTGTGGCTTGATGGTATTGTTATCAAATAATAAAATTGCAACATTAAGCTCTACACGAAAAGTTTTCTGATTGATCTATTTTCTTATTATCACAAAAATGATTCCCTTGTACGTGATGTAGAAGGTTTGTGAAGGGAAAAAAACCTTAGACCATGCAGGTACTGTGTGTAATTAAATTTGTTCCTCTGTCTGTAATTTTGTGTTCTTAGTTTTCATAAAAAAACAAAATTAAATGTATGAGTGGGTGGGATTCAGCAATAAAGTGGTGGATTTAAAAAGGGGAAAGGGAGGGAGGCTGGGGGTGAAAAATTGTCTTGCTCAATTGAGATAAAGTGTTTAAAAAAAACTGTTTCAGGAACTTCATCATGGGAGTTTTATCAACATGCTTTTGCCAATCATGGAGCTGGCATTTAAAGGTTCTAATGAGGTCAAAGTTCGTGCTTTCCAAGCCTGGCAGGTTCTGATTGACAACTTCGCTACAAGCCATGGTGAGAAAGCTAAATGTTCTATCTGAGTTCAAAGTTATGTAATATCAATGCAGTTTACTTGTAAAATTTGAAATATATCTTTGAAGAAGACATATTAAGTACCCTCTGTGCTAGATTTTGATGTTCATGTAATGATACCTAATGCTCTGCTTCAGAAGAAATTATTTAATTAGTTGAAATATATCAATATTTGCTAAGAAAAAAAAAAAAAACTAGACACAAACCAGAAATTTATTTACAATATTAAATTTCAATATTTAAATTTCAGAGATTCTAACTTGTCCCAAGAGAATTAAACTGATAATGCAGGTGCTGAAGATAAACAATGCCAAGACAGAAACTGTTGCCATGGCAAAATTACAGGTGTGGTGGCATTTTATCTGGCTCCTAGGACCAAAAGCCCCGGCTAACTTCGAACAGGTAAATGATGTATGTACATGTAGATGGTTGACAAAAAGAAGGCAAACATTATCATTTGAGGTGATTACAGTGATGAAGTTTTTAAAGGATTTTGTATTTTTACATTTAACATTAGAAGCTGCACATTAATAACATGCAGATTTTTGCCTCAGGAATGAATTTTTCTTTCTTTTCATCCACTGATGATAAGGATGTTGTATATATCAAACTTTATGAAATACACTGTACATGCAGTTGGTTGAGAATTAAACAGGCTTCATAAACAAATTATGATTCTTTTAATTTTATAGGTGTGTTTGCCTCTTTTGCATTTTTGTGTGGGAGGATCCAAGAGTACTGCAGGTGGACTTGGTACACCAAGTAAGTGAAGTGGTTTCTAAAGCTATTTCATGAGCAATTTTGCAATTACACAAGTGCATATATAAATTGCTCAATAAAAGAAATAAATGTTTTTGTACAATATCTAAAAAAAAAAAAAAAAAATTATAAATAAGAGTTCTGTTCTACAGGTTTTTTTTTTACATTGAGCAAATTATAGTGTGGAAAGGTATAAATTAATATAATTTTTGTAAAATTTTTAGGAGCTCTTCCAAATGGTACGAGTCCCAAGACTCCTAGGATGAACTTGAGTGGAGGAAGTACGATGGGGTCAACCTATCCCAAGATTCCCTGTCTCCAGCTGAGAGGGTGTGAGGTGCTGGCACATCTTCTGGGGCGTGTGCCTGAAGATATCGATATACCCAAGTTCTCTTTCTCTTTAGGTAATGAATCACTTGTAATTATGTCTTTGAGGACCTATCGTTCTCTTATTACAGTACCTCTAGTATGCAAATTTTTTCACAGCATCATAAAGCATGTACATATAATGCTAATTTTGGTAGTGATATCAAATGTGAAATATGCTATGATTCAACTCCATTTAACGAGTTAAACATTTGCACGTAATTATTTGTTATACTTGAAATTATTTTCATGATGATCGTGTAGATATTTATAGTCTATCAAATACCCGATCAGTATGGATTGTCTTTGCTTAGTTAAGTAATTCCAGATTATTCAGGAATATCCTATATGAGATGGTGTCTTAGACATAGACTTCATGTAAAATTAAGTGACAATAGATTTCTTTTTTTCTCCAAATTTCAGATCCTCTGACACATGACCTGATTACTGGGCCTGGATTTTTTGTCAAGCAGTCTAATGTATTTGTTCACTGTGCTGCAGAGCTTATTTGTGATATAGGTTCACAAATTCCAGGTTTGTGTTTTAATCCAATGTAAATTCTTGTTAGACTATCTAGCTAACAGAAATTAAATAAAAAAATTAAAAAAAATGTTAGATCTTTCTTTATAAGAATTGCTGCTAAAGTACCAAAAGCTATTGACTGGAAATTTTGAAATCTAAGGTAAATTTACGAAAAGCATACTAATACAGTAGAATTTTCTTTAAACTCGGTGTTTTCCCTAAAAACCAGCTACCGGCCAAATTGACCGCTTCCATTTAATAAAAATGCCACTTTGAAATAAAAAATTTCAAAATTTTAGTGTTGTAATGTCGATAGAGATTTGTCATAAACTTCAACCCAGGGCCTGTTACAACTGATCTCTAACCCTTTACTTTGAAATAAAGGGAAAACACTGCAGCTTTTTGATAACCTTTTGATAAATCTGTAATTACAGAAGGTCTACTGTTACACATCTGGTTTTCTTTGATTGCACACATGAGGAATGGTCTGGAAAGTGGGTCAAGGTCAGAGATGAAGGACGCCTTCACTGTATTCCTGACCCAGTTTCAGGTCATAGTTTTGAGTGGAGCTCTAGAGCCTAAGCTAATCCTGGTTAGTATTGAAGAAGGAAAAGAGAAGGAAACAGCATATAAATTATATTGCTTTCTGACTTTAGGTAAAGTTTGTCATAGGCTGTATGCCTGTAAAAAAGAATGTATGTCTCATTTAATGAAGATAAAATTCCAAGTTCTTGAAATTTAATTTTGAAATCTGTACGTAAGAGGAAAATCAGTTGTAAAAGGGAGGGGGGATAGTACTCGTATAACTATCAATTAATTAATGTGAAGAAATCAGTAAAATAGAAATATGAGAATTTGAATATGGATCTTTCCTGTTATATTTGTGGGAAGTAAGACGATTGATTGAAGCTCTCATTCATTGTTTCAGAAACTGTTCAATGCAGTGTGTTGTTTACCGAGTAAAGCTCTGAATTCGACAGCTTACAATGTGAACTGTGGAGAAAAGCTACATGTAAGTTTTGTTACTTAGTACAAGAGTATGTCAGATACAATCCTTGTACATTGTTAATACTGTATACAGGGTAATTTTCACCTTTTCATACTTGCAAACAATTTAGCCTCGTTTTAAATTCGCCCAATCACATTTCTCTTTAAGAAACTATACTGTGTTCTTTGAATTGCTCCATTTTAATTTTCGCCCACCTGTTAGTAGGGCGAAGGGGGCGGAAATAAAACGGGGGCGAAAATTTCCCTGTATACAGTGCTTGTACATTTTCCTCAAAGTGTTACATACACTCTTAACTATGAAGAGTCAGCAAGAAATGGTGCATAAAGAAAAATTAAAACAATTTCTATACAGAAAAAATAATTGTACGAAAATGTACAGGTAAAGTATTGAATTACAACAACGTTTGATATGTTTAATTTGTGTGGTATTAAAGAAAATGGAATAAGATTGTTCCTACTGTACTGAGTTAGCCCTGCACTGCTAAATTATGTTAATTTTTGTGATAATTCTAGTTAGTAATTCTAGTATAAACTCTGAAATGTTGTTTCTCCTTCAGGGTACACCTGCACTCTTCCTGATGCAGTTACTGTTGACTCCTACTCTACTGAAAGACTGTTCATCACTGGAAAGGTAGAAAGCAGAGACACTTCAAATTAAAAAAAAACAGGATATTTAAAAAAAAAAAAGCAGTGTACATGTAGTTGGATAAAAATGTTTAAAAATATATGGATAGAAATTTTATTGTGTATCTGCACAGTTTTTTGCCATTCTTCTTCTAAACAAAAGTATGAGGATTTAATTTCAATTCCTGTGCATTTAATTGGTGAAAAATGTGATCATTTTTGCCATGTTTGTACTATATATGTACATCTTAATAGAAATCTATTACTTGTATATGTCTGTGACATTTGTCATGTGTACATGTATATTTCTGACATGTTACACGTATGTTTTCAGCTATAATACTCTATACAGTAAGCTTGTAAACATTGGTATTGGTGGACCAGGATCGCTCGAGTTCGCTCAATCTGTGCTACATCTGCTGGACATTAATACCGAGTTTATTGAGGGAGCGGAGTCGCTGTGGAGATTTTGGAGTACTGTTGTGAACCCACTCCAGGAGTTCATTGTTAAGGTACTCTACATAGTTGTACATGTACTACCTAGATGTACATGTACGTACTACCTAGATGTACATGTACTACCTAGATGTACATGTTCTGTAAATCAAGTATCATTCACAGCAACTTTTATTTGCGATTTGTCAGTTTGAAAACTTTCCGCGACATATAATTTTTATGACTAAAAGAATTATTCTACTTAAATACATGGAATAGATAGTTGGTGGAAATTTCTGCCAATAAAGATATGTTTACATTATACAAACAGGAGCGTTATTCTTTTGTAAATTAGTTGAGTGTAGTAGACTGAACATATATGTGTATCTATAATGGTTTTGAGGTTCTGACAGACCACAAAATTGATATGGATAAATTGTGTTGATTTACCTTTTGTAGCCTTACCTATTAAAAAATATTTTTTAAAAAAATGTAAGTAAGAGATTAAATGAGCTAAAGAAATTGATACATGTATGTTGTCAGGTTTTTATTACCATCATTGTATTATGAGTGCTGGGAAAGTGCTTAAAAAATAATGTTGCTGGGCTATACGAACCCTGACTAAACATACAGCTCTAATGTTGCAAATGTATGGTAAATGGTATAGCACTGTTTTTTGACCAAAAATGACATTTATAAGACATGACACAAGTTTGTTATTATCAGACAGGGGAGGTAAACCAGGGTGATGCTTTGGAACACAATTTCAGTTGTCTATATGCCGTCCTGCTTTTCCCCATTAAACATCAGCTCCCAGAGAAGATACCTCAGGTGAGTCATTTACTGTGAAGTCGTTGTTTGGGGGGGGGGGGGGGGGACCATTGTTCATGGATTTCGTGGGTCACCCTTATCCACAAATTTTCATCCCCACGAAACTTTATTTTGTAAACATTGACCCCCATGAATTAAAATGATTCCACGGTACTTGAATGGCAGCATGTATGATGCAGGCACGTAAATTCTACGTAAAGAATTGTTTTTATACCTTTTGAATGTAACCATCATTTTAAGATAAGATTTTTTGCTCTCAGTTTTTCACTCATTTTACTTCTAAAATTTACTTTGATTCTCCTGAGGAGCTATTTACAACATAAAGTGATACAGAGTATTGTATTATGATCTCTCTGTAGGTATCAGTGAAAACTCTACAGAAAACCTGGACTGAGGTCTACCAAACGTTTGCCCGTTTATCTGCCCTTGTTACGAATGCAGAGGCTAACATAAGTTGTGAGGATCTTTGTCACCAAATCAACAAGAGTCTGAAAGATGAAGAATCCCTTGTAAGTTAAAAAAAGAAAAAAAACTACAACAGGGGTATTAATTCTCTTCCTTTCTGTTCATAGCCTCATTAAAAATTTGAATTGGTGAAATAGCTACTTTAACTCTTATTTGTAGTTTTAATCTTTTAATTATAAAATGTTGTCATTGTGAAACTAAAACCATATTGACAATAATTGAAAATAAATGAAGTTATACAGAATCGCAGTATTGCATATTGCAGGCTAACTAGCTGATTGATTTTTTGCTATATTTTTTGTAGAGCCTCCAAATGCTAGACTTTCTGTCACATGCATCTCAAACAATAATCAATACTGTTGATTTTTCCTCGCTGGGATCAAGTAGCGCTTTTAATATTGGTAAGTATCTGCATGTACACTGTTAAAAGATAGTACAGCTCACTTGAGATGTGTTATTGAACTTGTGGCTGTCTTCTGTTGTACACTGTTAAAAAGATAGTACACTTCACTATGAGGACATGTCATTTACATATAAGTCCTGGCTGTCCTCTGTTTTATATTGACTTTCCTATTGTATTCTGTATCAAATTGAAACTCCAAACAATGACTAGTTTACAATTATGAATTAGTTTTATGGCCTCGGTACAAGGACAGTGTGTCTTGTCGGGAGGGAGGTAAGTATTTTTATCCTTTTATCTGTATGCTGTTTTTGTGTACAAAACACACACTAGTGTACAATTGTGAATTGGTTTTATGCCCTCGGTGCTAGGAACTGTGTTGTTGGGAAGGGGGTGGGGGTTATAGATATATTTCTTTTTGTCTGTTTGCTGTTTTTGTATTCAAAACATAGACATGTCATTTGCTGTTCAAGTGAAGCATGTCTTCATTTCATGATAAATTTCAAAGTTCTAACTAAAATACCTGCATTGGTTCCACTTTCCTGTAATTAGATATGGCTGGGTATTAAGCATTCTGATGTGTTAAACCACTGATTGCCTCCTTGCATATACATGTGTACATTTACAAATGGTTCTGTTAAACTCTATAATAAGAGTACATGCAGAAAAATAGATAAGTAAATATTTTTCTGGTTGTAATAAGTAAATTTATCACTGGAATTGGAAGTCATTGACTTTTGTTTCCAGGTGCTATGCAGGTCAGTCCAGCAAAGTGGACAAAGAAGAAGCATAAACCGATGGAGAATCTCCATTCTCTGGCTGTCCTCATAAAACACCTACTGGAGGCACTGAATACACATATCAAAAGTGGGGAGAAGAAGGTAAAGATACATCTACTGGAGGGACTTAATACTGTATACAGGGTATATCCCCCCCCCCCCCCCCCCATTTTTTTTCGTTCCTTTCACTCTACTCACAGATGTACAAATTTTAAACGTGGCAAATTCAAAGAACATGTTTATCATTTCTTAAACAGGTATGTGACTGGACGAATTTAAATCAGGGCAAAATTGTTTGCATGTGTGAAAGGGCGAAAATAACATGGGGCCAAAATAACCCTGTATACAGTAGTCCTAAGCATTTCCAGTATTTGTAGATATATTATTTCATTAACTGGATCCTACCAGACTCTGTTAAGTTTTCCAGGGTCTTAATCAGCAGGTTTAGGTGGGACAGTAGTGCTTCTAATTATACCCTCTTCTTTTGTCCTTATCTGGAATCATACATGTGACTCTTAAATACTTTGAATTGTTTGTGTGATGCCTTTGGAAGTTTGTTTAACTTATGGAGAAAGAATCTTGTAATTATGTCTTGTAATTATGAGAAAGTTGTCCAGTGGGTGTTTATGTCTTGAACAACCTGTTAGCAGACAATTTCAAGTGCAGTTTGTGTTTTTTTTTCAGGAAGCATCAAATTCTTCGTCTCCTCAGGGACCAGCCAATGCATTAACAGATTGTCTGTGTACAATGTTTACACATCTCACATCATCCAGTGTGTTAGTGGCTGTGATTGGTCACTTATCTCAACCAATCGGAGACTTGATTCAGGAATCCATCAAGAAGACATGTGCCAAATTGTTCAATAATAACTTCATGCAAAAGGTGCAGTATATAGAACAGATAGTTGATCCACTTTTGTTTCTTGATCGATATTAGGGCCCTGCACGAAAATGCCAGAGCCCTGTAGGAATCACATTGTCCATCTGTCTGTCTGTCAACACCTTTGTTGTGACAAGATAACTCTGCAGTACAGACAAACACAAATACACATAAATTGCTATAAAATGTAAACAAAGGTAATGTAAGATAACCAGCACGAACACGTGTCGTCCATTCCACGCAGGTACCAGTGACAAGAAAGCAGTTGGGTGTAATAATGTGTACATTTTGTACAGAAGTACTTTACTATAAGAACAAGCATGTAGATTTTAGGATCTCACCATCCGTCAGCACTGGTCAACACATATACATGTATATTAAGATACCCAGTTTGCAATGAAAGTTTTCAAATTTTCGTACGTACCTACTTTACTATAAGAGCAAGACACAAATAGAGTTTAAGTATAGATTTGTCTGCCTGTCTGTTCTACGTATGTTTTAATGCATATCCTTGACACTTTTATTGCGACCCAATAACTCAGGTTTCAAGGAAACATTTTCAAATTTTACACAAAAGAGAAAGACTGTAATAAATTTTAGTGTTATGTCACTTTGTATGTACATGTGTGTAAGTATGCCTGAATGTGTATCTTTTAAGTCCTTTAACGGCCCTCAGTGGGGCCCTCTCTGACTTTCAATTTTCTATTTTTCATGAGAATGAAGATAGAAATGTACATGTAAAATGAGTTAAGCTTAAAGTGATACGGTCTGCACCGCAAAACACATTTATAGCGAAGTGCCAGGGACGAGCATTTTGATTCATTAAAAACGTAATACATTATATCCATTAACGTTGCAATGCATTTTAAAACCATGGGGATTGAAAATCACTTTGCTGTAAATAAGTGCATTCACCATAACCTTGTTTTACTATTTGGGTGAAAAAAATGCTTTGCCCTCGAATGTTTTTTTTAGCTTAAGTTATAATGGTTCTAATAATATAGAAAATTGAAAACCTTAGATCTGGTAGGATTAGTGGATAATAAAGTAAATTAAATGACTTTGGGAACTTTGACAGCTCTACATGTATGTAAACGTACATGTGAGGACCATAAAAATTATGAACATAAACAATTAAGATTCAATTAAAATAATTTTAGTGCAAGGATAATTCCAATGATGGATATAAAGAAAACACAAAAAAATCTATAAAAGAATCATTGGTAAGCTTTATGATGACACCTTTCCAACTGATGAATTTATTTTGAAACACAGTTGGAGAAACTATGGAATGACATCTGTACATCACTGCAGAATCGTTATTTGGGGACATACGACTCTGACTTCCTGTCCAAGTTGTCTCCGTTATTAGAGGCCACATTCCTACATCCACGTCGTACCATTAAGAACCAGACAGCCTTGTTTTGGAGTGCCACTTTTGGCCGTGCACCTCAGCTGCTGTACCCAGAGGCCCTCAGGTTCGTGTTTTATATCAGCCGAATGTAAAACTTGTTGCCCAAAATTTAGAAAGAAGAAATTACCAGTAACTTAATATATTATTATAAATGACGTGTGACGTATAAGTAAACTGCCAGGAAAAAATGTTGATATGCTGATGATGCTACATTTGTAAAATACATGCACATGGACATCACTTTCCTGTCACTTACTATCCTGTAAACAGACACTGCCATGCATCAATATGTTCTTTAAAATAAAATTCATGTTTAAAATTCATAATTCTATATTGTAAAGAGAGCTTATTATGTCGAGATACTGCATGTACATGTACAATACATTGGACACTAGAAAGTTGGGCTTCATGCTTATACATGTCTAGATGTTTGATAAAAAATATTCTTATTTAACAGGCCAGTTCTAGCAAAGATCAAGGAAAAATCATCAATTCTGCTACCAGGCTGGGTGTCTATACCTGTCACTGTAGTAGAGGAAACACCAGTTAGTCAGATGAGCCAGGTAAGAATCCTTTGATCCTCCTAATGGGGCTGGGTGTCTATACTGTCACTGTGGTAAGAATTCTTTGATCCTCCAATGGGACTGGCTGAAATTGCCTTTTCATATCCATGATTTGCTAAATTGAGTTAATTATTCATTATTTTCTAGTACACAGTGTAAAAAATATCAGTTCATGATACAGTAAGCATGAATATTTGTGTAAAATATAACATGTTTTGAGGTAAATTCAGAGAAAAGATAGGAAAATTTTACAACATGCTTTCATTCCTTCACATTGTAGCCAGACTCCCAGGCACCTGAGCCTTTTATACCAGGCATGCCGTCACCCAGAAAAATCCATGGCAGCTTTCTAAACAAGGCAGTGTCTCCAAACATAAAAAACTCTCCTGCACGCCATACAGAAAAAGTAACTAGGTCACCTGGCGCTGCCAGAAAAAATCTGTCTATAAATGATCTACAGAAAGAGGTAAGCTGACCACAATTATTATCAAATTTATAGTAAAAATTAGATATAATGAACTCTCTTACAACAGAAAAATTGGGTATTTTGTTACAGTTAAACTTAGATACATGTATAATAAATTCTTTTACAACAGAAAATCAAGAGTAAAACTGAGATATAAGGAACTCTGTGACACCAGAAAAATTGGTTAGTTATGTCATTTACAGTGAACTCCGTAACAACAGAAAACTTGGTCATAAGGCAAACACTAGTCATATTTGGATAAAAACTAGTAGGGTCATACAGGGAAATAATAATATGACTAAGGCCTGAGAACCATAGAATTAGATTTATATAGCCTAATATTGAGTTGTGTTTCTTGATTTTAGGATTTTGTTGTGATTAAATCACCACCCAAGAAGAAGAGAATTTTAACAGAACACCAAAAAGAGGTCTTAAAAGAGAAAAAGTAAGGCTTACTATTCTCTTATGTACACACTTGATAAGTGTTCTTGTCTAAAGCCCTTAATTTTATATCAAGAATGATGCCCCTTTTTCACAGTGCTCATCTAAGAACTAGTCTTTGTTTATATACAGAAAAGAAATACAAACATTAAGAGCCCTCTGTACACTGCACACTAGAGAGTTCTGATTTAGTGGTATTTTTATGCAAATAGAGTGATCTGCTCTTTGATCAAGAATAAAATAAATTGAAATGTACAATTTATTACTTAATTTGTGATCAAATAAAGCATTCATAACACTTTAATAGGCCAAGATGAATAGATAGAACACTTTATTTGCAGGTATTTTGCCCACTTAAGTAAACAACAGTGATTTATGTTCATCAGTACTTCATTGTACATGTATTTGAACATTTTTCCTAGGGGTAAATGCAACATGTGCAAGGCACCCTATGTTGAAAATGTGATAGATAAGCTCAAATGCTTACAGATTTTCTCAATGTCCAAAAAATATTTTCCTCTAGTGTATAGAGGGTCCTTAACATGCTTAAAAATTTTTTAAGAAAAAAGTAATGCATTAAGACATATTTAAATTGCTAATTTGTTTTGGCTGAGAACAAGTGTCTGTGAATTTTAGGGTAATCCCCACCATGTATAATACATTGGATCATTCCCAGGACGTATCCCTGATGTTTGGTGCCGAGTCCCAGTTTGGATCAGACACTCAATCTGAGTAAGTGCAGTGAGCATCCAATGTATGTGTACTGAGCATGCTGTCTGAGTGAGTGTCCTGTGTACCCAATTTGAGTAGGTATACTGAGTATGCTCTCTGAGTGAGTATCCTGTGTACCCACTTTGAGTAGGTGTACTGAGTATGCTCTCTGAGTGAGTGTCCTGTGTACCCACTTTGAGTAGGTGGACTGAGTATGCTCTCTGAGTGAGTGTTCTGTGTACCCACTTTGAGTAGGTGTACTGAGTATGCTCTCTGAGTGAGTGTCCTGTGTACCCACTTTGAGTAGGTGTACTGAGTATGCTCTCTGAGTGAGTGTCCTGTGTACCCAATTTGAGTAGGTGTACTGAGTATGCTCTCTGAGTGAGTATCCTGTGTACCCACTTTGAGTAGGTGTACTGAGTATGCTCTCTGAGTGAGTGTCCTGTGTACCCACTTTGAGTAGGTGTACTGAGCATGCTCTCTGAGTGAGTGTTCTGTGTACCCACTTTGAGTAGGTGTACTGAGTATGCTCTCTGAGTGAGTGTCCTGTGTACCCACTTTGAGTAGGTGTACTGAGTATGCTCTCTGAGTGAGTGTCCTGTGTACCCAATTTGAGTAGGTGTACTGAGTATGCTCTCTGAGTGAGTGTTCTGTGTACCCACTTTGAGTAGGTGTACTGAGTATGCTCTCTGAGTGAGTGTCCTGTGTACCCATTTTGAGTAGGTGTACTGAGTATGCTCTCTGAGTGAGTGTCCTGTGTACCCACTTTGAGTAGGTATACTGAGTATGCTCTCTGAGTGAGTATCCTGTGTACCCACTTTGAGTAGGTGTACTGAGTATGCTCTCTGAGTGAGTGTCCTGTGTACCCACTTTGAGTAGGTGTACTGAGTATGCTCTCTGAGTGAGTGTCCTGTGTACCCACTTTGAGTAGGTGTACTGAGTATGCTCTCTGAGTGAGTGTTCTGTGTACCCACTTTGAGTAGGTGTACTGAGTATGCTCTCTGAGTGAGTGTTCTGTGTACCCATTTTGAGTAGGTGTACTGAGTATGCTCTCTGAGTGAGTGTCCTGTGTACCCACTTTGAGTAGGTGTACTGAGTATGCTATGTGAGTGAGTGTCCTGTGTACCCATTTTGAGTAGGTGTACTGAACATCAGACCTGTTTACTCTTATGATTTCGCTGTATTTTGTACGGATTTTGAGTCCAAAATACATCTCACGTTTTGCTATTGTGAAAATATGGAAAGTGGAAATATGTTCGTTTGGATTTTTAGGTCACCTGAGTCACTCAGGTGACCTATTGCTATCCGTTTTTGTCTGTCGGCGTGCGTCTTCCGTCGTGCGTTAACTTTTGAACATTTTCAACTTCTTCTCTAGAACCGCTCTACCAATTTCAACCAATTTTGGCATATAGCATCTCTGGGTGAAGGGGAACAAAAATTGTGAATTTCATGGTTCCTGCCCCCCTGGGGCCTGAGGGGTGGGGCTAAAACCACCAAAATTGATGCAATCTTTAAAAATCTTCTTCTTTACTCCTGGACATCAAGCAGTCAAACTGTTGACATGATTGTAATAAGCATTGGGCCCTCTACCAAAATTGTGAAATTCATGACCCCAGGGTCAGGGGTTCTGGTGCTAGGGCGGGGCTATATAGATCATACAGTGAAAGTGCATTATTTCTTTGAAAATCTTCTTCTCTTCTCCTGGGTATTATTTAAACAAACTAAGTGCATGGTTATGACAAGCAATGATGCCTTTTCCAAAATTGTGAAATTCCTGGCCCCAGGGTCAGGGGTTCTGGTGTTAGGACAAGGCTCTATTGATTATATAGTGAAAATGCATTAATTCTTTGAAAATCTTCTTCTCTGCTCCTGGATATTATATAAACAAATGAAGTGCATGGTTATAATAAGCATTGATGCCTTTTCCAAAATTGTGAATTTCATGGCCCCAGGGTCAGGGGTTCTGGTGGTAGGGTGGGGCTCTATTGATTATATAGTGAAAATGCATTTATTCTTTGAAAATCTTCTTCTCTGCTCCTGGGTATTATTTAAACAAACTAAGTGCATAGTAATAGTGCATAAGGATGCTTTTTCCAAAATTGTGAAATTCATGGCCCCAGGGTCAGGGGTTCTGGTGCTAGGGCAGGGCTATATTGATCATATAGTGAAAGTGCATTATTTCTTTGAAAAATCTTCTTCTCTACTCCTGGGTATTATTGAAACAAATTGAATACATAGTTATGATAAGCAAGGGTGACTCTACCAAAATTGTGAAATTCATGGCCCCAGGGTCAGGGGTTCTGGTGGTAGGGCAGGGCTCTATTGATTATATAGTGAAAGTGCATTATTTCTTTGAAAATCTTCTTCTCTACTCCTGGGTATTATTGAAACAAATTGAATACATAGCTTTAATAAGCAAGGGTGACTTTACCAAAATTGTGAAATTCATGGCCCCAGGGTCAGGGGTTCTGGTGTTAGGGCAAGGCTATATAGATCATATTGTGAAAGTGCATTATTTCTTTGAAAATCTTCTCTACTCCTGGGTATTATTGAAACAAATTGAATACATAGTTATGATAAGCAAGGGTGACTCTACCAAAATTGTGAAATTCATGGCCCCAAGGTCAAGGGTTCTGGTGTGGGGGGGGGGGGGGGGGGGGGGCTATTGATTGTATAGTGAATCTGTAGTAAAAATGCATTATTTCTTTGAAAATCTTCTCTGCACCTGGGCATATCAGAGGCAGAAAGAGTAAAAGTTTTAATAAAGGTTTTTGAACATCTGGATCATGTGGTCAAGTGTTCTGGTCCTGGCCAGGGCTCTATTAATTTTTATTCAACTGAGAGGAGTTATTCCCCTTTGCCATTTACTTTTGATAATTAATCACTGTAAATAATGTACTTGAAAGGTTAATAGAATAGGAGAATTATGCAACATTTTTTATTGTATAATACAAAAAGAACTTTTATAGATTAAATGATCAGGTAGTCTTGTAAGTAATAGATAAATAAAAATGAGACAAAAATAACTTGTCTTATTCAATGTTCAACAAAGACCAAGAGAGTCCAATGTAAGAGATTTCATCAAGGAATTAAAATAATACAGAATCACTGATAATTTGTTAATATACTGTATGGTGATAGTGATCAATGGGGAACAGATTAGAACCTAATTTATGAACTGTTAATGAACAGTAGACTAATTATTTTGTTAATCCTGATCACCCTATTTTTCTTGCTTTGTGCAACAGCTTCACCTTTCAGTTCATTTTATACTCTATGGATCCTCTAAATTGTTGTATTATACTCAGGTGACCGTTAAGGCCCTTGGGCCTCTTGTAGTAGTTAGTTTTCGATATGGTCTGTCTCAGTCTGACGCTTTTTAATCCCTAAAAAAGAGAAAGATTTCAAACACTCAAGTGATGTTGGGTTGCCAAAATGCGGTGGTTTAAAAAAATGATAGAAATGGTAATTAGAAATGTAGTTGTTCTCTAGTAAAATATGTAAAATTGATGGAAGTGAAATCTTACTGGCAAATGCCAAATCTCACTTATGAATCTAATAAAAAATACTGAAAGACAACAATATGGGTAAACAGGTCTGGAACATGCTCCATAAGTATCTGCACTGAGCACAAATAAGAAAATGTCCAGCATGCTATCTGAGTATTTGTACTAAGCACCAATTTTAAGTAAGTGTACTGAGTATACAATATGAGTAAGAGTCCTGAGCTCTTTATCTGAGCATACAAATAAGTAGCGGGTACACAGTCTAAGTTATCGTACAGTAAAACACGCTTTTAATGAAGTGCCAGGGATGGACAATTTCACATACTGTATAGAGGATTATTTTCGCCTCATATCATTTTCACCCCTTCATGCTTGTAAACAATTTTGCCCTGTTTAATATTCACCCAGTCACTGTTCTGTTTAAGAAATTATACTTTTTTCTTTGAATTCACCCTGTCTTAAAATTTGCCCACTTGGGTCAAGGGCAAATGGGGCGAAAATAAAACAGAGGCGAAAATTTCCCTGTATGCAGTAGTTATAAACATGTGTTAAGTTCACAATATATTCTAAAGCCACAGGGAATGAAAATCTCTTTGCTGTAAGTGTCATTTCATTATAAGCGTGTTTGCTATAAGCATGTTTTACTGTACAGAGCTGATACTATTCAGTATACAGTGTTTCTTTAGTGTTCTTTTACAGTATATATTTGTTACTGTATTATAGGCCACAGACACCAGATTCACTGAATGTGATTGACTCGAGTTTATCCCAGTACACATCACAGGTACAGTATGCATTCATACCTTTGTATTAAAACATATAACACTGTTGTCGGGATTGGTTTTCTAATAATTTACCTGTATTTTATAGAGGAAGGATAGACCCACCAAAGGGAGAACCACTAGAAAATCTTCATCAGAAGCTAGCGACAGGGAGGACTCCCAGAATTCAAAGAAGGAGCTGGGGGTCGGAAAAAGGAGACGTTCTGTCCGGTTCAAGGAGACTGCAGAGGAAGTTGGTCAGGGTGGAGAGGTGGAAAAGAAGTCTGCTCAAGTGGAGGCGGACCGTGGAGAGACGAGTGTGGAGAAATCTCAGGAGATAGGTGTCAGACGTACGACAGCTGAGAAGTCACAAAGCCAGGAGATAGGTGTCAGACGTACGACAGCCGAGAAGTCACAAAGCCAGGAGGAGTTTGAAGCACACTGGGATCAAACTTTATCGAAAATGATGGATGAAGGTAGACGATTGGTTTACTGTTAACTTTTTAATTAGGGAAAAAGTGTTTAATATATTATGTTTATGGTTTAAATCATGTTGAGTAATCGTTAATATGTTTGTCCCACAGAGCAATGTTATAAAGCTAAATTACATGTATGTCCTTGTGTAATTATTTTTTTTTTGTAATTTCAGTTGATAAAATGGAGAAGAACAGTATAGAACATTTCAGTGTCATTAAGGATACAATCAGCAGCTCACAGGAGCAGAAAGATTACTCTAATGATAGTAATTCTACTGATTCTCAGAATCTCTCATCAGGGAATAGCTCCCAGTCACAGCAAGCAGTCAGGGAGTCAGTCAAGAAAATGAGTGATTTATCTCAAACTAAAGCTAGCAGCAGTGGTAATGATGAATCAGCTATTACAAAAGCTAGTGACTGTGGTAGTAATGAAAAGGAAACTGGATCCTCCAAATCATCATTTGGGTCCACAGGGTATGTGGCTCCTGAGAATGTGATGGAAGCAGTAGAAATGGAGTGCCTTACCTACAAGTCTACTTCATCTAGTGGTGCAGACAAGTCCTCAGAAAATGGAGGGAAAAAAGATGGAGAGATGGAGACTTCTCAATCCCTGTTGATGTGGACCAATCAGTTGAAAGAAATATCACCAGCGAAAGTCAATTCCCCACTGAAAAAACTGAGTCAGGAGAGCAGTGGAAGTTCATCCTCGAGGTCAACCAAGCATTTTGCTTCTCCAGCTAAAAGAGGAAGGACTAAAGCCTTGGAAAAATCTAGCAAAGGATCTCATAAAATTGACGAATGGTTGATCAAGTCTCCAGAGAAAAGTTCACAAGAGAGTGGTATATCCTCCCAGGGGTCAGATAAGTCCTCAGGGACCTCATCAAGCAGCAGCCAGCCATTGGAGGTGACAGTGGTGGAGGAGACACAGTCGCCAAAGAGCATGAAGACGAGAGTGTCACCCAACTCGGTGCCCATTCAAGAAACTCCACCACCACCTGCCAACAAAGAGCCAGCAAAGTTTGGCAATACTAGGGGAAGCACCAGAAAGCTGTTTACAAAAGGAATGAAGGAGAGCTCAAGTATGGATCTGTGTGAGGATTCAAATATCATACCAGGTTCTCCTGAGTCTAAATCCAGTTCTCTCCCACTCCGAATAGGAACTCCCGTGCTGAAACTGAAAAGACTGACAGAGGATGAAATAAAACATTTCAGCCCTCGTAAAGGGGATGTGGGTTTTGGTACTCCAAGAGAGGAAAGAAGTTCACAGGGTAGTGCTGTTGGAGTGCATTCAGAGGACTCCAACCATGAGCATGATGACTTCTCAGATGTTTTACCATTGGAACAGGTTCCCATGTTGTCTTCTCAGGGATTTGAAACCCAGGCTGACAGAAAAACTAGTGTAGACCAGGCAGACAACACACTGATGACGAATACATGTACTGAGAATTTGTTTTCTCAGAATGAGAATAATTCTCAGGAGAATAAAGATTACAACCCCAAGCTACATTCAACCTTCCAGCCCAACGGTGAGGGAAAAGATGTACTGGGAACAGAGAATCTGAAGTCGAGTCAAGAATCAGAAAATTCAGAGTTTGGCAGTGAGAAGGGGTCACAGTCTGAGGACCTTAAAGCAATGGAATCGGCAGCTACTTATGATCCAAAGGTGGAATCAACAATGGCTCAAGACACGCCAAGAAGAGGAAGGAAACGGAAACAGGAGACTCCTAAAAAGCTTTCACCAGAGAGCAGTCGACCCAAGAGGACACGAAAAGGCAAGGGGGAGGATAAGACACCTCGAGGAAAAGCTGGGGAGAGTAAGAAAGGGAAACAGAAAGTAGACTCACAGGGAACAGCTGGAGACGAGAAAGAGAAAGTAGAGTCCAGTAGTGAAAAAAAATCCGCCAGTATTGAGAGTACATCTTCTGAACAGGTTAATGATGAGAACTTGAGTCTAGAAAAATTTACAGGAAAGGTCAGTCAGAATACAGAAAATAATACTGAAAAAGAAAATTACTCTACATCTGATGAGCGACAGTTGGACTCGGAAGGATTATTTTTGGAAAAGTCGCAAGAAAAGGTTACCAAGAACCCACCTAGTCAAAAGTTTGATGAGGAGGAAAAACTTGAAAGCCTTGAGGTTATAACTGCAAAGGAAAAAGGAGAGAAGACTCCAACTAGTAGAAGTACTGCAGAGGTTCCACAGAGGAAGAGCACAACCAAAAAGAAGATGGAAGCTGCCAAGAAAAGATCCAAGAAAAAGGTGAAGGGTGGAGAAAAAGTAATGTCAGATAGTTCTGAAGATGATATGCCATTGGCACAGACTTTGAAAGAGTCGACCAAGTCTAAAAGTAAACTGGAGAGCAAGATAGACAAGACAACTGAGCAAGAGGAGTTGGGACAGATAAAGGAAGAAGACAACATGGAAGGGAGGAAGAGTTCAGACAGTTCTGATGATAACGTGCCTCTGAATAGTCTTTGTGGTAATGCAGAAGTTGTGGGTATGAGTCAAGAGGAGAGAGAAGAAGCAGGCAGTGTGCCACCAGATGGTCAGAAAGAGAACCCTGGAGCTGATGTAGGAGATCAAAAAATGGTGGCCACCAGTAATGAAGTGTGTAAAAAAGTCACAGAGGAAAAGGGATCTGGCAGTGATGGAAAAGCAAGAAAAATGACCAGGCAAAAATTTATGCCCGCCAAAACTTCTCCCTTGTCCAACAGATTGAGGTCATCACAGGGGACCTTGAGGAGTGGTAAACCCACCCGGCGATCCCTGTCTCCCGGGAAGAGTCCAAAGCAGCTCTCATTGAAGAAATCAACGAAGCGGAAAAGTCTGGACCCAAATCTACTGTCTGTTGTTATTGAAGATTCTGAGGAACCCACCCCTATGTCCGAGAAACCTGTGGATGAACTGGAAAAGAAGGAAAATACAAATGTCTCTGAAACTGAACCATTAAAGGAAAAGGAGCAGATGGCAGAGAAAGAGAGAGATACAGAGAAGGACATACTGGATATGTTAAATGAACCAAAGATAGAGGAGACCCCTGTAAAGATTGCTGAGGATAAGACGGATGGAGGAGATTTTGCAATGTTTGAGAGGAACACAGATAGCAAGCTTGTGGTAGTACCCAGAAAGTTTGAGAAGAGAACTATTGCTAGAAGAAGTATTCTAAAAGCAACAAGTCCTTCTGCAAATTTAACCAAATTTTCCCCTCTGAGGAAGCCAGCTCCTTTTCATCCAATCAAACTGGGACAGATATTTGCACCATCTGCCTCGCCTAGTGCCAGCATACTGAAGAGAAGAAGATTGAGTGGAGAAATTCCTAGAAATTCACCCTCACCCCCAAGTAAGGTAAGCAGAAGTATTCTTCATAATAATGTTTATATCATATAGTTGCAAGGTAGAACTTTGAATTCAGACCTTTGACGTGCTTTAGTTCGGGAAATTTGTTCATTATATCTTAATGTTTTACTAGCAGAAGAAGCAGAGAAGAGTGTCATTTGCTGACCCTGTGACCTTTACTGGTGACCCTGTGACATTGACTGGTACCCCTCTCTCTCTAGCAGCCTCAACTCCTGTCATTAACACAGAGCCCACAGTGAGTAGTTCTGTAAGTGTATTAACTGTAGGAGTGAAAAGGTTCACTGCGGTATCGATTCACCACGGTATTTTTTCTCGGTTTGATACACGGTGCAAAATCTTTATTTTCGGTTCGGTTCATTTTTCGGTCAGGATCGTTATTCAGTCGGATTTGGCATAAGGTAAAATTATTCAGTATAAATAAGTATAGAAAACGTAAATTTTTGATGACTGATAGCTTGTAAAATAATTTTTGACAGTCAAATAATTTTAATCAATTTCTTCTAGTCAATTTGCAAATAAAATTCGTAAAATATGTGACTAGATTTAGAAAAAGAAAGCATAAAACAACGTTGAATTTGTTTCCTTCTATCAAAATGTATCATATCGAAAATAACTGAACCGAGACAAAATTATACAATACGTATCGAACCGTGAAGGAGGTGTATTGTTTCACCCCTAATTAACTGATATCATTGCTGAATGCTATTTCAGTGTAAGTGTATTAACTTAGCACAGATGTAAAAAAATGAAAACGGCTATCATTGCATTTAAGGAGGAGAAGTACCTTGAGCTGAAAAAATACTTGTCATTCAATTTTTTTCATATGTTGTATATTTCTAATTAAGTATGCCCCATGTATCTTAAAGCAGTTATATCATTAGGTTTCTTACCTTATTTTGGCGATATTGATTGACAAATACTATGCCCTACAGTATCTTAAGTGCAGTTTTAATTCTCCATGTTTCTGGGCTCATTACTCTGTCCATAATGGGATTTTTTAAGCATATATAAAAAATATTAAAGTGGACATGTATCTTTTAAAATATTTCAGAATATAACTAGGGTTTAAACTTCGAAAAAGCAAGTTTTGTCTATCCCACTGCATCTGGTTAGGGAAAATTACACACTTTTTAAGACAACTTAAACAATAAAAAACGTAATTTACAAAAAATTCTATCATTCAATATTTTTTAATTTATGTTGAAATGCAAATCCTTCAAATTATTGATTAACTGTAAAAATTTCGAATGATGAAGCTGACCTCATTATTTCACAGGACATCGTTAAAGAGGACATAAGCATGACAAAAACATGTCATGTTACATTTCATGAGTGCCGGAAAAACCAACTATGACGTCACACGTAAGCTAAATAAGCGAAATAAGATATACCTACATAAGATTTCCATCATGAGCCATGCAAAAATAATTTTTGTGTTCCCGTTTCTCAAAATATTTCACCATATACTGATTATGACCTGTTTTTACAAAATAATACCGCCCCTGTGTTCACCGAGTATGATCTTGCTGTACTAACAGATCGTGTATGACGTCACTGACTTGTTGGATGCGCAGATTAGGGAAACAGAGGAGTGGATCAATCTTTTTCATAATTTGTTAATGTTTACAAGAATGTTAACACTTTTTATTTTTTTTTTTATAAGATGGTAATTAAAGTTAAAAAAATTGTCAAAAATTTATACAAGAACTGATGCTTTACACATTTTGCACTTATATAAACGGAGACTATGACGTAGTTAAACAGAGTCGTGTGACCATGTATCCTTCATCCCCTTACTATGATACATGTATTGTTGAATTGCTACCAGTATTTGATATCTGACTGTTGGTTGAAGATAATTTAAGTGATGTATATTCCAGGCACTGGTCCACTCATCACCAGCTGTATCGACCAGCAGTGAACCGAGTCAGGTATGAATTTAACACATATAGACTGCCCTGTTCATAAAAAATAACACACTCTACCAAAATTCATTCAACATTTAAGATATTTGTATTTGTAATGAATTTAAAATTGAAGTTGTATTATAATGGACTATTGAAGATTAAGCCTTAGTCTTAATGATTCCTCAGACAATGAATTTATTAATGTAGAAAATGAATGCAACTGTGTTTCAGTGTATATACTACAAATAAAGTCTCCAGTGTGAACTATCAATCAGTGCTTTGAAATAAGAATAAGCTGCTCACAAAATGTTTCGTTTTATACTTTCAGACACAGGACTCTATAGAGCCTTCGACCCTGGGTAGTTATGTCAGTGTAACAGAGTCCCAGATCACAACAGAAGCCATTTACCCCGAGCTTGTGGACTGTTCACAAACTGTGGACCGAGTCCTGCCTCAACTGACCACCTCCATGTGGTAATGTTTACATTTACTTTATTTGTAGCTTGTCTATAGGTGAAGAAAAAAAAATTGTCTGTTCCTTTTGTAACTGGTCAAAGGTCCATTACTGAAAAGCTATATGTTAGAATGTGTGCATGAAAGAAGTTCATTATGTATTGTATTCAATAATTTAAACTTCAAGTTTATTAACAAACTGGTAAAACAAAGTGGTGTAAAATTACAAATTACCTCAATTGCATGAGTAAAATTTATACTGAGCTACAGTTTTGGTGGTGTTCTAAATATTCAATCCTTTGTAGGTCACGGGGTCTTGGACAGCTGGTTAAAGCCAGAAACATCCACACGATTGGCGACTTGTCCCGCTTGTCAGAAAAAGAAATTGACAATCTACCAATCAGGTCCCCAAAAGTTTCAACAGTAAGAAAAGTACTCAGTGTATTTGAAAGTCAGAACAGCAACAAGAAGCCCAAAGCCAGTATAGAGGACACAAAAGATAGTAATGACAGTGAGTTCAATTCTAATTATTGAGTTTTGTTTATTAATTCACCTGAGTAGGTTAACTCACGTGCAAGTTAGAAGAGCTATTTTAGAAGATCTAATCTCAGTGATTTACTCTATAGGTACCAGTGTGTCACACAGCAGTACTAAGAATGATGATGAGGTGGAGGTGCTGCCCTCTATGGAGGCAGAACTCTGTGAATTATCTCCCATTATGAGTAAGTCTATCTTCATTCACATGTCAGGTTACATAATCAAACAGTTTAATGAGGAATTTAAGTGTCAAGCAGAAAGCATGGCATTACCTCCCTTGTTGTTTGTTTACACAGCACTTAAAATCAATATTCAATGATAAATTTTGTGTCAGGTACAAAATTACACTCATATACATGTAGTTTCTCGGAGTATGTTGAAAACGTTTCAGTTGATAAAGTTGAACTTGAGTATCATGGATGAAACATTACAAGCTATAGTTAAAAGTGAGATTTTGGTGAAAGCTATATTAGGCCAGATAAATGATTATATTTATTGCTTTACAATAGTATGTTTTGGCAGCTGAATACTGGCAGATAAGCCAATTTGTCAAAATTTGATTTACAAGTATATAAATATTCCAAAGACATGACTGTATAGCAGGAATTTTTAATAGGGTGCTAACTTGGGCTTATTTTATCGGTTTTAAAATAAAGTAGCCCGCTAAAATTTTAATTGCTAATTTTGCACCCTTGTGTATAAGTACTGAATACAAGAAAAATAATATTGATCAGTCTCTTGTTAAACATTATCTCTCATCTGGTAATGGTTTTTACCAAAATTCTTACATAAATTGGTATTCAAACATACTGACAATATCTAGAAGATGAAGTCTTCCCTTTTGTGTCCGACAAAATTATTGGCATTCCTTTGAGCAAGCGAAAAGCCAAATTTTACACCTACCAAAGAAACCCACTACTTTAAATCCATGGTTAAATGTGATATATTTATTTTAGTGGAAATTGATTTTTGAAGTTAGAGTAAATTTGATTTAGTGCATTTCTTTATATTCTTATTTATGTGTATATGTGCAAGACATACAGCGTTGTACTTGAATTGGAAGAAGTCTGCCAAAGGCGTTAAAAGAAATACACAGCCAAATGTAATATGTTTACAGTAGGCAGTATTGAGTTATTTCTACATAAAAAAGTTCCTGGATATTTGTGTTATCGTTGCTGTTGAGCACTTTACAAATTTCATTTAATTATGTCAAATACTTTAAATTCAGAAAACGTCAATGAAGACTTGAACAGAAGCATAGCTGATGAGATGAACGCCTCGGAAGATCTGCTGGAGAAAGTGAACATGTTGGTATCTGCTGACGGGGAGGACTCCGTGGGCTTTGTCCCAAGTTTAAGAACCCCGGAGCCTCTGGAGGAACAAGTATCTGATAAATCAAAGTCCTCCATCCCTGAGTATCTTGATCAATTGACAGCATTGCTGACGGTTGATTCACTGAAGTCCTTAAGAACAGGTGAACTATTCGATGCGCATGAGAAACTTCTAAGTCTGGCCAATAATGTTGCCACAGCGATGAAGACCCGATGCTCTTCTCCAGACAAAAGTTGATATTAAAGTTTCTGGATTAAAATTTATATTTAAATGTAACAGTGATTGAATAGGAAGGATGTGCTGAATTTTCTCTGAAAAGCTTTGGAGATGGTAAACAGTGAAAGAGATCTCATAAATTGAATGTATTTGTATAGAAGAAAATGGTAAAATGTAGAATTTGTGCAATTGGAAGGATTCTAAATAACGTTGATTTCCATGACAGTATGTACTGCTAATAGAGAAAACTAGTTATATGTCTTTACGTTTTTCCCCTTATACAAGATTTTTTTTTTTTTTACTGGTGTGAACTTGTATGAAATACTATGTACTATACATTCTAAATGTAACTTTATGGCAATTACTGGTTATTGGTATATATAGTAGCCCTTCATTTGAATACATGAAAATGTATCATGATGTATTCTTTTTTCTTCATAATCAGTGTTTATATGAAGTATATGTATTGAATTCAGCACAAAATCATGACATAATGATGCAGCAATGTATGAAAGGGAATGTATTCACAGGATTAAATGATGTGTAGGATAGAGATGAAAGGAGAGATGGTGATCAAGATAAATATTGTTCTCTATTTAATTACGACTTTTTATACAGTTTTCTGATGGTGCATAAGTAATAAATCAACTCTCATTTAATATACTCGTGTTATTTATGTACAAGACCAGGACAAAGAATGTGAACATCTTGTAATGTGCATCAGCAATGCATGTCATATGTGAAGATTGCTTGTGAATGAAGGGCATGTTCAAACGAACAGCAAAGCCATGATTATTAGCTCTTCTGAGCCAAAGGCTCAAAGAGCTAATGCTATGGCCATTTGTGTGGTGTGCGTAAACTTTTTAGAATATGGGCCATAACTCAAGAACCCCTTGGCCAATTATTGTCAAATTTGTCACAGGGTATCCTTGGCCCAAGGGCTCCCTTTTATACTAAAACTGGGGTTGTGACCCTTTAACAAGGGGAGATAATTAGGAAAATAGAAACAAAAGTACTGGTTGCTAAAAAATCTTCTTCTCAAGAACCACTGGGCAGATTATCACCAAACTTACACAAAAGGATGAGGATATGTTGTAGATTAAAATTTGCACGGGGATTTACCCTGGGGCAAAGGGCGTGGTCTCGAGGTCACTTCAAAGTTGACCAAAAATTACATTTTATTAAAATGTTGATATTTTGCTTACTATAAGGACTAGGACCATCAAATCTTGTCAGTAGATGCATCTAAGGACCTCATATCATGTTGACTCAAAAGTAGGTCACGGTGACCTACTTTTTAAATTTTGCGGCCATTCTTTTTCAAAATGATTTAGAGGCATATTTTGAACAATTTAAGGCCTATGATCATCAAACTTTGTCAGTTGCTGCATCTTGGGTTCTCAAAGTACGTCAACTAAAAAGTAGGTCACCTTGACCTACTTTTTGAATTTTATGGCTAATCTTTTTTAAAACAATTAAGGTCATTAATTCGAATACGGGGAAGCTTAGAATCATTAAATCTTGTAAGATGATGCATCTTGGGGCCATAAAACATATTTATTAAAAAGTAGGTCACAGTGACCTACTTTTTGAACTTTGCAGGCATTCGATTTCAAAGCATTTTAGAGGCATAATTTGGACATTTTAAGTCCTATGATCATAAAACTTTGTAAGTTGATGCATCTTGGGTCCTCAAAAAAGGTCAACTGAAAAGTAGGTCACAGTGACCTACTTTTCAATTTATATGACTATAATTAAAATTTTCGGTACTAATTGGCTTAGAATCATAAAACTTTGTCAGTTGATGCATCTTGGGTCTTTGGAGTAGGTCAACTAAAAAGTAGGTCACAGTGACCTACTTTTGAAAATTTATGGCGTTAATTAAATATTTCGGGTACTAATTGGCTTAGAATCATCAAACTTTGTCAGTTGATGCCTCTTGGGTCTTCAGAGTAGGTCGACTAAAAAGTAGGTCACCGTGACCTACTTTTGAAAATTTATGGCTTTAATTAAATATTCCGGGTACTAATTGGCTTAGAATCATCAAACTTTGTCAGTTGATGCCTCTTGGGTCTTCAGAGTAGGTCAACTAAAAAGTAGGTCACCGTGACCTACTTTTGAAAATTTATGGCTTTAATTAAATATTCCAGGTACTAATTGGCTTAGAATCATCAAACTTTGTCAGTTGATGCATCTTCGGTCTTCAGAGTAGGTCGACTAAAAAGTAGGTCACCGTGACCTACTTTTGAAAATTTATGGCTTTAATTATATATTTCGGGTACTAATTGGCTTAGAATCATCAAACTTTGTCAGTTGATGTCTCATGGGTCCTCGGAGTAGGTCGACTAAAAAGTAGGTCACCGTGACATACTTTCGGAAAATTTATGGCTTTAATAAGATATTTTGGGTACTAATTGGCTTAGAATCATAAAACTTTGTCAGTTTAAGCGTCATGGGTCCTCGGAGTACAACAACTGAAAAGTAGGTCACGGTGACCTACTTATGAAAATTTATGGCTTTAGTCAAATATTTCGGGTACTAATTGGCTTAGAATCATTAAACTTTGTCAGTTGATGCGTCTTGGGTCCTCGGAGTACAATAACTGAAAAGTAGGTCACAGTGACCTACTTTTGAAATTTTATGGCTGTATTTAATATTTTCAGGAATTATTTGGCTTAGAATCGTCAAAATTTGTCAGTTGATGCATCTTTGGTCCTCGGAGTAGGTTGACTGAAAAGTAGGTCACCGTGACCTACTTTTGAAAATTTATGGCTGTAATTAAATATTTTGGGTACTTATTGGCTAGAATCATCAAACTTTGTCAGTCGATGTATCTTTGGTCCTCGGAGTACAGCAACTGAAAAGTAGGTCACGGTGACCTACTTTTGAAAATTTATGGCTTTAATTAAATATTACAGGTACTAATTGGCTTAGAATCATCAAACTTTTGCATCTTAGTCCTTGGAGTAAAACAATTGAAAAGTAGGTCACTTTGACCTACTTATAAAATTTTATGGTTATAATTTTAAAAAATATTTTAGGTATTAATTGGCTTAGAATCATCAAACTTAGTTGATGGGTCTTCAGAGAATGACAAGTGATAAGTAGGTCACCATGACCAACTCTCAGGTACTAATTGGCTTAGAATCATCTTGGGTTCTCAGAGTGTGAATTGGAATTTCAAGGGTTTATCTAAATATACAGTATACTTCGAGGCTTCAAATAGAAGTGATAGGTTGTACAGTTTATCAGAAGAGCGATTCAAGGCCCATGGGCCTCTTGTTTCTGTTGTTATGGAAGCATCCTTTGGAAGTGTAGATTCAAGTTTGTTCAAATCATGGCCCTTGGGATTAGGTTGGGGCCACAATGGGGGATCAAAGTTTTACAAAGGAATATGGGGTGGTGGCCTGGTGGGTGGGGTGGTTGCAGCTGCAAGTTGCTGATGAAGAACAGTAGGGTCTTGGCCAAAGTGACTCAGCTGAGCATTTGTTGTCAGGTGCAGCTTTGAACCTTTTGACTCTGTATAGAGAAGCACTCAGTCATTTTATATACCAAGAGGGTGGAGAGATCTAGATACATGTAGAGAAACAACCAGGTGTGTGTCAGGCACACTCACACATGTTTTTAACCAATGATTTAAAGGCAGATTTGATGTACCGTATTTCTGTGACAATCTTTTCTCGCGGACAAGCAGTGGCCAAATTGTTTGCAGGATTATAATGATTACTGAAACTCACGCCTTACTAATGAAATTCAAGGCCCCTGTTTCCATGGTCCATGCCCTAGGTTGGAGCAATGTTGTTGTTGTTTACTATATATTGGAAAATGTGTCACCTACATGACAAACTGTTTGCATGACTACTGTAATTAACGCTGAGCCATCTACTAATTTAAAATCCATAGCCAATGAGTCAGGTTTGGCTTAGCTGGTCATATTGAAATTTATTATATAGTGTACCTTATCTTCTTCTAAACTTCTAGACCAGCTGCATGAATATCGCATAATGTTTACAGAGATCTCTCCATAGAAAATGACACTTCTGTTATGCGAGTCCCGAATTCCACTTAGAGTGTGGTCAAAGTGGACATAGGTTCAGTAACGGGTGATACATGTACCCAGGCGACCAACACAGGCCATGGACCTCTGTTTTAACGTTTCTGAGAGAGTGAAATCATATTGGACTGTACATAAAATTTTCAGTTTTGGAAGGCACAACCGAAGCATGTGCTTCCTAGGACTGTGTACTGAGCAAAAAATTTCGATACAATATATTTAATAATGCGATATATTGGATTCTTTAACAAGTCTATCAAAAATGTCTTAAATCATTTAATGCATGAACTTTATAAAAACTAATTGTTTTGCAGCTCATTTTAAAGTTCATGTCTCACTGTCGTTACAAATTACACTTCAAATTCAAACTTTTAACGACTGTAAAATCAACATATGTTAATTAAAGTTGTCAATGTGGTTTGTAATAATCATCTTAGACGTGCTACCTCCTTCATGATTATATAATTATTGATCAAAATTTAATTCAAAACATTTAAATATAATCTTTGGTGAATGAAATTCCAAACTTTTTCACAGAATTCTATGAAAAACTGCCTGCCCGATACGTATTGGAAGTTATTTTTTTCGATACGATATATTGAATATCGTTACATGTACTTATCGGTATATCGATATATTAATACCGCCCTAGTGCTTCCCCCTGATGTTATTGTTATTTAATTTATGCAGTATAGTAGAAGTACACGTAGAGCAGGCTAGGTCTGATCTCCTCCTACTCTTAAAAAATTCTACTCACAGTATGATATGAAATTAATAAAGAATCCGCTGTAGGCCTAATTTTAGTCTTTAGCTCAATTTCACCCTCTATTAGGCCATCCTTAGGATCCAGTGCATAATATAAGAAAAAAGTACGTATAGTATTTTTCAAATATTCTTGTCACCTAAAACACTTGAAAGCGCGCATCCAGGACCCCCCCCCCCCCCAAGAAAAACACGTAAACTCCTTTCCCAGACATGAAAAACTTACCGTATTATAAGTGGATATTTTAGCGAGACGCAGAGACGCAAACTTAGCGATTTGTCCTGAAAAATCAGTAACCTCCTATGCGGAAGACATTGTTCACTGTTGTTAGCGATATTTAATTTAGCAATCTCGATACCCTCGCTAAAAATGCAAAAAAATTGAATCCTCGCTAAATGGGAGGGGGAGGGATAGAGCCGCTTTCCTCCTCTTAATTCATATATATATATATATATATATATATATATATATATATATATATATATATATATATATATATATATATATATATATATATATATATATATATGAGTCTTTCTACCAAGTTAAAAGGGGTCCGCGTATTTTAAAGGGGTCCAAAGTCATTTGTTTTAGTTACTTAATTTGCTATGTACATTTAATAACTACGCAAATTCCAGGGGATCTCCAGGTAACCTCCACTAGATCTGCGCATGCTTTTGGGTTCCTCTCCGTTTTGTTCTTAAACTTCTGGGGGTCGTAACATAAAGGGTACTTAAGTCTAAGACCATGCTTAAGTAGGACTTAAGTACAGTTTTAAACTTAAGACCGTAACTAGAAACATGCTAAGATTTGACAATCTTAGCAAAACTTAGGCGGCCTGTAGAGGTGACTTAAGTCTTCCTTAACTTTCTTAAACATATATTTAGTACTATTTAAGATTGACTTACTATGTTTAAACATTCCTCTAGTTATATTATGCATTAAAAAATAATTTTCTCTATTTAATATACTGGTATAAGAATTTTAGTTTTTCGTCGGGGGGGGGGGGGGGGGGGGGAGGTATTCATCACTTATTCCAATATCACTCTCTAAATGACATACGTGTAAATGCAAAATACTATTTTTGGATACATTTGAAATATTATAGTGGGACCTAGGTTATAAACACTAATCATTTTAAGTAAATTGTATACAGTAATCCTGGATTTGTTTGTTTACTGTGAAAAAATGAGATGGAATGATTTTAAAAGTTGTAGGTGAATTAAAGGATGATGACTAGAAAATTAAAAAAGATTTTCTGTAAAGATTGAATGTAGAACGCAACAAGCAAGGATTCAGACAGGGTTCACTATCGTTAACGTACGAGAGAGAGAGAGAGAGAGTTGTTGTTACATGTAAGTTGGAGATATACGAAAAATTGTTTTCTGAAAACAATTCTTTTCCATGCATCCTTCATTAAATTGTAAATAAGTATATCATAAAACGTCTGCAGTCTCTGCTTCCTGATATGGGAGGAACAAAATTCAAATATCCCTATTTTTTTTTTTTTTTTTTTAATTAAGAGTTTCAATTTCAAGTACATATGCTCGGTTATCGTGCCATGTCTGCGAGAAAGACAATTTGAAAGCAAGTGAACATTTGTCAAACGAAGGAATAACAACAAACGGTAAACTGAAAACATCGCAGTCTCGAGTGATTAACAATATTCACGCATTTACAATGAACCACTAGTGCCACTTTGTAAGCGTGCAATATTTGTTTTCAAATATTCAGAATTATTTAAACAGAATTAATTTTAATTAATTACGAAATCTAATCTAACCTAGCTAAAACCGATAGGTACATCAACTTTAATTTACATGTGATAAAAAACGTAACTAAATCATATGTACAAATACATATATAAATAAATTGAAAAACTAGGATGATTCATAAAAATATTTTGAGCATAAGTTTGACTTAGCGAAGACCTAGCTAAGTCCGTTTTATGTTACGGTTTAAGACACACTTAAGTAGTACTTAGGCAGGTCTTAAGATTGCACCTAAAACATACTTATGACCCTACTTAAGAGCCAGTCTGCGAGAAAACCATGCAAAACTGTCCAAATCGAAGGTTGTCATATCTTGATGAAATTTGGTGGGTAGTTAGACTTCATAACATGTATTTCAAAAAAGCGAAAAATTTTCCTCATCATCCAACATGGCAGCCGTAGGAAGCGCCACCTTCTTTTTGCACATTTAAGTGCAAATGCACTTAAATAATTAAAGCAAAATGGTAAAAATTACATTTGATTTATTTTACTCAAAATTAAATTTGCATTTCCTTTAAGGTATTTTAGAGTAACATATAACTATGTTCTTCTAAAACTGACATTTATCATAACCAAATACCCAACATATCAAAGGGTAGACAACTCTTAAAAATTGGAACAATGCCAATTTTGAAGAATTGACAAAATTATTACATTTTGAATGGCTAAAATCTTCCAAGACCTAGCTACAAAATTAAAATTGTTGATCTTATTGTCAAAATATAACTCTAAATATTATCTTTGCAAAATATTAAGCTTGGGATTTTATAATTTATTGAGATATTGAGATTTACAAATTGAAAATTTTCCCAAAAATTCTTCAAATTCCAATGGGTTACAAAGACAGATATAGAACTTTAAATTATAAATACTTGTTGTTATATAAGAAAAAAATGTTACCATTTTCTTTATAACCATAATTAAAATTTAAAAAATTATAAAATTGAAAATTAAATAAAAATTTCAAAAATCCCCCGTATATGAGGATTAGCATTTTGCCAACTGTTTAGAAATGGAATGAATTCATGATAAAATGTTCATTCGTATTTGTAATTTTTCAACGTTCATATTGAATATTCATTTTTCTTTCCTTTTATTACTATTTTCCCTATAATAAAAAAAAAATGAAATTTACATGTATTTTAATTCTGGAGGACTCTATTACATCACGGTTCACCATACATATAAATTTTGAGACTTGAACACATTTGACCCTCCAATAAGTTGTTTGCATTCTGTTAATTTTAAATTGGCGCCATCTTGTCAAAACCACATTTCTGATTTATCAAAATACTTGACAAGAAAATGACGAAATGCTACACAAAATACTCTGTAAGGGAGTTAAGCATTTTTTTAAGTCACCTGAGTCACTCAGGTGACCTATTGCTATCCGTTTTCATCCGTCGTCGTGCGTCGTCCGTCGTGCGTTAACTTTTGAACATTTTCAACTTCTTCTTTAGAACCACTCAACCAATTTCAACCAATTTTGGCATATAGCATCTTTGGGTAAAGGGGAACAAAAATTGTGAAGTTCATAGTCCCTGCCCCCCTGGGGCCCCAGATGTGGGGCAAAAAACACCAAAATTGATGAAAACTTTGAAAATCTTCTTCTTTACTCCTGGACATCAAGCAGTCAAACTGTTGGCATGATTGTAATAAGCATTTGGCCCTCTACCTAAATTTTGAAATTCATGGCCCCAGGGTCAGGGGTTCTGGTGCTAGGGCGGGGCTCTATTGATTATATAGTGAAAATGCATGAATTCCTTGAAAATCTTCTTCTCTGCTCCTTGGTATTATTTAAACAAACTAAAGTGCATGGTTATGATGCACAAGGATGCTTTTTCAAAAATTGTGAAATTCATGGCCCCAGGGTTGGGGAGGGGGGGGGGGGGGCTCTATTAATTATATAGTGGAAAAGCATTAATTCTTTGAAAATCTTCTTTTCTGCTCCTCGTTATAAAGTAAACTAAGTGTGTAGATATGATGAACGAGAGTGCTTCTTCGTGAATCATAGCCTCTAAGTCAAATGTTCTGGTGTAAGGATAGGTCTCTATTGATAATATAGGGAAAATGCATTAATTCTGTTAAATAATCCTGTCTGCTCCTTAGTGTTGAGCAGATAAATAAAGTGCATAGTTATGACGAACAATTGTGCTTCTTACAAAATTTTAAATTTTGTGCTCTTCAGGTTTTGGTGTTTCTTGGTTAGGGGGGGGGGGGGGGGGCTATATTTACTAATAAAATGAAAATGTGTTAATTCTTTGAAAATCTTCAACTAAGTGCATAGTTATGATAATGAGGGTACCTCTACCAAATTTATGAATTTCATGACCCTGGGACATGGGTGCTAGGGTAGGGTTGTTTTGAATCTGTAGTGAAAATGCATTATTTCTTTGAAATCTTCTCTGCTCCTTGGCATATTGAAGGCAAACAGAATTAAAGTTTTAATAAGCAAGGATATTTTTACCAGATTTTTGAAGATCAGGAGCATTTGGTCAAGTGCTCTATTAATTTGTATTCAACTGAGAGAAGTTATTCCCCTTTGCCATTTACTTTTGATAATTAATCACTGTAAATAATGTATTTGAAAGTTGAAAGAATAAGAGAATTATGCAAAAAAAATATTGAATAATACAAAAAGTAGTTTCATAGTTTTAATGATCAGATAGACTTGTAAATAATAAATAGATAAAAATGAGACAAAAATAACTTATTGAATGTTCAAGACCAAGCGAGGCCAATGTGACAGGTCGCATTGTGGGGTTAAAAGTAATACAGAGGAACTAATAGTTTGTTAATAGTCTGCATGCTGATAGTGCTAAATGGGGGATAAATTAGAATTTAATGTATGAGTTGTTACTGAGTACTAGACTAATTATTTCATTGATTCTGATCATCCTATTTCTCTTGCTTTTGGGCAACAAAGCTTCATCTATCAGTTTATTTTATACTCTATGGATCCTCTAAATTGTTGTATTATACTCAGGTGACCGTTAAGGCCCTTTGGCCTCTTGTTTTTTCAAATCATAGAACTTAATTTTCTTACATCCATGTAGATTTTATTACGGTATAATTCTGATATATGAGGAGCATAAGTAAAAATCATCATTAAATCTGGGTTTTTTTAAAATTATTTATTATTCATTTTTTTTTCTTATAATCTTACTAAAATGGATTTTGTAAAATGATATACTGTTAAATCATTTATATTTTGTAGGTTGAGGAAAATAAAATAGTTTGCGGGGATTCGGCTCTGAGGTGTTTAGTTGTTGCATATTCCAAAATTTACATTTTAAGGGACTCTTCATACCACTAACAACAATGATCCCCCCCCTTCCAGTTTTAGATTTCAAATATTTAACTGTGTTATCAATTGTGTTAGCCAGTAATTTCAACATACCCAGTGGCGGATTTAAGTGGGGCGCACCCGGCGCCACGCCATCCCTAAAATTGTCAAAGTTAGCGTAAGTCATAGTTTCGTCGAGAAAATGTAAAATGTCTACTTGGTAGACCTCATTTTTACCCTACAAAATCAATAGCTTCGCCCCCTGGGCCCCCACCAAGGCTTCGCCCTGAGCCCACCGGGGTCCTCAAGGCAGCCCCCAGACTCCCTATCTACTTCCTCCCCCCCCCCCCACTTCAATTCCTGGATCCGCGCCTGATATCAATATTTTCAACATCCGCTTAAAAATTTTATTTGTATATTAAATAATTTTAGTGCTTTGTTTAAATAGGCATATATATCAGATCATTGAATACCATACATGTTACAGTATTCTAGTCTTGTGAAAAGGAATGTGTGTACAGACCTGTAAGCACAATTATTTCAATAAAATTACATGGTCATTATAAATTCCTTAGATAAACTGCATCTACACATGCTGCACTACATTGTGACTGGTAATAGACATACAAAATGTGTATATTTTATAGGTAATGAAAAGTTTTACCAAAATTATGTTTATGAACCTATGCGAGTACCTTTACATATTTGGGTGTACAGTATGTACAGCTAATAAATTTCTCAGTATCAATCCATATACATACCTTACTTTTTTTATTTAGTTTGAAACTGGTATAACCGTCCTGATAAACAATAAACCATTTTATTTACATTTGCAAATATTTTTCTTAGATGAACCTATTGAAGAGAAAATATGTTCAATTCTGTATGAACTTATTAGGGGGTCAGAGGTCATGGCGTGACCGAATCACACAGCGAGATGATATCTTGTCTACATATTTCTGTTACGGTGACACTGGTTTCGGAACTTCTAAGCCGTTAAAGCGATGAAAAAGATAAAATAATTGAAACATATATGTTTTTCTTCGTTCAACAAATGATCATTTAGTTCTTTCTTCGGTATGAGGAATGTTTTTAATTAGCCTAAAATCACGCTTACCTTTTTAACCCGAAATTCCTTTGAAGGTATGTAAACTGAAGACGATACCACTGCTTTTGACTTCATATATTAAGAACTCATACACTAATAGTAAGATTATTCTCAGTAGCGATCATGGATTTTTCATTATGAACAGATATTTCCTGAACTGGACTGCTGAACATCAATATGTAAGTATTCAAATGTTGGAGCGAGGCGAACTCTCAAGACCAAACAGCTTCGAGGTCATTGCGCGTCACAACATAGCAATACGGCGGGCCGTTCGTGTAATAAATGCAGACCCCAACAATCTTTTCAGAATATTCGTCTCAAATGTAAATAAAAGTAATAAACAACAATGCTAAAAAGTTCACTGGGAAATGAACTTGGTTGGTACGTGATCAAATCTTCTGAGAAGCCCTTCGGGCTTCACAGGATTTGATCACGTGACCAACCAAGTTCATTTCCCAGAGAACTTTTTAACATTGTTGTTTATTTCTTAAGTAAATTATTTATTATAACATGCATTTTCTTCGGGAACAACTATTTCAATTTCATTTGCATGGAGGTGGGTGCATGGGTGGGGTAAAACTACTGGGTAGATACACATGTATATAGAACCTGAACTTGAAAATGAATTATCTCTCCTCCACTGGAAAGAAGTTAATCTGACCTTGAATGCCCCCCCCCCCCGGCCGTTTTCAGTGAGTACATATATACAAAAAAAAATTTCCTATCATCTCCAAAATTAAACTCTGTCTGCAAGGGTATTATTGTTACTATTATGGTTATTCAGACAAAGTATCAAATAAATTACAAAGCACAAAACAATTTTATTAATAATATTATAAAAATAATAAAATAAATGCCATGACAAAATTCGACAGCACCCCCTTCCCATTTGAATGAAAAAATCAATCCTTTATCATGTTTTAATATAGATCTAACATTCATGCCCGTTTGTAATTCTTACCAGTTTGTACTGCAGAATGGAATATGTTTTGGCTGCAATCATTTGTTCTTTGCACAAGCGGAATATTGTAGACATGTATCATGATACTTGCTTTGTCCTTGCTTGTTTTAGGATGAGCCCTCTATCCGATACAATGATACATGCACAATGTTTGCTTGTCACTCCAGTAAACAAAACGTCATCACGAAGTTTTAAAGCATATAATAAAGGTTTTAACAAGTACAGTTTATCACAATTTCCATTTCTACACAGCGATACAACATAAAAGGCCTTAGCGCAGGGGCTGTTTGCTTGTTCAAGCTGGATTGTTGTTTTTTTTCTACATTCAAAGATCTTAAAAATGAGTTTTTCCACTTCCATAGTGCAATGATGCTTCACAACTCACTAGTTTTCATATAAAATGATCATACATGACCTTCTATATTCCATGTTGATATACAGGACTGTGATTTTTACCCAATAATACTGAAGAGTTCCAACAAGGGGAAATAACAATTTAACTTCAGGAAATTGGTTGTAGGGGTCTAAAATGAGCATTAGAAATTCATATGAAGTACCTAAATTAGTTATTCCTATTTTTAAAAATATAATAGACTTAGAATCTTTTTTTTCATTTAGATATTTAAGAAATAGTCTATAAATATGATAATAGACTGTTATTTAAAATATATGAAATTGGAGCTAAGTATGGTATTTCAAAGTTAATTATCAACATGTAGATATTATTTCCCAAGCTCAATATTTTACTACCTAGTAGACCTAAGACTATTCTAAATATTACACTTATTTGAATTTAATTTTTTACTTGGTCTTGAGAGAAAATAGCATATAAAAATGGCTAAAAAAATCATACCCATTGATTTAGAATCTATAAATAGACCTTTAGAAAATAAAACATTCATTTGAATTACATTTTTCTTCATTAATTGTATAAATAAGACCATGATTTTGAAAAGAAAACAAAATTTGAAAATAAACTGATGGCAGAAGGTCACTTTTTGAATTAAAAAGTTTGTATGTTTTTCCGTATAATTTAGTGTGATTTATGACAAATATGCAAATGAGATGTTACTAAAAATAGATGCGAGGTTCAACATTTTTTTGTAGATATTCTGACTTCTACTTTTATGCAGAAAATTTTAAGCCACTAAAAAATCCTATGTTGCAACCTTCCATTTGGACGATTTTTTGAATTTTGCATGGTTTTCTCGCAGACTGGCTCTTAAGTCAAAAACTTAGCAAGCTTTATGTTACGACCCCCTGAACATTTAAATCGAGCTGAATTAATTTTTATAAAAAGTTAGTATGTGGAAAGACTATGGTACGAGTTATCTAAAACCTGAAGATCCGGTAGGATGGCAGACGACAACAGAATCGGTTTCAATTTGCAAAACAGAGTTTTAGATTCTGAACACCCATCGCTTGTTGATCGTTATTACCAGTCAAAATACATCATAGGTAAAATACTTTTAAGACGTTCATGTGCGTTTTCAAAATTGAAAATCATGAACATGTTTAGAGCATTGTGTTATGTTTTCTGTGAGTAAATTCGAAATGAACACATTTTTATTGAGATTGAAATAGTATATGCAACAAAATGTGCAAGGAACTTATATTTATATATATTCCCTACTCAGAGTACTCTAATCAGAAGGCGAGTAGTACCGAGAGATAGATAGATGTAGGTCCCTGGTACATGTGTTTTCCATCTTGATCTATTTCAAACTTTGCAAGCAAAAGTCGGATTATGTACCGCTTGTACTTGGGTCTTGGTTTATAAATTATATGTATGGTATTTATTTTTTTTTTTTACATATCAATAAGGTACATACATATTTATAAATCAAGACACAAGTGCCTGTGTTATATATCAATGAAACAGTCTGCTGATGAAGATGTATTTTACAGTACAGATCACATCTGTTCCTGCATATTGTTTGGTGTATTCTCTATTGAGAAGTTGATGGTTTGTTTTAATACTCCCCCTCAACTTCTCTTCGAAAGGCCTAATAAAAGCAGTTCAGAAAATGACTAAATGAAGAACCAAACTGGGTCCCACTTCTATCGATGTTTTAGCTCAGATGCGATACCATAGACATATTTTGGATGCATAGATGTTGTTTTGCAATGGAAATGTAATTAAAAATACCGATTCTGCTGACTTAAAAAACATTTATCACGGTAGAACACTTACTTGCGATATCTGTGTCACTGGATTCGTTTATTCATTGAAAACTGAGTTTGAACCCGGTTGACCTCTAAAAAAGTCTAAAAAAAATTTCCGGATAAATTGGATTAAATGATCCAGTGTTAAAAAGTTATCCAGAGGAATAGTTTTAAACTTATTTAGAGGTCATCCCGGGTTCAAATGCAGTTTTGAATGAATAAACGAATCCGGTGACACAGATATCGCAAGTAAGTGTTCTTTCATTAAAAACATGTTTTAAGTCAGCGGAATCGGTATTTTATTTGGATTTCTATGGCAAAATAACATTTGTGCATCTAGACTACGTCTATGATATCGCATCAGAGCTAAAAACATCAATCGAAGCGGGACCCGGTTTGGTTCTTCATTTAGTAATTTTTCTGAACTGCTTTTATTAGGCCTTTTGTAGAGAAGTTGAGGGGGAGTATTAAAACGAGCCATCAACTTCTCAATAGAGAATATGTTTGGTGTAGTGCTTTATTATAAAAACATAAAAATGAATTGCATATTAATTCAAGCAACTTGCATTTTTGCGAAGTCTGCCATTTTGATGCATACTTTGCATAAATATTTGAAATGTACTCTGGTGAAGTTTTAATAAAAAATGTGATAAAAAAGTCAAGGTAAAGACTAATGATAACTGCGGTACTGCTCTTTTGCAGAACAAAGTCGATATTTTTTTGTGAAATATGATGTAAAAACAATTGTTTAATATCCGTCATTTAATTTATATCAAAAACTTTGCCAAACATTATTAATTTGCCCTACAAAAGAGTAGTACTGCAGTTATCGTGAAAGGACAAATTAGTGTTGTGTGAGGGGCAGAAAAATCTTAATTTTAAGTTACAAATAATGCTTGGATTAGGGTACTTGAAAAAATGCAGAGAATTGGGTCAAATTACAAATATCTGAGATGAACGGGTAAGTTTTCAATTTGTTTTAAGACTTGGGCATTTCTGCCAAAATTCCAAGTTTAATTTGTATGTAACCATGTACCATTACCTTTGAAGAAATTTTGTTTGATTCCTAATTTATTATATGGTTATGGACAAAAACTATTAACTGCCAAATCTCACTTCAACTTCATTTTATACTGAGTATGCTCTTGAAATTTTAGAAATAGTTGTTTGGGTAGTTCAAACCTATTTCAAAACCCTTCGTGCATACCCTTGAATAATTTTTAAAGTAATGATAGCATAAAATTCTGAAAACATTCTATCAGGTGTTAATTTTGGCACATTTGTACATCTTTTCTTTCTTTTAGATTCACAGTCGAGGAAGGATGAAGATATATGCATATTAACCCACTCCAACAGGTGTCTGCCATAAACTTCTTAGTTTTAATGATATACTGTATGTGTACTTAAAAAAGCGGGCTTCATATTTTAGCGGCTTTGGCGCAGACAAGGATGCGCTAATACATGAATACTGCTAAGAAATAATTAATAAATACATTATATGGCACGGACATGTATAGCGCTTATTCATGATTTCGCCAACAACTCCATACCCAGTGATTGCGCTAAATTTTGAATATGCCAATTTATGTACACATACAGTATTTATGATTTGTGTAAAATTTGATAACCTCTGCTGATTCTTTTCCCTACTTTATAAATAATTTTCTTTTACTTCTGTGACAGAATTTGTATTGTGACTGTATCAGAATGGCACCCAATCATCAGAGAAGGGAAGACGGTGTCAAAGATCAATTTTGAAGTTGATGGGATGAACCGACTGGACAATAAAATATCTGGAAAGGGAAAGAGAGTACGTCATTTAACTGCTTGCATGCAAAATTCTTTACATAATTGATTTTAAAATGTTTATTGGGTAATTGAATGGAAGCACTGTATTAGCCAGGGCACAAATCATTTAAACTCCTAGCTCTGAAGAAAGTAGAATTAAATTTAGTTACCTATCACTGAAAAAAAAAAAGGAATTGAATTTATTCACCTAACACTGAAGAAAACTGATATTAAATGTGTGATCTTCATGTGAATGGCTCATCAACCATGGATCATGTTGTTAGATTGATGGACAATGTTTTTTTTTTAAATTTCAATTTCAGGGAGCACAACTCTTGACTCCTTCCTCTCCACTCTGTGAGGTCACTTGTACTGATGAATCTAAGTATACTGTTATATGTGGAGTTAGGGCACAGCTTATTGAAGCCAATGAAAATCTAGTCAAGTCACCACAATTATTGACACAAAAGGTACATTTAAATATGATCATTTTCTCTTATTATGCATGTATAGCTTTGGGAGGACAAAGTTTTACTTTTTAAACAATTTTTTTTTAAAATTGATAAAGATTTAACATTTGTTTTTAAAGTCACTGAAAGTGATGACTTACAGGGGTTTTATCACATCTCAAAATTTTTTGACATGACAAAGTTTACATGCTATTAAAATTATATATCTAAAAATCTTTGCTAGAAAATTAATAATGCTGATGTTTCAGCGATTCAAAATTTGAATTTCTCAGTATGCATATTTTGATCGCCTCTGCTATGCGCCATTGCTCTGACGTCATAGGTGTCAATCCTGGTCAAGCAAAGTACTTATTGTGTATACAAAATGGCTCATTCATTGTGTCTTTTAAACCTGTTAGTAAATAAATAAGTGATAATTGGATAACTGACAGCTAGTAAGGTATAATTTGTGGCTGTAGGATGCACAAATGCGCACAAGAAATGTTTTCAGAGACTTTTTTCCACATTTTCTGGACTTTGTCGAGAAGTGAAAGGGGGCCCTTTTTTCTGCAAACACGAGAGCTTTGTCTCCATTCAGAAAAATAGTTTATGCCCAATCACGATTTTTTTCCTGTACCATAGAATATTTTAAGGACATGGTACCTTATCAAAATGAAAAAAAAACCCAACACACATTTTTAAAGTCGCACAGAATCTACTACATGCTAGTAGGAATGTTGTGAACTTCATAATGGAGTATGGCGCCATTGAACAGTGTTCAAGAAATGTCATTTCTAGTACATGATATTCATGGCAACAGAGAATATTTACATACAGTTTATTAAAATAATGGAGAAGTTGAATTTGAAATTCTCATATTTATAAATATTTACGAAGTCCAACTTTAGTTATTCATTCTATTTAGTTGGAAGTCTCGAGTTGTCAACGGCTTCGTCTTTGGTGTCCTCTCCTATTGTCGGCATATTTTCTTGGTTATTTCTCGCTGCTAGACATTCGTTCATAAAAAGATTGACCGTCCATAGCTAAAAGAATATCGTCGATGTCAAAATTTCCACCGACCTTATTGTGTAGTGTATATTATTTAATGGCAAAATCTATTTGATACATTTTTCTTACGATAAGCTTTACGAGTTCTATTGACCATTGAGACCTATGATGTTTCAGTACCACATGACCCCTATCTAATTAGTGGAGATTTTCACTTCGAGAACTCTATATTACGAGTGTTTTATCACCTAATTGTGACTGTTTTCAAAGTTATTTCATAATTAAACGATAATTATATGTTTCAAGAATATAATAGTGTTTCATTTTTAAAAAAATTAGATACGTGATAAAAACCCTTTAAACATGTTAAAGTGTCTGTATTATACTAGAAAACTTGATTTTCATTAGTTCTTTTTAGCCAACTGCCCAATTACTGTCATAAGGGTATATAATCAACCAACATTCATTTGTGATGAAGCCTGATTGCCTAATATAAGGGCATATTATCAACCAACATTTATTTGTGATGAAGTATCATTGGCTAATATAAGGGCATATTGTCAACCAACATTTATTTGTGATGAAGTCTCATTGGCTAATACTTGTAAGGATTTTATGAATCACTATGAAAAACCTTAATATAAGCAACCCAGCTTTTCTGTTTAATTAATATTGATATCACTGCATGAGGAACAGGTACACAAGAACAGATATTAAATCATGTAAATAGAATTACAGTCAAATCTTGTTATCTTGAACTCCATGGGACCGAGAAAAAACTTCAAGATATCCTAATGTTTGAGATAGCCGAAGTTTGGCTTCAATTTTCATTTTTTGGGGAAGGAGTCAACATGCCTCTCACATAGTTTTATAATGAATTACACTTCATTTTTTCAACAATCTAATAAAATTTAGATGTTCTGAATCCGCTACCACTTCTAAAAAATTTTACAAATTCAGAAAAGAGCGAACTAAAGTGATATTCACGTTTTCCAATATTAATAATTTTCTATTTGTAACTAATTATAAGCAGAATTGTACTTTTATTTTGTGTCTTGTCATGATAGTTTGCTTAGTCAACACAATGGGGTGTTGTATACACTATATAAATGTAAAACTGGAAATGATACCCTTTCCTTAGATGATTATAAATGCCAGTTAAGCTGTAAAAAATTTATTTCATGCATATTATTTTGTCAAGAAATTTAATCATAACATTCCAAGAGCATTTGAATTTTTATAGACAAACACATGAAAGTAAATAAATGTTTACATTTTTTAACCATGTTGATAACTTGGCAAGGGTGGCTTTAATGATATTTATTCTTTTTTACTTCTGTCTGAACTTGAAACTTTGTTTCAATTGCACGTACTGTTTGTTTTCTTTATTTACAACCAGATATTTATCCCCCCCCCCCCTCCCCGGATTTAGACCAGGTCCTTCAATGGATTGCTAATAATGGCGAGTTTTCTTGTGACATGACGTGATGTGATTCAATGATAAAATTTAGCATGTTTCCTTGTTTCCTTGCCCAGTTGTCATGTCCTTACTTCAGTGTGTTCTTGTCTGGTTTCCACCACAATATTTCTTTGTCCTGTTGTCCTTGTCCTGTTTTTGTCCTAATGTCTTTATCACATTGTCCTTCCTACAATATGTCCATGTTCTGTTCACACCACAGTATGTTCTTGTTCTGTTGTCTTTACCATAATGCAATCTGGTCCTGTTGTCCTTTCTACAATATTTTCTTGTCCTGCTGTCCTTAACATAATGTGTCCTTTAATGCATTCTTACCTGAAATATCCCTTTCCTCTTGTCTTTCATAATGTATTTTCTTGTCATGCTTTACTTTCTACAATATTTTCTTGTACTGTTGTCCTTCCAACAATATGTTCTTGTTATGTTGCCCTTACCCAATATTTTCTTGTCCTGTTTATTTTTCAACAATATTTCATTGTACAGTTATCCTTCAAGAATATTTTCTTTTCTTGTTTTCCTTCCAATAATATTTGCTTTTCTGTTTGTTCTTACCACAACATGCCCTTTTAATCTTACCTGAAATGACATTTTCCTCTTGTCTTTTATAATGTATTTTCTTGTCCTGTTGTCCTTTCCACAATATTTCCCTGTCATGGTGGCTGTTGTCATTCTGACAATATTTTGTTCTCCTGTACTTCCCACATTTTCTTGTCCTTTTGTCCTACCAACAATATTCCGTGTCCTGTTGTCTTTACCGCAATATTTTCTTGTTCCATTGTCCTTACCCAATATATTCCTGTCCTGTTGATTTTCAACAATATTTCATTGTACTTTAAAAATATTTTCTTTTCTTGTTTTCCTTCCCATAATATTTTTTGCCCTGTTGTTCTTAACACAACATGCTCTTTTAGTCTTTCCTGAAATGACATTTTCCTCTTGTCTTTCTTAATGTATTTTATTGTCCTGTTGTCCATCCCAGAATATTTTTTTGTTTAGCTGTCTATTCCTACAATATATCTTTGTCCTGTTGTCTTTACCACAATATTTTCTTGTTCTGCTGTCTATCCCACTATATTTCCTTGTCATGTTGTTCCTACCACAATATTTTCTTGTCCTCTTGTACTTCCCACAATATTACGTTGTCCTGTGACCTTCCCTCAATATTTCTATGTCATGTTGTTCTTCCCTCAGTATTTTCATGTCATGTCCTCAGTATTTTCATGTCATGTCCTCAGTATTTTCATGTCATGTCCTCAGTATTTTCATGTCATGTCCTCAGTATTTTCATGTCATGTCCTTCCCATAATATGTCTATGTCCTGTCATCCATCCCTCATTATTTCCATGTCCTGTTCCCCACAATATTTTCTTTTCCCACAGTATTTCTTTGTCCTGTTGTCCTTGCCACTATCATTTTTTTTAACCTGAAATGTCCTTTTCCTCTGGTCTTTCACAGTTTACTTCCTTGGCCCTTTGTTCTCTTAGTCTTTGTGGGATGTTATATAGGACATGCCACCATTGGTATATGTCTATTTCTTTTTCCCTCTCCTGTTTAATTCAATTTTTCTGATATATCAGATTTTATTTTATTTTAATTTGAACTTATTACCGGTATGTCGTCCATCTCAGAATAGAATATAGTATACATTTAGAAATGTGAAATATAAATTAAAATGACTTGGCCATTGAGACAAAGGCCAACTCTTTTCCTGAAATTCAGCAGGACAGTCAAAAAAAAAAAAAGATACATCATCGGAATTCAACTACAGTGCCTGTAGTTTCTGTTATTTGTGACTCCATTCCGAAGACTCAGTTATGTGTTAAATGTATCTTGTCAATTATGTAATGAATAATTTGTTTGAAAGAACGCAATACAATTGAGAATGATAGGGATATTTTTCCCCTCCTTGCTAATTTACAGAAGTGTATCTGGGGATTATTTATTTGTTTGTTTTTGAGGACAAAAGCATCTGGTTCTTGTAATTTTATCACTCTATCTCTCATGTAGAGCCGAGAATGAATAATTAGCATCTCTCACGATTAAGTTGAATATCGGAAAAAAGTCACATTCAATCCAGTATTAAATGTAATTATTCAATTCATATTTGAGATAACTATTCAATTCATATTTGGGAGATGACAATTATTAATGTTAGATATAAAATCAATTTTTCGTAAGTATGGAAAATGATAATGGAGAATGATCTATAATAAAGTGCTTTCTTTAGAATTCAATAAAGTGACTATTTGGATTCTCAGCTTACACATGATAGGCAAATTTCTTTATTTATCTTGCTATATATGATTAAAGTCAACATTTTTTACAAGGGTTAAGTTAGATGAGGAAGACAGAGGTGTTTGTTCATACTCTGCATGCCAGTTAAAGTATTAACGAAACAATCTTTTTTACCCATCTAGAAGTACGAGTTTATCCGTGCATGATACAGTCTTTGAAAAGAGTTCCAAAACTATTTCTTGCAAGTAATTGTTAAAATTAGAAACCTTATTAAAGCAGTGCTAATTGTCCATGTAAACAACCACGTGCTGCCAAATTTGATTTCGGGGAAGAACATAACCGCTCCTTTTTCTGTCGACAGCATTGTCATTTAGTTATTATGAAGCGAAAGTAAAAACGTCTTTGACATAACAGATATAGACGTTCAACTCAAGCACCGCTTCGCACATTTGAAGAACGGTGATAAGTGGCATTTGTGTCAAATGCCTTGGCTGTATTTTTGACAAGACTGTAGGAGATTCCATGAGTGTCAAAATCGTTTAAGTGTTCTCCCTCCTCTTTCTATGGGTTCTATAATTAATTATAACATGTTAACGATGTACGATGCAGTAAAGTAGGTATTTTAATTCAAACTGATTGTTGAAAGTTTTGTAGCATAGGGTAAAAGGCTATCTCATCCCTTCATTAAAGACTATAATCTTGAAACTCAAGCTATTTTTGTGGATAAAGCTGGTCATAAACTAGCTGAACAAAGAACATCTTAGGATATGTATTTTATGTTAAATCAATAAAGAACTTAGATCAAACGTTAGGAAGAAGTGAAATTCTTATAGTTAGAAAAAAAATAATTAAGACACTGCAAGGGATGATTTTGAAAGAATTGTCTAAAACAAATATTGAAATGCTTTTATAATTATTTTCAATCGTATAAAAATACTTTCTTCAAACACTAGCTTTTAACCCCTTCGAAATAGGAGTTTTTTTTTTTAATTGATAAAAGAAGAATTTTCGAAAGTTTTGTATTTAAAAATTAACTTGAGAAATTCCCTAAACGCTCCGTTTACATCTGGAACCTGCTCAAAGACCATACCTGAATGAATGAAGAATGACTAAATGTCAGCAGTCTTATGTAATAGAAGTTATTTCTGTCCAATTTGCTTCCCTCACTATTGTTTCAGGCTTTCATTAGTAATTACATTGATGTATGGGTTTATCTAATGAATCTTATCTTGCACATTTTATTTCACCACTTGTTAAAAAACCCAGATGTTCCGGATAAAGAAACGTAATTAATTCACAAAACAGTGTTTAACATTGAATTTCACTGAGAAATCGCGGTGGAATTTTGTATTGGATTTTTTTGCACTTTACAAATATGCTTGAATTTTGTTATAAAAACCTTCAATCAGTCTTCCTATCAGCTTTATCATGAAGCGAAAGAAATTATTCTGAAACACCTGCTTTCTATAGGGCGTATCAAATATAACGAGTAAACTTGGCTTTCCTTATAACCGCTGATTATATACTGATATATTTATCGATTCTGATTGATGGGTTGGCAGTTTCAAGTATCCGTAGATGTTTTCTTCGCTGTTTAGTACAACGTAATAGATAAGTTGGAACTGGGAACTCAATGACTTCATTGTTGTTATAAAACTTTATATATATATTCCATATATAATAGCAGGTTTCTGTGGCGGGTGTAGAATTTGGCGGAATCTTTTTTTATGGAACGGACTCAGTGTTCCATGAAGTTGCAAATCAGTAATATAATTTGGAACCGCTTAATAGTTCTTCATGTTCCTTAAATACGTAGATATATCATTTGTTCGTTTGTATGTTTGAATACCGATTTACGCAGGAGTATATTAATAACACAATGATCGAAGTTAATTTTTTTGCCTTCAGTACTTTCACTCAATGATGCAAATTTAGCGAATAGAAATTAAGCGGGCTACTTCTAAACCTCTAAACTTGCATCCCGCTAAAATTCCGCTACTTAGTACAACTTATTGTATATGTATGTATGTTATGTTTTATTTAGTATTTTTGATCTTGTTGTTATATTATTTTGTTTTTTAAGCCACAAACAGAAGGATATATTGCAATTGTCCTCCCAAAATTAGGAGATTTTGAGTCTGCAACAAAGAATTTACTGTCCAAGGAGGAGTATATGAAAATACGTTTCTCAGGAACTTGAAGTGATGCAACCTCAAGAAAATCAATGCATTGTTTTTGTCAAATGACTGTTATCATTGCAACTTATACTTAAAGGTGTACTTCTTTTAATTTTCTTACAGTGTGTAACCATTAAAAATGTTTCACAAAACAGTGTATCATTGTCCTTACTGAAATATTGGGTTTATTATCAGATCTGAATGGTTGATGCAGTTTTACTTTGAGGTAAGTAGATTTGTTTGTTATTTATTGATACCTGTTTTCACTAACCAGTTTGCTTTTCCAATCCAAGCAGAAACCCTAATTGCTAGAACATCTTCCGAGTTCGATCAATTTTTAAACTGAGGCAGGTTAATGAAAAGTGTTGGCCATCATACAATCATTTAAAGTCAGCTTTTCAAGATTTCTAATCGTTGTTATAATGATCTTGTATGCAAGTGCATCCTATGGTTTGGTCGTATTTTGACTGACGTGCTTCATACCAATACGTTCTATTTCCATTAGTGAACTCTTCAAAATTAGAGGCGCGTTTGGTCGTCTGACTGGGACAGCAGGTGTCATAACAGGTTGCACAACAGTATTAAATTTTGCTATATATTCTTACCAAAAATGCGCAACTTTGAGTAGGTGGTATTAATTGAAAACAAACTTTTGAGAAGTTTCCTTTTCAGATCTTTATAAAGATTTTAGTACCAAAAAATACATAGCCATCCAGCAAGGCACGCAAGTTTGTCTCGCTCGAAGTCGAGCAGGTGCTTGAAAATCAAGTCTAGGACCTAATCACTCCCCACTCAAATACAGTATATAGAAAATTCAGCACGCCCTAAATTTTAATGAATCTAGTCAATATAGGAAGTTTACATATTGTTTTTCATCTCATAAAAAAATTCAGCTCCAGTCTCGTGTTAAAATGCCCGAATCGGAAGGGAAGATTCAGGAATTATTTTGCGTCAGCCATCATTTGACGTGAACCTCAAGTGAAATACTGTTATGACACCTGCAGTATTTCACTTGAGGTTCACGATTTCACTTGAGGTTCACGTCAAATGATGGCTGACGCAAAATAATTCCTGAATCTTCCCTTCCGATTCGGGCATTTTGAACACGAGACTGGAGCTGAATTTTTTTATGAGATGAAAAACAATATGTAAACTTCCTATATTGACTAGATTCATTAAAATTTAGGGCGTGTTGAATTTTCTATATACTGTATTTGAGTGGGGTGTGATTAGGTCCTGGACTTGATTTCCAAGCACCTGCTCGACTTCGAGCGAGACAAACTTGCGTGCCTTGCTGGATGGCTATGTATTTTTTGGTACTAAAATCTTTATAAAGAATTGTTTTACAAGATCTGAAAAGGAAACTTCTCAAAAGTTTGTTTTCAATTAATACCACCCACTCAAAGTTGCGCATTTTTGGTAAGAATATATAGCAGAATTTAATACTGTTGTGCAACCTGCGTGGCGTTGCGCATAATACAAAACATGCCAATCTCAATCCAGTTTTAAATGTTACATAGGCGTCGGACCCGGGGGGGGGGGGTCGGGCTTAGCCCCCCCTTTTTTCAAAGATAGGCATAATATAGGCATTGAAAATTGGGGCTTACCTTTTTTCGTTGGTTTAGCCCCCCCCCCCTTTCAATTAGCCACCCCACTTTCAATTTGCTTCCGACGCCTATGTGTTAAATGTATTTGTCATTCCATTTAAAGAATAGAAGAACTAAAAGACATATGTAAGAGAGCGAGAACCCTAAATTTATCATCCATTAATAAAAATACTACATTTCCGAGGCATGTGTATTGTATTTAGATGTACCATACGATAAATAGATACATACGATCAACAATAGATATAAATTGATACCGTTGTCATTCCTACTCTTGATGTATATAAAGTCCACAACAATAAAATATTTCATTAGCATTTTCTTAGGATTTGTTCATCGACATTTAACATATTGTTTACATGTTTATGTTACGTTTGTCCCAGAAATCCCGTGAGATTTGTACATTTTCCGACTTTTTCAGAAAAGAGCGCACTAAGAAGTATAACTCTTCCATAGTGGAAATAGAACGTATTGTTAGGCATTTGTTTTACACTGATTTTGCAACGGATTACTACGTTTACATGATAAATACAGAGGGTTTAGAGCAGATGTGACCTGTCGACAGGGGGTGCTTAATTCTCTTAGGCACCTGATCCCACATCTGGTGTTTCAAGGGTGTTTTTGTCCCTGTTCACGAATGTATTGTTTACACGATTTATGTCATTATCTTTGCCCATTTCAGAGTAGAAGCAATTTAGGCTACGATTTTTCGTGTTGATATGTCAATGTACAATTTCATGAAAATAGACATCGCAGTAAGATGCAACCATTACAGAGATTTAATTAATAGTTAGAATCTAAAATAACGTATATACTCGCTTATAAGTCGGTCCGCGTACAAGTCGGTTGTATTTTTATGCCCCCGTATCGAAGATAATTTTTGCCCTGTCCCGTCTGTCTGTTTGTCCAAAAACTTGAACCTTGCCCATAACTTTTGATTGGTTGGAGTTATGGCTTTCATATTTCACATGTGTATTCCTTGTGACAAGACCTTTTTCTGGGTACCATCATATTTGACCTTTTGACCTTGTCCTTGGAGTTTGACCCAGTTTTGCAAACTATTTCCAAACTTTAACCTTGCCCATAACTTTTGAACAAATGGTGCCAGGGTTTTTCATACTTCACATGTGTAATTCTTGTGACAAGACCTTCCTTTGGATACCAACAACTTTGATCTTTTGACCTTCAATTAGGGGTTTGACTTCTGAAAAACTTTAACCTTGGTCATAACTTTTGAATGGTTGGTGCTAGGGCTTTCCTACTTCACATTTGTAATCCATTTGATAAGACCTTCCTTTGGATACCAACAATTTTGACCCTTTGACTTTGACCTTGGAGATAGACCTAGTTTTGGAAAACTTTAATCTTGGCCATAACTTTGAAACGGTTGGTGCTAGGGCTTTCATACTTCTCATGTGTATTTCTTGTGAGAAGGCCTTTCCTTGGGCACCATCTATTTTGACCTTGACCTTGGAGTTTGACCTACATTTGGAAAACTTTAATCTAGACCATCACTTTTGAACGGTTGGTGCTAGGGCTTTCATACTTCATATATATGTAATCTTTGTGATAAGACCTTCCTTTGATACCAACAATTGTAATTGACCTTGACATTGGAATTTGACCTACTTTTGAAAAACTTTAACCTTTGTCATTACCTTTGAACGATTGCTGCTTTGGCTTTCATATGTCACCTGTCTATTTCTTGGGAGAAGACCTTTCCTTGGGCACCATTAATTTTGACCATTTGACCTTGATGTTTGACATACTTTTGAAAAAAAAGTTAACCTTTTTTATATCTAATCAATGGTTGCTGCTAGGGCTTTCATATTTCACAGGTATATTCCTCGAGACAAGACCTTACTTTGGGTATCAACAAATTTGATTTGTGTTTGACAAAGTTTAACCTTTTGTATAAGTTGCCATACGGGGGCATCAGTGTTTCAGAAACACATCTTGTTTTAGATTAATTTTTGAAAAATTATCCATTAACTCGCTTATAAGGCAGTGCAGATATTTTGCTAGAATCTGTAAACAATTTTTGATTAATAATCTATTGTATTTACCAGAGTTTCAAAGTATATTTTTGGGTAGACATCGATATTTGATTTTTTATTTACAATTCCAACAAATAAAAGATCATTTAAATCTCTAAGTGCTTGTCCTATGTGCATGTGGTAACTTTTGATCTTCATTACCTGCATTAGATTAAGTTCCAATCTTTACAAACAATTATCGTTGGAGTTGTTACAATATTACTAAATTTTCTCTTCCATAAAAATAACAAATTTTCTAGGACTCACCTATAAGTCGGACCTAGACTTTTGGTTCAAAATATAATTCCCCAAAAATCTGACTTATAGGCGAGTATGTACGGTATTGTTCTTGACAAAACACGTATGATCAAATGTGTCGTAATCAGGCATGGGGTCATCGTAATCGAGTAGTTATAGCCGATAGTAATGATTTTTCCTCCCAGGAATCCACAGTAATCTGTAATCGATTTCGAGATTTTCGGTTACTTTTGATTTAACCGATTACAGCAAAAATTTTCTGTGGAATTGTTATAATATTTTTTCAAATATCTTTCGAATACTCTGAATAAAAATATCTATATTATACATATTATAATTTTCAACCCCACGCGCCCTTTTGAATATTGGTTCCTATGAGAATTATATTCAGCAGAAATCTGTTCGCTGTGATTTCCACTGCCTGGCAGATTTTTGTATTCATTGTTTAGATATTTGTATTCATTTTTACACGCCTTGAATCCCCCGCGTGGCTCAGTGGTTAGAGCGTTTAATCTTAAGTCGCGGAGTAGGGAGTTGATCCTTATATCGCGGGTTTGAATCCCACTGCGAGACGTGGAGACCGGTCCTTCGGATGAGACCATATAAACCGAGGTCCCGTGTCGCAGAAGGTGCTGACACAAGAAGAACCCTCACTGTTCACTGAGTGCCGAGTATAGGTCTTAATTTTCAGCCCTCCTCCGGCAAGTAGTGGCGTCTCCATATGAGTGAAAAATTCTCGAGAGGGACGTTAAACAACAAACAAACAAAACACAATGTCTTGGAAAAATTGCTTTTAACAGCTGTATATGAGGAATTTTTAGCGAGCCGCAAATTAAGTACCCCCCCCCCCCAAAAAAAAAAAAAACATCAATATTTAAATCTAGCGAGAAGTAATGTTAGCGATTTCGTGATGCCTAGAAAGATATCAGTAACCTCCAATACGGAATGAATTGTTAGGGATGTTCAATTTTTGTGAACTCAACACTCTTGCTAAAAAATAACAAAAATTAAATTCTCGCTAAAATGTCTGTTTATTGCTATAGGTCGGGAGGGGCAGAGTATGGAGCAAGTGAACAGGCCTCTGCAGCCTCAGGAGGGATCAGAGCAATTTTGCAGGGCCTAAGTTGAGTCACATTTTGTCCGCCGTCACGAAATGTCCGCCTCTTTTTCAGAAAAAATTGTCACGTTATGTCCGCCGTCACGAAATGTCCGCCTTTTTCCCAAAAAAAATCGTCAAACTATGTCCGCCGCCACGAAATGTCCGCCTTTTGTCCGAAAAAATCGTCACATTATGTCCGCCCTTACAAAACGTCTGTCCAAGATTGAAAATAAGGTTATATATTTTATCATTATCATTTCTGTGTGTCCCCCTAACATCGAACCTTTATCTTGATATGTCTTTTCGAGCAATAAAATATATGTTTCTTTAACCACACTTGTTATAATGTCTGTCTTCAGAAATATCCGCCAATTTTATAAACGAATAAAAAACAACTTTTCTTTTACTGTATATTGTTATTATGTACACAAAATCGTGTTGATACTGAAAAAAGGATATATTATTTTTATGTTTGCACAGGTGCATGTACAAGCTTTGAATATTTTTAAACAATAAAATGCTTTCTTTGTAAGTACTAGTTTATGAATTAATATTGCAGCTGTTGCAGAAATATATTAGAACGTTTATTGTTTATATTTATATCTATATACTTTACTTACGCTGAACAGCATTGATTTTCTTAAGAAATGAAGGAAATAATCAGTGGATGTAAATATATAGAAGTTGTATTGAGCTCAAGTAGGGTTTTTTTTTCTTCAAAATACAGTATATATATACGATACCGGTGTATGAAAACTAAATTTTGTGTTTGTCTAAGAAAAAAATAATTATAACGGTTTATTTTATCTGACTTGGCTACAAATGATTTCAATAAATGATTACGCATAAAAAAATAAATTAAAAAAAAAAAAAAACGATTTCATTGAACTATATTATTTTCGAACGATTAATGGAGATTTGTTAAATTTCGCTAAATTATGTATTTGAGAATCCAATGGTATGTTGTTTGAAATATTTAAACATGTTGGATTTATTGTATCTGTTTTAAAATGACGTGTATATATACATTTCCTATGGGATTTTTTTAAAAATATGATGAAATTTTAATTTCTCAAGAGACAGAATATTACGACATTTTTGCTCCAGCAGACAAGGACAAAGCGCGTTTTACAATGTGCCAAGCATTTTCCCGCCAAAGAGAAGAAATGCAGTGGCGGATCTGACGGGGTTTTGGGGTTTCAACATCCTCCTTTGGATATGTTAGAGAGAAAGAGAGAGAGATAGAGATTTGTTGTGTTTAACTAAAGTAAATGTTCCGTGAAAGGCTATTTATAATTATGCATGAAAAAAAAATAGGTTATTGAAATAAAATTTGCGCCTGCAATGTCGCATGCAGTTTTATGTCACCGGGATATAATTACAGATTAATATATAAAAATTTTTATTAACAACAGATCAAGCAATTTCAGTTTGTTGCCTCATAAAAGGAACAATTGGTCTGCGGCCGATTTTGACGCTTGAGTCAATGTGTTTCTTGTTTACCAAATTACAGGGTTTTGCGCAAGTTATGACAAGTCTATAACAGGAGTTGGCGTGCCTATCAGTTGTACCGAAATTTCAGAGAAGTATGAAAAATACGTAATACTATAAAAATGTATATTTTTTTTTTTATATAGGTATTACGGTTTTTTTTTTTCATTTACTGAAAATTTCGGGAAAATTGATAGGTACGCCAACTGCGATGTTTCTACTTCTGTATTCAGAAGTATCTTTTCGAATAATTGAATGGCCCTTAAAAGGGTCGTTTATTGCCTACTCATAGGAGCGACTCTTGACTGTTTTGCGTATTGAAAGCATGAAGAGGACCATTCCCGCCTCGTTGAAGTGTGTTTCATCGGGAAGGTAATGTCTTGGAAATTTGACGTCTATTCTGATATAGGTTCTGCCAAGGATTTTCTTCATCTTATTGTTGACAGTCCTCCGTCTTGTGTCAAACTCCTCTCGCTGCATAGAAATTCGAAATTTTCCTCTAGAAACAATCTCTGTGAAGAAAATCGCATGTTGCCGGGGACTCAAGACTTTAATTTGGTGGAAAAGGCTTGTCAGACAGCAAATGACTGTGGACGGCTCGGCTCCACTAGAAATGTCGTTTCCCCCTAAACACAAGACAACGATGTCCGGGCTGTACCTCAACATCTTGGAGATGAGATTTGGACAGGGTTGAGAGGCTGTCATGCTACCAACTCCAAACCACCCTACTTCAAAAGGCATAACAAAGTCTGTAAAGTTAGAAGCTCGCTTCACGTAGGAGGAACCGAATATGTTGACTCTCATGTTGGCTATAAAATAAAATTGCAAGGTTCATAGTTATAACAAACTCGAGGCAAATTATGAAATTAAATAATTATCACCTCACTCCCTCAACTTATAATTAAAAATGCAGTTGTCAAATTAAAAATAGCTATTACGTATGATTAAAAAATTGGATTTTTAAAGTTATACCATTTGGGCTTTGAAATCAATTATCAGGACTCTTATCAATGGGTAATTAGTTATTAATTAGTAATGCTTCAATGTACTCATCGTTAAGTATGCTGTGAGTACAAAATTACCGCTTCACTGTTAAAAAAAATTTACTCATTACCTCTACTCCCCATTTAAATTTCGGGCGCTCATTTCGTGGCGGCGGACATAATATGACGATTTTTTCGAAAGAAAGGCGGACATTTCATGAAGGCGGACATAATGTGACGATTTTTTTTGGAAGAAAGGAGGCGGACATTTCGTGGCGGCGGACATAGTGTGACGATTTTTCTGAAAAAGAGGCGGATATTTCGTGACGGCGGACAGAATGTGACGGCGGACAAAACGTGACTCAACATTTTCTTTCATTTTTCATTGGGAAATGTAAGGCTAACGTGCAAGTACTGCAAGTCTTACTTATTTAGAAATTCACCAGCACATCAATTATAAATTTAGACCTGTACTCGGCACTGACGACCTTTGAGCAGTGACGGATCTTTTTCGTACCAGCACCTTCTGCGACATGGGACCTCGAACCTTGAACAAGCTTAAGTAAATGATTGCAATAGATTATAGGATAAAAATGACTTTTATCGATAAAGAATCGATTACATAGATTTTCTCTACGCAATCTGCTATAAATCGATTAAATTTTTGGGGCTCATACCTGGTCAAGTTAATGACAGTAACGATCCCTGAATATTTCTATACTTGGAACGAGACATTAGTCACATAAGTAAATCATATCGGACTAAGTAAATTGACTGCAAAAGATAAAACAAGAGGCCCATGGGCACCTGAGTAACTTTGGCCCTGCTGTTCTTCATCTGATTTTCCCCTTTTAATACCTATTGTGGCCCCGCCCTACCCCAAGGGGTCATGATTTGTACAATTTAGAATCTACACTACCCAAGGATGCTTCCACATAAGTTTCAGCTTTTCTGGCCCAGTGGTTCTTGAGAGAGTTTTTCCTACATATTTCAATGTAGAACTTAGATTCCTTATTGTGGCCTAGCCGTACCCCCAGGGGTCATGATTTGAACAATTTAGAATCTACAAAACACCAGGATGCATCCACATTAGTTTCAGCTTTTTTGGCCCATTGGTTCTTGAAAATATGATTTTTAAAGATATTTTCTACATATATCTATTGTGGCCCCATCCTAACCCTGGGGGTCATGATTTGAACAATTTAGAATCTACACTACCACAGGATGCTTCCACATAAGTTTCAGCTTTTCTGGCTAAGTGGTTCTTGAGAAGATTTTTAAAGATAGTTTCTGCATATTTCAATGTAAAACTTGGATTCCCTATTGTGGCCCGCCCTTCCCCAAGGGGTCATGATTTGAACAATTTAGAATCTACACTACTTAAGGATGCTTCCACATAAGTTTCAGCTTTTCTGGTTCAGTGGTTCTTGAGAAGCAGATTTTTTAATGACCCCCCTATTTTTGTCTTTTCTTGATTATCTCCACTTGGAAGGGGTCTTGGCCCTTCATTTTTACAATTTAAACCTCCCTACACCCAAGGATGCTTTGTACCAATTTTGGTCAAAATTGGCCCAGTGGTTCTTGAGGAGAAGTTGAAAATGTGAAAAGTTTACAGACGGACGGACGACGGACAACGGGTGATCAGAAAAGCTCACTTGAGCTTTCAGCTCAGGTGAGCTAAAAATGAATAAAAAATTTCTTGGTCTGAATATTGAGAAATTACTACGACTGTTCAACAATATTCATGAATCTATCGGATTCGCTTTCTTCTCAGATCGTTCATCAACAAACGTGGTGAAATGCACGGTTGAATGGTAATTATATATATCTTGGTTACAGGGATAAAGCCATGTATGAATTACTTTAAGTAAGATAAATGAAATAGGTGAAGATAACGAACAGAGATCAATCTCAAAAACATCAACAAGCAGTACAAGTCTGTAAACAGGGCATTTCACGCGGACCCTGGAAATTCCAGAGAAGGGTTGGGTGCCTTAGGAGGAGTAAGTATCCAAAGTCGACAGGTCACACCAGCCATGACTCCCTAGTATTGATCAGTCAGATGGAATATTATGTAGTAATATTTAGTATAAAAACTAGGCCTAACATTAGGTATGAAATATGTCAGTCAGTCAACCAAATGATTTTTGAAGGTATTGTTTGTAAAAACAGCTATCTGTAGACCAGTTTGGATATTTATAGTCATGCTGTACAAGGTGTTGGCTCATTTCTGTCTTCAATTTTGTCAAAATTTCAAGATTTAAATGTACAGATACTTTGCTGCTCTTATTGCACAGCAGTAATGACAGATATCTTAATTAGTATTTTGTCAACATTGAAATACATAGTCTAGGAAATAAAACTTTTCATTTTCCGATAAGCACTTAATTTACTGTACAGAATGTTTAGTATTATCTACTCAAAGATAATTTCATTGTATCTTAATCGACGTCGGCATCCAAAGTTAAAGTTTTTAGAGAAGGTTCAATTCGCTAGCAACTGCCAATGCATGGTAATATATTTTATTAGGATGCTACATCAAATTTTAGATGAATGATCATGTTAATGTTTTTGATGCAGGTTCATTCCCAATATCCTCTGAGCTCTTATGAAGCAAACTATATAGATGATGCATTCGGGAACATATATGATTGAATTTGGGTCGATTGCTTCTGCTTATTTTTATTAAAAATGAAGGCCGATTCTTTTTTTTTAATAGTTTTTGGACCTTGTGGATTACCAAATGATCGTATTCCTACCTGGTTGAAACAGGCATCAGTGATAATACATACTGATTCAGATGTAGCAAACAATCTGTATTATATACCTGTTTGACGAAAAGGCTTTAATGTTGAATTGAAAATTTATTGATTGAAAATACTTGTCTTGCATTTGATAGCACGAAATGCAGTAAAATAACCTTTTTTCCCAAATGTATTGAATCTCGTTATTTGTCCCTTTTCGTTGTTTTTACTAATGACGTTAAAGTTCATGTATATATTTTTTATGATTTAAAACCTTCACACAAAACCCTGGTTAATAACATCTTGATATAATTCTTCACGTTCGAATTTAGGGATAGAAAATGTGACTGATGCATAAATTTGTTATACGCACGTTCTTGAAGTATGAACAATGTACGAGGGCCGTTCAAAAATTACGCGAATTTCACAGAAACATAATTTCTAAAGATTACAATCAATTTTTGGCAAAATTGTTGGATTTTAATAAAAATTTTCTAAAATTATTGCTGTTTTCATATCGCTGATGATGCCGTACGGAGCACGACAAAAAATTCGAGAAAAAAAAACGTGCGGAATCCGAAATTTTACTGATTTATTTTTTATAATTCCCGATTTTTTTCGACAATTTTCTCAAAGGTATCTTTTTATTGTCCTATTATTATGTTTTTAAATTTCTGACGTAATATATGAAGCAATAACAGAAATATAGTCATTTTTCTCCGATGCGATTCCTGTGAAATCAGCTGCAAAAATGACGTCTCGTGAATTGACGGAGCATCGCACTTTTATCAAATTTTATGTGTAATGCTCGAGAAAACGCAAACATACACCCAAAATATACTTGATAAAAGATGAGTAAAGCCAGGGTATTCCCGACATTTATCTGCATATAGCAGAGGAATTTTAGACGGTTAGACCTCAGTAAAAGTCAATCCAGGAGGGGACGGGAAGAAACTTCATCTGGACTGTTAAGAACATGATTGAGAGTGACCAACGTCACACAATCTATACTTATAAATTAATAAATTTTGCAAATAAACTCCGAAACGGATGCACCAGAGTTTTTACTTACTCCTCTAAGAATTCACTAGATACAATATGATGTCCGTAAACTATATTTGGATTTCACTCACATTGTAAGTATCGTACATTAAATTGAAAGTCTACTTTTATTTTCGATAAACAGCCATGAAATAGCAAAAACGTGAATACGGTGGCATTTCCGGTTGGCGGATCTAAGTTACTGGCAATTTTCAATGAAACTGACAACAATCAATCGTTTATTTATTTCATAAAACGTCATCACTGAATTATTCAATCAAAACTTGATTTAAATGACATAAAAGAAATAAGTTGTGATAACCGATTAAAAAGGGAATTGTGCAAATTATTTTTGTTATCACCGATCTTAATATTGACGGAAGCTTCTAGAACATCATATGGCATCGAGCCCGATGCTAAACGAGACAATTATAGCTGTAGGATCATAAGAAAAGCTTATCTGTGAACGGTCATTGATATAATGGTAAATCATTGACAACACTATAAGTTGTGAATATATTTATATATCGAAAGACTATTACATATATGTAGTAGGTTTTCCTAATAAATTTATCGGTAAAATGTGTATGTATTCCTCACTGCTTACATGAAAAGAGAAAATTAATGAATAAGATATTGTTCAAATACAATTAAAGCTGTAAAATTTTATGCTTTAATCAATACATTTCAGTTTTTTTTTTTTTTTTTTTTTAATACAGTCTTTTGTATCAAATACTCGGCCTATTCATAAGGCGTTAAAAGCTAATTTTTACACATATACTTGCGTCTTGGTTTATGTATATGTATGAACCTTATTGATATATAAAAAAGGTAAAGTACATTTTTTACATATCAATAAGGTACATACATATTTATAAACCAAGACACAAGTACCTGTGAATCCCCCCCCCCCCCAAAAAAAATCAATTTATCAGTAAAATGTGCATATTCGCTGCTTTTAATTTATCCTTGACGGAAATGAAATAAGAGCATACAATATATATATCCATTACATAGTATAACAGGTTTCACAATAAACATCAATTAATGAAATTGTTATTTTTTTTCAAGTTTTTACAAAAGGGGGTGGGGGTGGAGACGCACATGCGGGATTTTGAACAAAGTATTTCTTCCTGTTATAACCCTGTAGTCAGTAGAAAGTACAATATATTTTCTGTCGGTAGTGGTATAAATTCAATTCCCCGCGCTTGCGCGGGATTTCATTTAGTATTTCAGAAATATCGGCAGTTTTAGGGTTTAAAACAAAAAAGAATTATATGCTATACTAGTTTTATAGTTTTTAAGCTTGACAAGAAATGATATATGGATGTTTCTACTGAGTGGATAAGATAACCCAAACTGAACATTATCAAATTCTGAGGTAAAATGTTGAGAAAATGAATGCTCACATTTTTTTTACAATACCCGTGACGTCGAAGATTTTACTGCACCGTGACTTCATAATATCTCCTGTTAAATCTCACAGCATTTTGATATGGAATTTTGACCATATGAGTAAAGATTCTTTAATATTATGTGTGACTTTTTGCCCGATTATGTCGTCAAATATTTTTTCTGTGCAACAAGTCCGCGAAATTTTTGAACGGCCCTCGTACAAGTATACAAGTCATCTATATAAAAATCTAAATTAAATGACTTACAAAGTAGTGTAAAAGGTGAAGTCCATTCTAGTAAAGAACATTGCACAAACAACTCCAGAGGTAGGATCAGGTGCATAGGAGGTGTAACCATTCCGTTTCAACTGGTCACACCCGCAGATAGCCCTATGTATTGATCAGACAGAAGGAGTGCTTCGTAGTCAAATTTAGTATTAAAACAGTGACCTAACAATTGGTATGAAACATGACAGTCGAAATACGACCAAACGGTAGGTTTTATTTGCAAGCAAGGTCATTATAACGACCATAGAATTTGCGAAATGTTTATTTTAAACGAGATTGTTGAAATCCCTGTACCATCAACTTATTTGTCAGTAGCCTTCCTCAGTTTCAAAAATGATCGTACTCAGAGCATGCTCTTGTGTATTGAATCAGTTGGAAGACAGAAGCACCATATCAGGTGATGATGGAATATTACTACATAAAGAAGAGATGTTGACTATTGAAAAGCCGAAGTTTTCCCGTTTGTCATACAGTTAAGTTTTTATTGGCCATCATAATCTATAGTCAGGAGTGTTTAATTGGAAAAAGTGAATAAACAATGTTACCATAAAAACCAGCCTTAAAGCAGGTATAAAATTCCACAAATTTGCAAAGTTTAAATTACTGAAGGCATCAAGTAAATTTTCAAATATGTACTTTGAATATATTGAAGAAATTATCAAATGAATAAATAAAAGATAAAACGTATCAAGCTGATTAGCACATGATTGATTGAATTATTTAAGCAAAATATTCAATGACTACTTGTATTATGTCCTAGCAGAATGTTTTTTTCTTGTCCAAGAATCTTATTCATAAAATGAAGCGCCAAATATTGGCCGTAGACTAGACAATGCATTAAGGGTTCTCCAATGAACCAGTGCTCACTTTGGTGAACTCTGTTTAAAAAAAATTGATTCGACATGCAATGTCTAATTAAATCAGATAGTCGTTAGATTGTACTCATGGAAACGAACACGTGAAACACGTGACACACGAATTCTGAACATGAGACAAATGCCATATCATTGAGTCAATAGAGCAGTCCAGAATTTACTTGTAGATGTATGTTTCTCCAGTATCGCTGGTAAATGGTTATTTTGTCGACTTACCTTTTCTTTAACACATCGATCATCACTTTTTACAGAGATCAAAACTGTTTTTTTTTTTTCTGAAATGATACACCCGCCGGCATGTTCATAAACGATATTAAGATTATAATGTGCCCAAAGAACCTCTAATTGTTAAGAAATGTCTTAGTCTTAAGTAAGATTTTTCAGCTTTCCTAAACTTAGGGTCTCGCCATAAGGTAGTTTTAACTTTAGAAAAATCTTGTAAAATCATTTGAAGTTGATTTTTGCCTTTCCGCTTGTGTAAAAGTATTATTTTATAATGTGAAGTATCACTGTGAATAATGACTTTAAATTTAAGGATGTTACATTATGTAATGCAGACACCTGTAACATTTAAAACGAAATCAAGTCTCACTTTCAACAAACGAGGAATCTTTTAGTTTATGCCACGGTACTATTAAATGTTGTATTGACGAGTTCATTTATATCTTTTGTTTTGTAAAGATATATACATTGAAATATATAATGGTCATCGTGTAAATGTAAAGTTTTTTCTATGCTTAAATATATTAAGATGTTTATTTGCTGCAAATTCTTTCAAATTATATATATATATATATATATATATATATATATATATATATATATATATATATATATATATATATATATATATATATATATATATATATATATATATATATATATATATATATATTAAAGTATAGCAACAAGAATTTTCTTACTTAAGATGTTCCAAAATACCGTTGAGCTACATCTAAAGATGATTAAGATGTTTCTGATGATATGTGAAGATAACGAACAGTAATCAAGTTCAGTTGAATGAAATTCAATTAAACAATACAGATTGTGAGCAGAGGAAACACAAACCTCTGAAAACAGAGGTGGAATCAGATACCATGTGAGCAGTGTGTCCCTTGTCATTCGGGTAAACGGGAAAATCTGAAAACAAATCGAGGTGAAAATAGTAGACTAATAATTTGTATGAAAGACGTCAGTCAACATTCGACCTAAATAATATATTGTATTTGCAAACAAGGTCATTGTACCAACTATAGAATTTCCAAAATTTTTACTTTAAACGAGAGTTTTGATGTTCTAGTATCATCAACTTTTTTGTCAGTAGTCTGCCTCGTTTTGGAAATTGTTTGAACATATGTTTTTGCTTATCGAATCATCTTGGAGGTATAAACCCCATACAAGAGATAATGGTGTATTGCTACATAAATAAGATGACGATAGATAAGTTGAAGTCATCACATTTATCATTACTACTTGTTTGTTTGTCTCTCTATAGTAAAACATCCAAACATGAAACAAATGTGTCAAACTCTGTGGTGTCTGTTATTTCGAGTCCAGTGGGATATATCTAATCAACATAGGCATGAAAATGAATACCGTCTATTGATAAAACTTCATCTATGTATCTAAATGTCAAATTGAAGGCTACAGTGAGAAACTTCTTCTTTTCAAGTAGAAGTTTTTTGAAAAAATTCCGTTTCATACGAATGCAAAAAAACAGGTCTTCTAATAACCAGGTTTATGATTTTATATATCTAGAGGGAAAAAAAACCATTCGATTCAAATTAATAGGAAAAGTATCGTCTAAAGAGGAACGTTTAGTAAATTTTTGCTCCTTTTTTTTTGTCATTTGATGATGGATTATTTTTCATTACTTTATGAATGTTTGGTTTTAATTTTTTGCCATTACTTCTCCTTTTTTTAGTTTAATTTGTAATCTTTTAATTGTTTCGTTAATTATATTTGCCCTGTATTATTGTAATTACTGTTATTGCAGAAATCAGTATATGACTTATTTGTGTTATTCTTCGACTCATTTTTATATCTAAAGACTATAATATTTTTTTCATCTGAAGCAGTCTGGTAAACTTTTGAACTTTCGTGGTTTAATGTCAGGGCAAGGTTTTTATTTCAGCCTTCATTTAAATGATGACCTTGCAATATACACTGCATGGGTTTCGTTGCTGATATTTTTAATAGAAAACTTTGGTTCATTTTAATTTTACTGTTGTTTCCAGATTACGTATACCCCCCTCCCCCCTTTAAAAAGCTAAGGGAAAAATGGAATATCTTTTGAGTACATTAATGTTTGTAAAAAATGTCAAATGAACTGAATGGTGTGAAATATCAGATGACACGCAAAGTTTACTGAAAAGAATAAATTTTACCCCCAGGTAAGCAAATAAAAATCATCTTCTTTAATGTGAATGCATTCAAAACTCTTGCTTCTGAGTGACACGTGCCATAAACTTATAAACTTCATCTGTTACATCCCCTGCAATGAAGCACCTGTCAAACAGTGAGATACAGAATGATATATATATATATATATATATATATATATATATATATATATATATATATATATATATATATATATATATATATATATATATATATATATATATATATATATATATATATAGTATATATATATACAACTAAATAGGGGTCTTCTTTAACTTAAATACTGGATAATACACTTCAGATCTCTAGAATTATCACTCAGTGGTCTTACATTTAACCATAAAGTATTAATTCACTGCAATACTTCAAGTTCGTTCTTCTTGAAAGTTGTTATGCAGTTTTTGTGAGGGAATTTTTTTTCAGTGGTGATAAAGTGCACCTTAACCGGCCATTTTTTGTGTATCGTTCTGGATTTTGAATTTTGAAAGAGGCATCTAGCCAATAAAGCTTTCGTTAAGACAAAAATCACCAAAAAATATAATTTACATACATTATGATTGGTAAGAATTTTTCGTAATCCGAGTAGGTTTTCGTTATGATTTAGATAGATTAATTCTGCACAGTTTAAGGTTTCGTTGGATATCAATATACTATGTAGAAAGGTTTAACTAATTAGTAATCTCCTATTATGTTTAACAGGAACCTATGAAGATTTTCAGATATTCTAGTGAAATAAAAAATGAGCACTGTTTCTTTTTCTTACTATTATTTTCAAAGTCCATGTACCAGCATATAATCTGTGGGAATAAAATCAATCCAAAAAAATAAATTAATAAAATAAAATAAAAAAAAAAAAATAGAAAAAAAGCAGAAGTACTTTTTTCTTATAAAGGGGAAAGGGTGTTCGTTTTTATTATATTTGTTTTTTGTTTTGTTTTGTTTAGTCTGGAGTTTGTTTATTTTTATTTTTTCATTGGTTTATGATGTCAGTTGGGCATGATATATAAAACATTTTCAGCATTTTATCTTTTTGACAAAAGCAATTTTGTCATAAAGCATATATTATTCAAGGTTAAAAAAGTATGATTTTCGTGGTCTAAGCCTGATCTCGCCAATCTTAAGCTAAAATTTATGCAATCTTCTTTACTCCTCATGAACCCTATGCAGTCAAACTGTTGGCATAAGTACAATACGCAATGACTCTTTACCAAAACTATGAAATTCTGATACCTTGATCCATAGTCCAGGCCCCAGGTAGGGGCAAAATTAGTCATGTATTAAAAAAAGTATTAAAATTCTCTCTTTACTCTTTGACGTCATTTGCATGATTTAATGAGAAAATCATGTAATTCATGACCCCAGAATTCAGACCTCAGTTTAAAGCTAGATTAACAATATATATATATATTGAAATTGCAGTATATACTGGAAATTCTCTACTGTCAGACCCCAATTTTTTGCATGATTGTAATAAACAAGTGTTTGTGAAAATTATTTTGAACAGTGACATTATGTGCCCTCAAACAGCTAGAATAATATATATCAGAAACAAATTTTTATAAGAAGCCATTTATTTTATCTTATAACAGATATCACAGCTGATTTTACTTAGGCACATAATACTTGTGCAAAAAAAAAAAAAAGGTTAATAGCATCATCGACATATGATTTGTCTAATTTTCCTTTCAACAATTATTTTTTATATGCATTTATTATATTGCTCTGGAATGCAAGTAACGAAAACAAAGTGTACAAAGTTTTCTGCATTAATAAAAAGATAGGTTTGGTTTTCAACCTAGTTGTAGTCTCTGTTGAAGATAACACAGTCAAGTGACCATCTTAAGAATATACATATATTACATAGGCTGTTTTTTGTTTCGTCTTTTCAGCACTTATATCGGAAAACATTGATGAGGAAAAAGAAACTATTTTCACATTATTCATAAGAATAAAAATGACTTATAAAGATGAACAAAATAATAACAGAATACATTACGCAAATTAATTTAACATTTACAGGCTTACATTGAAACAAAACTGTCTCACACTATACAAGACTATAACATGTGCTAAAGGATGTGAAAAAAGAGATCATATACGGATTTTTGTATACATAACAAACAAATGCCCTATTTGACAAATCCTCCTTTGGAGAGGAAGAAAACAAAACAGTCTTGAACTGTTCATTTTCTCTTCACTTGAAAGCACAGCGTAATCTGAACAATAGATACTTTTGGACTCTTTATAAAAGTCCACAAATTACATTGAACAATGAGCACTCCGACCTTTGCGAGGACGGGAAAAAGACGTTTGTTGCTGTAAGCGAGATTATTAACAAACAGAAAATTCGGAACAAAGGAATCACTGGAAAATTATAACTTTTTCCCCGGTTGTACAAGTTGTAACGGAAAGAGTGTGTTGTCCTTATCAAATGCAACAAACTGTAATTTTTTTTACTGCAAAGTAAACCAGATACACGACAGTAAGAGATTAAGCACATCCACAGCGGACGACTTTCATTCTTGGCAGCGTTGTCAACTGAACTCTTGATTGATGATCAAAGTAAAGCATTTTGAGATTCGCCATCCGAGCAGGAGAACAACATGGTCCAGGATTTGTGCTGAGCAGTCTAGACTCTGGAATCTGTTGTACCACGGCGGAATGACCAGATTCGCTCAAACCCTCATCACGGCACTCCCCCGCACAATAATAAGCATCGTATCGTTGTGGCGCAATGACGAAATCCCAACCAAACTCGACAAAATCTACGGTTAAGGGGTAACGACAACATGTATCAAACTGATTCTGTTCATCACAATTCAACGGTGTAGATCTCTTTTCTCTTTGGTTGTGGAGAATCGTTATGGTCTTTATGTCAAGGTTAGGTACCTGAGTATAAAAATGAAATTCTTTTAAGATTCTGAAATTTCGAGTAAAAGTCAATGGTAAAAAAAAAAGACAAAGCCACAGTATTCATAAGCAAAATCGAATGAACTATTATTTTTTGCTAACTTCTATGGTTTAATCGCAAAATAAATTGGCCAATCAACAGACGGCAGCGAAATTTTTATTGTGAAGTTCTTTTTTGTTATTCAAGTGTAGTTTTGTGATTGATTATAAACTTACGAATCATAGTCAAATATCACCGTCTTTGTCTTATCCTTCTAAATCTTACAGAAAATAAGGGACTTATTTAATCGTCTAATTTTTTTTTTTATAGATTTTTAATGTCCATTACCTACATCAATTTTGTTTGAAAATTGTATGACTGAGTTGATTGCGGCATATTCCATCAATGTCTGATGTTCTTACTAAATTAATTGTCTTTTCCTTGAAATCATATCTTTGATATTTGTTTTATTCTAACAAATCTGTTAATTCTGTTCTGTGTCAGTTTTATGACACCCGCACTTCTCCCTCATTTCTCAACCATTTAAGGACATACGCAACTTAGTTAGAGCTTTATTGTCTTTTTCCCTGGAGTTGAAGAGTTCCAATACTTAAAGGAACTTTGTGCTACATTTAATGTGTATATATGCTGTTGTACACTTCTTCAAAAACAAGTTTGGATAAACAAAACAACTAGAATATATGTTTAATGTTTTTTGAATATTTTTTTTTGAATTCTACAAAAATTTTCTTCAATTGATATCTTTTCAAAACCCCTGGTAATGCATGCTGATTTTTTTGTCTACGAACATTTGTTGGCACTCTAATCTTAAATTAAGAATATCTTGAAAAATTATCAGTAGGTAAGGTAAGTTGCGTATGTCCTTTATGTAATTAAATTATCCTAGTAAAGTGTACTCTGCTCTACATAAAAACATCTTTATTTTGTATGCTTCTATTAAAGTTTCTGTAGATATTGAACATCTATGTTATCACAGGTGTATAAATCGTGTCACTGCGATCCTCAAATTAATTAGAAAAACTACTTGTCATCTTCCACAGGTAATTTTGCCTAGGTAGCATAAGAAAGGTTAGATTAATATTTGAATTATATCCATGCTTTATGTCAACATTTGTAGTTGATGGGCGCTTTTTAAATGACTATACGCATGAAACATTTTTTTTTCTCTCTGAGACTTTTAAAAAACCTATACATATATATTTTTTAAGTATCAATAATTACTTCAAAATCTTTATGATCAAACGCTACTGAGGATTATATTGATTGAATATTTGTTTTCAAGATGAATTTGTAACAAAAAATATCTTCGAGAGAATATCTAAAATTGCAAGTTATGTTTATAAAAAATAAAGGAGGAAAATGGATAGGGAACTTAGATATTTTCAAGCGGAAACTAATGACAAATGAGACAACTTACATAACCACTATTATATGTTGTTACACTTGGTAGGACAATCAGATTCTCATTGTTCCCATCAAAAGCTTCCACTACTACACCCAGGTTAGAAGAAGGATCTGAAATCCACTGGTGTGCGAGGTCGGTGATATCAAAATGATGCCAACCACTAGTCTCGGCGATACTTTTTTTCTTCTTTTTCAAAAACCTTTTGACTGGAGGTCCTCCATGTTTCCAAGGAGGGACAAGCTTGTAGAGGAATAGTTCTGACACGTTTTTTGGTAAATTAAATTGTGTACGTGGTGGTGCTATGTAAACCCATAAACGTGCTCGGAGTACTTCTTGATTTTCCATTGCAGGTATGTTGAAGTACACTGCATTTGGTGCCTCGACTGATTGAGACACAGGCGCTGAAATAGGATCAAAATACGATTGGCATGAGCATTTTTTTTAATTTCAAATTTTACAGTAAACTGAATAATCTTTGATTTTGGTTCTCTTCTCAGAAGATGTATCAAGTAGAAAAATAGCTTTCATAATTATTTTTATCTAATTTTTATTAACTTTTCTAGCTAAGGAGTTGGGATTGTGTTACAGGACTGAAATTGCATTTATGCTTTAAAAAGAATCAAGTAGAAATAACTTTTTCTTTTGAGACGAGGCATCAGGAGCAACCGAACATGTATTTATTAATTTAAGTAGATTTCTATCAATTGAATGAAACATTTTAAGAATAATAGATTATACAGTTATAAGTGAGCACGTCTTTTTTTAATCATAAAGTACAAACGGACATGAATTAAGTCTTTGTTAGCAGGCCACTTACGTTCTTCGGAAGATATGAATGTTCTCTCCATTCTACCAAATTCATCTTCTTCGTCTTCGATTTGTTCTGTGTATGAATAGGGTTGGTCGTATTGCATTTCTTCTAAATTTACTTCGTTGTCATATTGACGTCGTAATCTTTCATAGGATGGAATTTTGGGGATTCTTGTGCCTGTTACATTTGGTAACCCTAAAACATCCAATCTTAAAGCATGAGATAATCTACTTTTTATGGAGTTGATCCTTAATCTCTTTTGATGTTCTCGGATGTGACAGGTTGGACATTGGTGTACATTACGATCTGATCCATCGGACGATATTTCTGAATTATCACTGTTTTGTTGAAGAAGACGAGCTAGTTGCTCAAAATCCACATCGCTTGTATTATGTAGTCCACTTGGTTCCATAATATTACTTGCTTGCGGTATCACTGAGCAAATGCCTGTAATTGTTAAATACGTACACGTGTAAATAATTGAGATCAGAATTGAATACATCTTGCACTTTAAAATCAGCTGATAGTATGCGGGATATGCCCCGGAGGAATTCGCGCCGTTTCTTTTATACCAGCGGTCAAGATATACCGGCCGTTATGACAAGAAAACACATGTCGCTCATAAATACTGAAGTGTCTTAAAAAAGACTAAACACGAAATAACAATAAATTCATTGATGCTTCACTTTTTTAAGTGTGGAGCCAGCTGAAAATAAAAGGCATGGTCGTCTGACGTAAGATTTTAATCATCCTGCAGAAGTATCGATCGGGGATAGAAAACATGCATGTTGAAATTGTGAACTTCTCATAACAGAAGGCCGTGACACACATCTTTTATCATTAATTAACAGGTAGTAAAATTTCAACGGGTCAAAGTAGGTCGTTTTGATTAATTTGAGAATCTGAAAAAAGGGGCATCTCATGTGCCGTATTCTGGATGTTCAAAAGATATGCTACTGATAAGTTTCTTCGGTTAAATTCCGCAGTGTACACTCTTTGCTGCGTAAATTCAATTCAGAGTATGATTGAGAAATTTAGAAAAGTTTGTCAAACACTCAATCTTTTTTTTCAAATTACTACTTAAGATATCAATTTTTTAAAGTGGAATAATTGAAAGTTACAAAGAATTAGGTCAAAGATTTTAAGATTATATTTAGTACATATAAAATATTGTGTTTTTTCTTCAGATCTCTGTAATTTACAAACATTAGGCTATTTTAAATACATGTACAGTGCCGAAAGATACAAAAAAGTTCCTAAAGTCTTTGGCAGGAGACTTAATCTTTTAAACAAGAGAGCTAAACACTGATAAACATAACCGTTTAAGACATAGAAAAGGTATCTCGACAGGGGATGCTAACTTCCTAGGAACCTGACCCCACCTATCGGTTTCAAGGGGTCCTTGAACCTTCACGGTAGCTCAGTCGGTAGAGCGCTCGCACCGTGATCGAAAGGTCGTGTGTTCGAATCACGGCCGCGACTGACCTTAGTCGATAAAAATAGGTAGCAGATGTCCCTTCGCCAAGCGCTCGATACTTTGAAGTGAAGGTTGCGGGTCTTTCGGATTAAACCTTAAAAACCGAGGCCCCATGTCACGGTAGCCGTTGGCACGATGAAGAACCCTCACTGCTCAATGGCCCTGAGTGCCGAGTAAAGGTCTAAATTTGAAGCTCTTCACTAATATTAGTGACGTATCTATATGAGTGAAAAATTTTCGAACGGGACGTAAAACAATATACAATCAATCAATCAACCAAGGGGTCCTTGCCTTTGCCCTTTTCACGATATGTATTCTTAACTGGATTTAGTATTTTGGTAACTGTTTGGTATCGTCACCTGAAAAATGGCCGTAGGAACCTGGGGCAAGGATGGAGATGAAAAGGATTGCGTGCCCCCATTTGTAATTTGATTTATAATATAGAAAACATATGCTCAATGCTAATCTCAAATGACATTTTTGTTAGATCGTCAAGGAATTTTGCTTGAAAGCGCCCCCAAACTGAAATGTTTGGTTGTGCCCCCCCCCCCCCCCCCGAAAGAAAGAAATTGCATGCTACGGGCTAGTGAAGTGAATGCCATAGTCTACGTTACATTTAAAACATCTGAGAATGGATGGCGGATAGGATTCCTGCTTATTTCTCAATTTAAAAAAAAAAGATAATGATTTTCAATACTATATTCGCTTAAAAGTATATTTTGTCTATATTTGATACAGTAGACCATAAATATTGATGTCAAATAGCAGATCAAGTTAGAAGATAAAAAATATTCAAATCGGAGATAGGTCCATGTAATGTTTATAAATGTTGAAATAAGAAATTATTTCTGAAAAAAAGAAAAGAAAATGATAAACACCAGTTTACCATGAGAAAATACTTCCCTTTAATATACATTGAAATAAACAGTTGGGTGAAATATGTGGAGATCAGGTGCGATGGAGGAGTGAGCATCCCCTGCCAACCGGTCACACTCGCCGTGTGCTCCTTGTCATGATCGGGAAATAACGAAAAAATCCGTCGACAATTCAGTGTGTAAATAATGGCCTAACAATTAGTATGAAAAAAGTCAGTCAGCATTTGACTTAATGAAAGATTGTATTTGCTGACAAGGTCATTGTATCGACCATAGAACTTACGAAATGATGACTTAAAACGAGACTGCTGATATTCTTGTTTTATCAACTTGTTTGTCAATAAATTACCTCCTTTTAGAAATTGTTCATACGTAGAGCATGCTCTGGCGTATCGAATCAGCTGAGAGATATAAACCCCGTATGCAGATGATAATGGTATATTGCTGCAAGTAAGGGAAGTTGACGATTGAAAAGTTAAAGTCATCACGTTTATCATAAAGCTTTATTGTGAAATAACCATTAACGTTTTTTTCTAAAAAAAATAAATAAATAAATAAATAAATATCCAAATATGAAACAGATGTGTCAGACTCTGTGGTATCAAGCTCACCGGGATATATCGTGTCGACATAAGAATGGAAATAACCATTGTTAATATTAATATTAATTTTATCCATGTGTATAAGGTGCTCGATTATGTACTTTCTTTTAGGTATGATATCCCTTTTTGTCATTAACGTAAAAGTTTAATAATCTTTCAAAAGGGGAAAATACGTTGATATGCATTGAGGCAGATCGATACATTCAATGACAGTAAATTGATTGAAGGGATTTTCTTTATTACAATTACCCGCAATACAGAAATAAAAACATGGTCGGAGATTAAGTATCCTTCGTATACGTAGTTTAGAAAATCTTTTCCACGAAGTAAGATACTCGTTTGGAGTAGTTAAAGCAATATGAGCCGCATTTTTGAGAATTTTATTTTGCTGTTATGATAAATTTGTATGTAATTTACACCTTTTAGATCAATAAGACTAAATTAAGAAAGACTTCTGTAAATGAAATGTATAATTATATAAGAAATCAATAATGTACAGGACAACAATATTGTAATTTTGCTTCAATCAAAGCTTATAAAAAGTTCTTCTATTGCAAATATGAACGACAGAAGTTTATAAATGTTCTTTTTTTTGGTCATTAAAATAGTGAATTACAATTTCACAACAATTTCCGACATCAAAGTTGTAGCTCATATTGCTTTAAAAAATGCCCTTTCTTCTTTTTATATAGTGCTTAAATATTTTCCTATTATGTTAAACACCTCAGTAAATTTGACCTTTAGATCATGATGTCCAAACTGTGTCAATCGTCAGAGCTTGTCATCTTTTTTTCTTAAGCCGTGAATGTGGAATTGATAAGATAGGTGACACGCTGCTTTGCAGTGATGATGGGTTTTGTATATAATATATCATCACCTGGTAATAAAAGTAGTTTCTGGATGTTAAAAATGCCAAAGAACACTCCATTTTGACGTTCCACTGTCAGGAATCTGCTCATATGTTTTCAAACCTGATAGGTTAATTGCTCTATCTGGGGATAAGTGACAGCTATCGCTGTGCATATAGTCTTTTTAAAAAAATCATTGTATGTAAATATTTTAACAGAAGAAGACAACGAGGATAAGGATAATCATTAAAGGAAGGGCCCAACAGTTTAGTGCTTCAGTCATCTTAGTTTATTAAAAGCCTAAATTACACTTCACTGTCATACCGTTCTAGTAGAACCTTTAACTAAGAAGTTCCTAGTCATTATAAAAGGTGTATTGGAAGTAGAAGATATATGTAAAAAAAACAACAATTTTTTTTTTTATTTTCAGTGCATTCTAGAGATCTTTGATGATAATAAAATCAAATAATCATACATTGAAATAATTAGGGGTACGTTTGCTATAGTATCATTTTAAGATTTGCTAAGGAATGATTTTTTTAACATCAGTTGTGCAATAGCAGGGGTTTTCAATTGATCAAATTGTATAAAGCCCAAAAGGCTTCAAGGTAAATATGATCAGTTAACACTTATCTTGAAATCGTAATGCCTCTTAATCTAAAGCCTGTCTTCCATCGGTAATTGGTGGCATCCCAAAATTCTCGAAGGGACGATAAACAATAACCGAATTAAACAGGTTATAATAACAAAGTAAAAGCGAATATACAGTGATCAATTATGACGTCACTATTAATTTACATGTACCGTTCATGACATCACAATCAACCTTTTATCACTGGACGAGAGTGATAAATACAAAGAGTTGCAGGATATTTCAATGTGAAATCATGCAGTATAAACTTTTTTTATATATAGATTTAGCTATAGTTCTCAGTTTGTTTTCTCATTTGTTTTGATTTTCTTTCTATATTAGTTTCTGAAATACAATTTTTCCCTTTGTAATTATAGCCGTACGTCCTTCCCTCCCTCCATCCGTAACACTTGGTGGTACCCATCTCTTATCTGCAACTCCTTCTATACCACTGAATAAAATTAAATGAAACTTTCATAGAATCTTTATTACATAGTGTCATTGTGCTTCTCCTTTTCCACATTTTAATCGGTCAGATATTTGGGGTTTTCCCATAGCATAAGAATTGACACTGTAATTCTTTCTATAATATTGGGAATACCATCTCTTCTCTGCTTCATTCCTACAATACCAATGAATAAAATGAGACTTTTACAGAATCTTTATTTATAATGCCATTGTGTACCTCGTATTTCATGTCAAACAGACTTTTGGTGTTTTCCTTAGCAAAAACTAAAGACTGCAATTCTTTCTATGTAATATTACGGGATACTCATTTCTTATCCGCAACTCCTTCTATAACACTGAATAAAATTTAATGAGGACTTCATTGAATCCTTATCATAGTGCCTTTGTGCATTTTATGAGCGCAGTGCTTACAGCACCTCTAGTTTGATAACTTGTATCAAATTAAGTCTCCTCGTCTTTCAAACAATCGAATTGAGATTCAATATATATTGTGCAAACTTTCAATTTTAAGAGGAATCAGGAAGTTAAAAAAATGTTCCCTACTCTTTCATATATAAATTTTGAAAAGTTTGGGCTTATTTGAAGTTTAGTTCAATGAGGTGGGTAATATAACATTGTATAATTGATCTTAAAATTTATATATATCATGCTTTGTGGAACAAAATTGCTATTGAAGTTACTCAAATTTCTTTTGGGTAATAATGATTCATCTCGTATGTAGTTAAACTTGCTTAAAACCACTCTTCTCGATGTAAAGTGCACAGATTTATCTCTCTCTCTCTCTCTGGTATTCAATATATATATATATATATATATATATATATATATATATATATATATATATATATATATATATATATATATATATATATATATATATATATATATATATATATATATAATATCCAAATTTAAATGAAAAAACTCAAACTTTAATCTATAGAGCTTTCGCCCCATGCGGACTCATCAGTAGATTTTTTTACTACTTCTGATGGGCCTGCTTGGGGTGATAGCGCCATAGATAAAAATTTGAGTTTTTCATTTAAATTTGGATTTAATTGTATTTCTATACCAAGGAAAAATATTTTATTGGATATATATATATATATATATATATATATATATATATATATATATATATATATATATATATATATATATATATATATATAAATTGTCAGACTGTTGTAAAGAAAACTAAGTAACAGATTGTAATTCTCTTACCGACAAACAGTTTGATTTATGTCACATGTATGTTTACTTCATTAAGCTCTGTTTGTCTATTTTGGATTACCATAGCAGTTCTTTAGTTCTCTCCTAAATGAGTTTGATATGATAGTGTTTTGTTATTTTGTTGCCATGTTAGATTTTGATCGATCAACTTATTAATTCTGATTTTTGGGGATAATATACAGTTTTTCGTGTTTTTAGTGATATAATCAATTTATATTACCTTCCGTATAGATAAATTAAAAAGAGACGTGTTTTTCACTGACTTTGCTAGTTGAAAATAACTTAATACCAGAAATTGATTATGAAAGATTTTTAAATTGATTTTATATTCGACATCATCCTTAAACATGCAGTAAATTATTCACATATACCACTGTAAACAGTAATTCTACACCACCATTCAATGTTTCATGCTTGGAAAGCCAAGTGTCAATAATATTGTTTATCAACGCCACAATCTGTGTTTAATCTCTTGAAGACATCATCACGTAACATATCAATTCTATGTAAAATTCTATCCATTTTACATAGAATGGAAAACGACAAGTAGAAAACAATATTTGAATATTTATATCTATACATATTCATGTATATTTTATTTCGAATATCACAGTTTTCATAATGTTTAGGCACATCAAAAATGTGCAAATTTATTTTTCAACAATCAAAACTCCGTCATTTATACATAAATCTCCACTCTTCTATTCAAAATAGGCGTCAAATCTAACTAGCAATATTGCACATCTCACAAAAAGTTTCCATAGGAGCAAAGTAATCACAAAGTGTTGGAATGCAAAACAGAAACAAAACAAATAAACAGACTTCAACTTTCTTCTACTGAATTGCACCAATAGCCGCAACGTGTTAAAATTTTAAAACTCCTTGTAATGGTAGGATACTTTACAAAATTACAAAATAAAAGCATCCCAACCAATATAAAAGTGAGTTCTTAAAGTGCTGTCCAACTGTACATCAACAAAAAAATGGAGACATGATAAATACAACACATAAAGCACAATTATGAAAAAGCACCACAACACAACTCACTGTAAATCACACAGTTTAAAAAGTTTTTTTTTCTCCACAAGAGATCATTTGAAGGATTTCAACACCGCATACTATGCTTTTCGTTCCATGTTCATTTTCTATCATCATTGCCCTATATTTCTTGCATTGAAATAATAGCTAACCAATATATATGCGTGCCAAAGCAAAGTTCTTATACAAATCACAAAATTATTAAAAAAAAAAAAAAAAAAAAGAAGAAGAAGAAGAAGAAAATTGCATAAAATGCACTTTGGTAACCACTTATAGTGCAAAATCCCAAAATGATATAAAGTCGCAATAGTGTATGCTTTTTCATCCATTAAATTAATGATAAAATTTTATTTAGCTTTATCATTAATGGACACTCATCATAACCAAACTCCAACCATAAAATGGTAAAATCTTTATCCACAAATGACATAATTTGTATCGTTAGGAGACGAATCGTCAAGGTGCTTGGTTGATGATAAAATTTTATGTTTAATGGATGACATTATAACTACTATTGCTAAATATTATTAGTGGATTAATGCAGTGCACTAATATGAAATTGTTTTAAATCAAAGGAAAAACATGTTATTCCCCACTTCTTGTAGTAGCACGATAAGTCATTTATAAATGACTTATTGTTTAAAGTATATATATATATATATATATATATATATATATATATATATATATATATATATATATATATATATATATATATATATATAAGACTAGGATGAAAAGCAACAAAAACTCTCCGGAAAAGACGTCTACTTCAGTTTTTTCTTCTGCATTCGGCACATAGAAAGACCCTATGTCCAGGAATCTTAGATCCATTCCTTTCTTGAAAAGAAGCACATTTTCAATTGCCTTTCTTCAAAATTGTTTTTAAGAGCAACCACATCTGACAACTTTCATTCTCGGTAGCGTTGTGAGTTGAAGTCTGGACGTATGATCAAAGTATAACATTCTTAAATTTGCCATCCGAACAGGCGAACAACAGGGTCCTGGGTTATTTCCAATTATCCTGGACTCGGGGACTTGTTGGACAACAGACGAGTGTCCATGGTTACTCATCCCTTCGTCTCTACATTCTCCCGCGCAGTAATACGCGTCGTACCATTTAGGTGCAATGACGAAATCCCATCCAAATTCTATGAAACTTACGGTAAGCGGGTATCTACAACAAGCCTCGAACTGGTTTTGTTCGTCGCACGTGAGTCCTATTGATCGCTTCCTACGGACATGTGCTGTAGTCGTCGTTCGTAAATCCAAGTTTGGTTCCTGGAAAAATATTTTCTTTTCGTCAAACAATTGAAAAAATACGTATATTCATTAAAACAATATGCATGTGAAAAGAAAAGGCGTAAAGAAATTCCACTCAACGAGTTTCTTTTTTTTAAATTAAATATTGGAAACTAAATTATCTCCGACGAAATGGAAGTAAAATTGTGTAGTCGGTTTATTAACTTAATGGATATCAGATGTTTTGAAGTAATAAATAACCCTGTATACTCCTATAAATAGATGGCCATTTGCCATTAGTTATAAACAGCACAGGTGTTAATTTTTGAGTGGCGAAAAGTACATGAGAAGTAGAAACGTATATAAATATATACGTGTCAACTTACTGCTCTAGATCAATTAGGTCAACTGACCACTCTCTACGGGCAAAAATGGGGAAATGCTGATGCTGCTTTTTGTTATTTGAAGTGAATTTTTCTTTTATGTTATAAGATAATTGTAATAACAAGAGATCTACCGTCATCTCAAAGGATAATTTTTCTTTTGTTATAAATTATTACAATTTTATAACAATAAGTACGATCCCCTCACAGGATAAATATTATACATTGTAAAAATAAAAAGAAATGTTCGACATTATTAAAAGCACGAACTATAACGTATGTTGAAACAAAATTTATCTAAAATAACGTAACCTTTAGAGGTACATTAATAAACAAATATCAACATGAATATGTTCATCAAGTTATTGGTAAGCTTATGCCTGAATTTTCAAAATTAGTGTTTTATTAGTTTTAAGTGATAATTTTACTTTCCAAGATTAGAGCATGCTGCACATAAAAAAACCATTAAAAAAAAGAGTTATTTTAGCAGGATTCAAATTCAGTGTTATTTAAAGATTACTACATCCAATATCCATCCAATAAAACATCAAAAAATGTTCACTTACATATCCTTCATTTATTCCAGTGGTTGGTGGAAGAATAATCAAATTCTCGTCATCTGCATCAAATGCCTCCACCACCACTCCTAGATTTGAAGACGGGTCTGAGGTCCATTGATATGCCAGACTAGTGATGTCAAAATGATGCCAGCCGCTGGTCCGTGGAATGTTCTTTTTCCTTTTTTTCATAAACCTTTTGACTGGTGGTCCTCCTTGTTTCCCAGGCGGGACCATCTTGTACAGAAATAATTCCGACACGTTTTTTGGTAAGTTGAATTGACTTCGCGGTGCTATATAAACCCACAGTAATGCCTTATATACGTCTCTATTTTCCAGTATTGGCATATTGAAATATATGGCATTAGGTGTCTGAATTTCCAGAGACGCTGATGCTGTAATGAAAATAAAATTTTGCTTTAGAATAAGTCGTATTTTCTGTAAGTAACATTCTTTCGTTATTTCGACAAGTCTCTGAGTTACGATTATAAGAAATTTTATAGAAAACAGAATTATCAGATTTAATTGCAAAAACGGTTAAATGAATTATATAGAAAACAGAATTAAAAGGATTAATTGCAAAAACGGTTAAATGCAATATATCTTTTCAGCATATTATTTGAAGGTTGAGAAGTGGGTCCTCTATTTGTTTAACGGCATAATACATGCTTGGAGAAAATAACACCATCTGCTCTTCATTTAACATTTGATAACTAATTCTAACCTGTGAATAAGTTTTTTTCAAACAATGTTAGAATCTAAATGATGTGATTTCGGATTCTAACATAATCAAAGATTTAAAAAAATAATGAAATAATTGTAAGAAGAACAATAATTAATAAATACATAAATAAAATATAGCATAATATCATAAAAAGATATTATATATAAGAATATGTCTGTAATCTTTTATTAAATCTTTAATTTGCCTTTATTACATAAAACATTCATAAATTCCTAAATGTGCTGAAAATAGATTTAAAAAAGTATCGTGGTCCCCTTTCCATTTTACTTATCTTTTAGTGAACTTCATGTTTCATAGTTACGCAACACTTTAAGCTAGGTAAATTAACGTTCTCCAAGGTATTTCAAAAAGTAATCGAACGACACCTACGCTATTAGGAAAATGTGAAATACTTACGTTCTTCGGAAAATATATATGTCCTTTCTGCCCTTCCGAATTCGTCTTCCTCGTCTTCTATTTGATCTGCATAAGAATATGGTGCATCTCCTTGCATTTCACTAATAATCTGTTCGCTTTCATATCGTTCACGAAGTCTCTGATAGGATGGCACTTTCGGAATCCTCAAGTCTGTGATATTAGGGATACCCAAAATGTCCAGCTTCAGTGCATGTGCTATTCTATTTTTGATAGATTCAATTCTTATTCTTTTCTGATCCTCTCGAATTCTACAACTCTGACAGCGAGTACGGTTGGAGTTTAATCCATCTGAATCGCTTTGCGATTCGGTGTTTTGTGATAAGATACTCATAATTTGTTCTTGGGTTATATTGCCGGTGTCGTAATGTTGAAAATCCTCTATTGAATCAATGGACTGTGGTAAAACGGTACTAACTACGAGAGCCACTGTGAAGGCTATCAAATAAAAAACGGAATTAAGATTTGCCGGCATCTTGTACATTAAAATCAGCTGATCGTTGTTCATGTAGTTGTCGGTTCTGTTCCAGATGAGTAATTGCGGCGAAAGGGAGCTAGCTTTTATACCAGCGGTCAAGCTACACTCGGCCAAAAGATTTGACAGGTGTGAAACCTGATTAAAAAAGGGTCATAATATTTTTTTTATATGTAAACAGAAAAGGACAGCAGTATCATAAATTTTCGTGACATTCTTTCCTTCTAGACCGAGGCATTTGTAGATAAAATATTTCAGTAAATTCCTCTTAGAAAATCAATTTTTCGTAGATTGCATGATAGTTCTTTTTTTAAATCCTCACTGCAAGCTGCAAACGTTTTTATATAAATTGGTGAAATAAAGTTGTGTAAATATTTTATTCCTTATCGCATGCATCCATTGAATGTTTTAAAGTCCTAGAAAAAATAAAAATACCCCGACTATTGATCTGCTGATGTTAACATCATTCTAAGCAGTGCCTCTGTATTGCCCGTTTTATGGCTTTAATGGTATGAGAGGTCAAGGCCTTTGACTAATTATTCCCTGAAAAAAAATCTTCGACATCATCGTGCTAACAGCTAGTCAAAAACATTGAACAAGTAACTGAATATCCAAAGAATTCATCGAAAATCCAGCATTACATTTTAATAATTGTTGCAGATAATTAACCTATAAAATGAAATATATCTTTAATAAAAGAATCGATGTGTATCATTACATTAATCTTTTTAAATTCTTTTTGTTTAAAGATTTCAATTTTACCTGTCAAGAGGGTTTATTTTGTTTGATTATATCCACTGTAGCCTTATTTTACATCACTTCATACACTAGATTCTATTCTAAGATATATATAAAAAGGGAATACGCTCTCATTACTTGTTAAAATGTTTTATAGTAAAGTGAAAGAGGATGTTATCTGAAAGGCAGAGACCAAAGTAACCCCGGGTACTTGTATACACGGTATATCTTATATATATATTACCTAAGTCTCTGTAACAAAAATTGTAGGAAAAGCTATTTTTTTTAAAAAGGCGTACTATTGACTATACTATTAAAATTAAATTAAAGTTACCATGTGTTGGAAATTTTCTTCATAAGTTTGGAGTTTGATTTTTTTAAAAATTAAAATTGTATCATTGCAACGTTATCGTAGTGGAACAATCATAGTTTTTTTCCCAATGGATACACTATTTTTTTTCCAGTGAGCCAATAAAATTTACCTAAATCCTTCTATAGAATGATTCAAAAATAAATAAATAAATAAATAAATAAATAAATTATCTTTTCGGAAGCAAAGGATTATATAAATTTATTTATAATACATATTTTCTCGCATTTTAGTTTTCAGTTGACGGTTTTACGATCCCAAATTATGACACGATATCTTCTTTGTAGCCAATGCAGACATTTATTAGCACAAAATAGGCACTCAAGGAATTGTAGTGTGTTTTATTCTGTATTTGAATCACAAAAAGATACCTGATACCTGGATCATCTATCCTCGACAGTTTTGTCACTTAGAATAATTTATACATTTATTATGGTTACTTAAATGTATACGATGGCATCAGACATTTAATATAAATCATACACCTTCATAAATTTTCGTACCAGATTAACAAAGCATACAGGTTAAACATTTGAGAAACTTGTATACTTTATCAAAACTGACAGGATTTCTTGCCACATAATAATAATGTGCTTATGATCAGAAACGCAAGGTTTTGACACCTTTGTTAGGTATACAATGTCTTAGCCTGGGGTGTATTATGTTAATTACGTCAGCATGTATGTTTTTGCACATTTTGAACAGATTTTTCATTGTAATCAGTTCAATGTAACTGGGTGTTTACTGACATGAGGAGTGCACGTAATATCACAATATTATTTGTGCAAGCAATATATTTATTGTAAAATTGTTTAAACAAAACACAAAAAAACTTTGTGAATTCTCTTTATGTTATCAGGGGTCAGGGTTTACATACTGTATAAAACCCAGGGATAAAATCGGTATTTATTAATTTTTTTCAGTCTGCAAAGCTATATACATTACATGTATGTATTACAGATGAAATGATAATTGCTATATAGGACAAATATTTAGTAATATGGCGTACGCTGTGAAATTTACTATTTAGGAATGCAATTTAATTCTATTTAAATATTTATTATAAATTTACTTTTATCTCTTAAAAAGAGTTTTCTTACGTGGACTCGGAAAATGGATTAAAACAATCTAAAGAATCGAGGAATTTTGTGACATAAGGATTATTTTTATATGGTTAATCACAAAAAAATAATGAAATATATAATTAAAACATAAATAAGTAAATTTACTGTAAGATATTGTATTTAGAAATACCACTATACTTTGTAATGTGGACATATTTAAGTAAAAAAAAATAATAAAAACGATATTCATACAAGTTGTAAATTTCCTATTGGAGTTGAAATTCTGAGTTTTGGATGCATGATTATTTGCATTATTTAAGATGTCAATTATCCTTATTGGTTTTCAACTAAGTGAGCACCTAGCTAAAATCATCTAAGGGACATACGCAACGTACCTTACCATCTGATAATTTTTCAAGATAATCTGAATTTAAGATTATAGTGCCATCAGATGTTCATAGACAAAAAATCAGCATGCATTGTCAGGGGTTTTCAAAAGATATCAATTGATGAAAATTTTTGTATAATTCAAAGAGAAATATACAAAAACTAGATATCATTGAGATGGTGGCCATCTCAAAGGGCCCCGCTTTCAGCAATGAACATAAAAATGTAAGGTAGCTGAAAAGGGTTTATTTTGAAGAGGAACATTTGTGTACTATTACGAGATGTGTTGTTTGAGTCTAAAGGGCTTCTATGTCATCCTTTTTATAATAAAAAATGGCACGAAAATCACGAGTGCTCCATACCCTCTATCAAAAAACGGCACAAAAATTACGGATGTTGCACATCCTCTATCAAAATATGGAAGGAAAATCACAAATGTTTATTGTTATTAAATGTTAATTGGTAAAGTTTTAGGCTGACTGGACTTAAGGGAAAGAAATTATGCACCAAGCAAAAATTTTAACAGAGAAACTATTTTTGGCCTTGACCCTTGACCTAGAAACATTTTTCAAGGTCACTGCACATCCACTGACCAGTGGCACTCTGTGAGTGAAGTATGAGCCACATTGGACCAAAAGGAGAGGAGATATGCTCCGAACAAGGATTTTTCATATAATTCTGCTATGACCTTAACCTTAGACCTAGAAACATAATTCAAGGTCACTGCACATCTTTTTCCCAAAGGTACTCTGTGGCTGAGGTATGAGCCAGATTCGGTCAAAGAGAAAGAAAATATGCTCCGGACAAGAATTTAAACAGAGAGGCTATTTTTGACCCTTGACCTAGAAACTTAGTTCAAGGTCACTGCACATCCATTGACCAGTGGCACTCTATGAGTGAAGTATGAGCCACATTGGACCAAGGGGAGAGGAGATATGCTCCGAACAAGGATTTTTCATATAATTCTGTTATGACATTAACCGTAGACCTAGAAACGTGGTTTAAGGTCACTGCACACCCTTAACCCATAGACACTCTGTGGGTGAGGTATGAGCCAGATTGGGCTAAGGAGAGAGAAAATATGCTCCAGACAAGAATTTAAACAGAGAGGCTATTTTTGACCTTGACCCTTGATCTAGAAACTTAGTTCAAGGTCACTGCACATCCATTGACCAGTTGCACTCTGTGAGTGAAGTATGAGCCACACTGGACCAAGAGGAGAGAAGATATGCTCCGGACAAGGATTTTTCATATAATTCTGCTATGACCTTAACCTTTGACCTAGAAACATGGTTTAAGGTCACTGCACACCCTTAACCCATAGACACTCTGTGGGTGAAGTATGAGCCAGATTGAGCCAAGGAGAGAGGAGATGCTCCGGACAAGAGATCTCGGACGGACAGACGGACGGACGGACGGACGGATGGACGGACGGACAGACTGATCACTATGGGGCGCCTGCAGAGCGGGGCCCTAATTACTAAACATATATTCTAGATGTTTTGTTTATCCAAACTTGTTTTAGAATAAGTTTACAACAACATATATAGACATTAAATGTAGCACACACTTCCTTTAAGTAATGGAACTCTTCAACTCCAGGGAAAAAAGACAATAAAGTTCAAACTACGTTGCGTATGTCCTTAAAGTTTCAACTTTTCATACTGTTTGCAGCATATTTTTCCCAATTGATTTCTGATTTTTGAAATCAATTTCACAATGTTACACCATACCATTGAAAATATGTTATCTACACAATTTGCAGAATTTAGATTTCACAATGTATTTTTGTTAAAATAATATTGTTTTTATTTATGTTACATTGTTTGATGTCTAATTTTCCTTAATTTTCTCTCTAATAGAGATTTCTTGAAATTAATTGTATATTTTACAATACTAGCAAAGTCATATAGAAATTGAGTTTGTTTGTACATTCTATCTAAAATCTTGCCACATATTCTTATAATTTAATTTTGTTTGTAACACGTCATATGATTGGGCAAAAGATTTAGTTTATATCGTATAACCTATGTTGCCTACGTCACAATGACTTACGTCGAAAACGTATCGATCCGATTGACGTTACATTTAAAATATGTACAATTTGAAGGAATTATATATATATATATATATATATATATATATATATATATATATATATATATATATATATATATATATATATATATATATATATATATATATATATTAGTTAATTAAATGTCAAATGCCTTGAGTGACAGTTGAAACTATAAATAATTCTTTTTAGCATGATTTTCTTATCAAAATAAGTTAGGTATCAATTTATAATGACATACAAGTCACATCTTAAAAGTAAATGAGTCAGGATTGTGAAATGCCACACTGGTCCCGAAACCCACTCCACCTTTATGAATTCCTGCAGTGAAATTATCGTCTTCTTTTATAGAGTGTAAATATAGAATATCTTTTTCTAGTGTTTTATTAAATATTATCATTATTTTTGAGGGTGGATTCTAATAATTCCACAGTTACTTGTATTTTTAAGAGATTTTGAAATAAATAAGATAAAATATTCTATCTTTCTTAACATACACAAATATCAATAAGGCCTATTTAGTTTTTAAGTTGATGCTGACCATGTAAATTCTTATTATCTTATCCTTATAAAATAATAGGTAAAGTAATCCGTTCTAAATGTATACATTCTTTGATGATTTCATTTACGTGTAATGTAGGAGGTAGATAGGAATGCACAGTAAATATTTGGCAGAATTCTTAACTATTAAAATTCTTGGCTATTCCGAGGTTCAATAAATATAAATTGATGATGAAACGAGGCTTGGTTTTATGTGAAGGTTGCCTTTTTTTAACTTCTTGCCTTACAATCCTGTGTATATCATTCAGCCCTGCTTGAGCGTTATCTCATTATTGATGACAGAAGGAATTACTGATAGATTTTTCTGAATTCCAACAACTCTTTTGGTATGTGTACATTTAGCCCTTTGTAGCTTGAATAAACTTTTATTTGTCCTTGACAAAGAAAGGGAGAAATGAAAAAAAGGAGAAGTGAAAATGTTGAATTAATAAATTTCTCATACTAGTATTTAAGCAAAGATGCGAAGAATTTTTTTTTTAAGTTTTAAATCTACTTTTATCAATGATTATGTTCATTAAAATTCTTGAAATTTCATATTACTTAGAAATGTATTTGTTTACATGACAACAAGAGTTATTGGAATAATAGTGTAGGTTATGAAAAAAAAATTATCCAATGAGTGATAGCCTTGAAATAAGGGGGGGGGGGGGTACATGTAAACATGCAATATATATTTTTAAAAAAATAAGAGTTCTTTTTTACAAGAAATACTGTACACTGTCTGAAATTATGAGTTCTGAGTAAAAAAAATAAATAATCAAAACGCCATTTTTCCCATGCAACTAATTAACAACTACAAAGGTATATTAATAACGTGTACAGGTGGATTCCAGCAACAGCTGTTGACAGGGGAGATACATAGATCACCTGTCTGATTATTTATTTTGTACTGGTCTGCTATTTGTTTACTGATATGTACAGAATCCAGAAAATTCTAATAATTTACCTTGAGATGGAGGTATTTTCAGCTTTTGTAGATTGTGGTTTTTGTCATTTTAACATGTTTTTGTAAAGCGGTCAAGGGTATTAAGGAATATAAAACTGTTTGTAGATTAGATATGCCTAAGGCGCAAATAAGTGCAAAAAAGATAATTAGGCTTTAAAATACAAGTCTCCAATTGCTTTTCTTATTTTCTTCCAATAACTCTGAAACACTTCCGAAACCTCAATAAAAAAATTTCTTAATAAATAAGCATAGCAGTTTCGCAACCGTCCAGCAAAATAAAAAAAAAAAATAAAAACAAAAAGAGAGAGAAAGAGAGGGAGACAGAGAAATAAAAGAAAGAAAGACAGTCAAACAAACAATTAAAGCAAGGAAATTTTTGATAATCTTACTGAATCTAAGAATAAGAATTCAAGATGGAAAATAATAAATCAATGAGAAACTGTTTAAACAGAATATTATATTTTACGCAACAAAAAGGTAAACTTTAATGAAATTTTCAAAATTTTTGAGCATTTTGTCGATCATTTCAAGAACCACTGATGACCTTAAACCTCTGATATTCATTTAAGAATTAAAAATAGTAGATGATTTTGACCTTGAAGTTGTAATTGATACATTTGTAACATTTATTTAAATTTTAGTGGATAAAATTTGGACATATTGAAAAAAAAAACAAAACAAAACTTAACAAAACATAATTAAAGCCCAAAGAGCTTCATGCAATTAAATAATTATTATTTTTTCATATACGGCAAATTTGTGAATTGTCACTATAAATTAAACAAATAACTTATCACTACTTGATATAGTTGTGACGTTATTAGAGGTAACTTGGTTGATTATTTATGATAAATTTATTGTAACAATAAATTTTTTTGTTTGTTTGTTAATGTGGTGATGAAGGTTGCGACATTGCAGAAAAAATACGTAACGCGTAAGCGGGTTAAAAACATTTTTTTGCAATGATTGACAATAAGTTATTAATTTTTATATTCACATAAATTATTCCTATAAAGTAAGTGAAATCATAAAAAATAATGGGTTATTGGTCCGTATATTTTACTGATTTAAGAGCTCACTTCTTAAAAATCACTAGAACAGAAAGCTTATAAAACACAGTTTTAACTACGTGTAGTTTTATTAATTTGAATTGATTGATAACTTACATGTATAAAATACAGTTTTTAGTACATGTACATGTAGTGTAATTATTTTGAATGGATTGATAACTTATATAACACTGTTTTATTTATGTGTAGTTTAATTATTTTGAATGGGTTGATAGCTTATAAAGCACAGTTTTAACTACATGCAGTTTAATTATTTTGGATGGGTTGATAACTTATAAAACACTGTTCTATCTAAGTGTAGTTTAATTATTTTGAATGGGTTGATAACTTATAAAACACAGTTTTTACTATGTGTAGTTTAATTATTTTGAATGGGTTGATAACTTATAAAACACTGTTCTATCTAAGTGTAGTTTAATTATTTTGAATGGGTTGATAGCTTATAAAGCACAGTTTTAACTACATGCAGTTTAATTATTTTGAATGGGTTGATAACTTATAAAACACTGTTCTATCTAAGTGTAGTTTAATTATTTTGAATGGGTTGATAACTTATAAAACACAGTTTTTACTATGTGTAGTTTAATTATTTTGAATGGGTTGATAACTTATAAAACACTGTTCTATCTAAGTGTAGTTTAATTATTTTGAATGAGTTGATAACTTATAAAACACTGTTCTATCTAAGTGTAGTTTAATTATTTTGAATGGGTTGATAACTTATAAAACACAGTTTTAACTACATGCAGTTTAATTATTTTGAATGGGTTGATAACTTATAAAACACAGTTTTATCTTCGTGTAGTTAAAGTATTTTGAATGGGTTGATAGCTTCTATAACACAGTTTTAACTACGTGTAGTTTAATTATTTTGAATGGGTTGATAGCTTATAAAACATTCTAACTGTTTTATCTACATGTAGTGTAATTATTTTGAATGGATTGAAAACTTATTAAACGCAGTTGTTTCTATATGTAGTTTAATGATTTTTAATCGATTGAAAGCTTGTAAAACACAGCCATAACTTTGTGTAGTTTAATAATTTCAAATCGATTGAAAGCTTGTAAAACACAGCCCTAAATTTGTGTAGTTTAATAATTTTTAATCGATTGAAAGCTTGTAAAACACAGCCCTAACGTTGTGTAGTTCAAATTGTTAATGGATTGATAACGACAATCAGTTTTAAACCATATATTTTAAAAATAGAAAAACCCCATAAAATTCCGATATATTTTTATTGCAACTCTACCCACTTCTGTTTATTATAATCATTAGTGACTGTTACGGAGTGAATACATGTAGATGGAAAAAAAACCCCAAACTTTATACATGAAAAAATTCAAGGCCCCAGGGGTATTTATTAATAATAATGATCTAATGACCGTTGCTACTTAATCTGGTTTTCCTTAAATATAGTACATATTCTTCCGGGTTTTATCGCTAGTTGATAGCCAGCCGGAAAGTCAGATTATTCAGTTAATATACTAAAAACCTCTGAATTATTGAACGATAAATGTTTTATTAGGCTCACAGAATTGGTTTATCTCTTGTTACCCGCAGAATCGTCTTACAAATCAGCCATTCAGATCGCAGTATTACCCCCCTGGACTACGTAGTTTGCTATACTGAGATCTTATGTCAGGATTTACATAACTGTTCATTTGCATTGTCAGCATAAAAATCGCAATATCATTTTTCATTCGCTTGAAGGATTTTGATAGTGATAATGGTAGGTTACTGTTGAACGCGTTGTTATCGCCTATCATCTACTGTTTAAAATTCCGACCTAGGTCAGAATTAATTGGACATTTCGTCCAGTATGGCATCTGAAATCGTTGAAAGTTACAAGAAAGCGTCTTGTTAACGAGTCAAGGTTAAAAGCAAATAAGCTTCTTAACACAAATGTCAGAACCGAAATGTAGGTCTCTAGGTTTTTCATGTCTTATCGCAGTAAGTAAGCCGTTCAGGTGTCAGTAAAAGCTAAGAGAAGAGTGCATTAAGGGGATAATAGAGAATGGAGCCAACCATGAGAAGTATCGTAATGATAAAAAGAAAGTCGCGTGTCCGTTTGCGAAAGGTGGACACATTTCCTTAACTATCCGTGTCAAAATGGAGAATAATCCCAGATTAAGACCTATTAATTATAATGGGGAAACTGGAGTATACAATAGACCGTTTATTGTGTTATTTTTCTTGGTATTTTATGATAATAGGCAAAACATTTTATAACAATAATTTCGTCATGACTTTGCAGTACATACTTGTTAAAACATTTCCTAAGGATAAAAAACACAAAACGTATTGTTATTTATCAGTGTGTAGAAAATTAGTGGGATCGTGTTTCAGAAGAATTTTATCTCAATTTTGTTATAAATTTTGTTTAATATAAAGTGACGCAAAACAGTGTTCTCGGATGTAAAATCTCCTTTTTTAAATAAGAGGAAGAAATTAACCAAGCGTCGTAACTTGGCAATGCAGCTTGCTTTTAAGTATTATGACACTTCCTGTTTTATAGACGGAGTCTTTCCTTAACACATTAAATTATAAAATTTGGCGGATTGTAGAACATACATAGGATGTGTCAGAAAAAAATTCCGAGCCAATATTTTATTTCCAATTTACAAAGTGCCGCTCGTGTTGGCATTTATTATCGGGCTCGTAATGTAAATTGACACGTGTACACATTTAGCGGCGATATAATTGCTTGAAATATGAAGAAAATTTTTCACTGTAATTTGTATTCATCATCTGTGAACAATCCTTGGTGTGATTTATGATTGGAAGGTTTACATTTTTCTAATAGATTTAGATCAGATGAGAAATGTCATAAACCGAAAAAAGGCTTTAATTCAGTCGATAATTTGACCAGGTCAAAATCTCTCTCTCTCTCTCTCTCTCTAACGACATAACATATATACTTTGTTTCAGGATTTATTTGCATGATATTTGAATGAACAGGCATGTCGTATTTTAGTGAGAGTCTTCGTTGTTAATTTTGTATGAAATTTTCATTCTTACTTAAAAAATGTTGCAGTATGGCCGAGCCCTTTCATGCCATTGTACAATAAATAAATAAATAAATAAATAAATAAATATAAAGCTTTTAATTATTAAAAAATTAAAAATATTGTTAAACTTTTTTTCGCAAATTTTAAAATTAATTAACTAAATAATAAATTAATATATTGCTTGTCATTTATTTTCTGTACTGCGCACGGGCCTTGACTTTAGAAATCAGTTGCTTATATTTAACTTTCCTTTATCAAAAGCTTCTTATGACATTTTCACACCAGACATTATTTAAGTAAATAATAAGATTCAATCAAATGCAATATGTACTGGAGAAAAATGTATTAAAAGGTAGTATGAGAGGTTTGAGGGGAGATTGTGTACAAAAATAAAGCTGGTCAAGACCTGATAAGTGGGCGGGGCTCTTTTACAAAAATAACAAACCACAAATCTCGTTTACACTGTCAACACAGCTGGAGAAAGAGAAGGACCGAGAGATGAGATTTAACGGTCAACAGATAGAACGAGATTTCAACAACTTGTCTAACACAGCTGGCAGCTTGACTGATTTAATCAGAGGCATGTGATCAGATAAAAAAAAAAATTAACCTATCAAAATTTCAGTCTTCATGAAATTATTATAAGAAAAAAAAAATGTAGCGGTTAGATCTTCTCTTGCACCTGTATTTTACGTGGGTTTTTAAATATAGATATAGAAGATAGCTCGCTCTTTATATCTGTACTTTACTTGAGTATGGAGCAAAATATTATGTAATTGACAGATTTTAATGAAAATGAAAATAAAAAGGGAAATCGGTCACTCATAATTGATATTTGGGGAGGAGAGAACCTATGAAAAACACCATATGAACCTTCTATTTGTAAAAACAAAATCTTTTCAGTTTTTAGTGCAAATTAATCGTATCGTTTTGAAATAATCAAGATTTTGCTATACAGCGCATTAAGGTAGGTCCGTACTCGAATGACGTCATCATAAGTAGTACTTTATACAAAGGATTGAAAATATATAATGATAACTGTTGGGGAATAATAGAATTACTGTAGATCTTTTTTTAAATGATATTACATTTATTCAATAGCAGTGCAGGTTATATTTCACTTTATGTCTACAAGGGTTACGATACCAACTACATAATACATTTATAAAATGTTGTACATGTATTTATACATGCAGTGTAGCATATACTAGTAATGTTCATACAGACACAGTAATTTCAAAATATGTGAAATTTATAATGCAGCTTTTTCCTTAAAAGTAGAGACTTCTTTTTTTTCAAAGCAAACAGGTATTTTTCTGAAGAGGTATATTTCAATGATATGAATGAATGGTCGATATGGGGATATACATGTTCTAGAAGCTGTATAGAAAAGGGGAAAAAAGCATTTGAAGTACTAAATTTTTCTAGTTTTTTTAAATGCAACAGATGTAAATCTAATATTCTAAAGAAAAAAATAAGGTGGTTAACCACTGGTTAACCACCTAATTTTGAAAATATGCCATGAAATGTCTAATTTTGTAATATATTCAATTTTCCATTTAATATACTTTTCTCTCCAATTTTCATTTTTATCAAGTCTAAATGTAAATTACAATAAATTATGAATTTCTAATATAATATCTGATAAATAAATAGATTTGAAAGTTGGTTTGCTTTTATTATGTATCTAGGGCTGCCAGCTATTAATTTTGGTTGGAATCGTGTATTAAAAGTTGGGGGGTACATGTTTTCTGAAGGTTCTAGTCAGAAAGTAACCAGTCAAGGCATGTTTTTTTTTTCGGGCTTTTTGATTACCTAAGATTTTAATCTAATGATTCCAAGGAAGAAAACACTACTTCATCAAAGAAGACCTTAAGACAAGATCTATCGAAGTATGAACACGGAGGGGGGGGGGGGGTCGAAACATAAAGCATTCTATCAGAGAGTTGTGCTTACATAAAAGGCACATAATTATGCAAATGCCATACATAATCATTATAAGCATTTAGATGCAAAATCGTTACAGTACTTTGCCAAAATAATAATAATAAAAAAAATCACTTTCAAGAGAAGGGTGAAAAGGGGGGGGGGGGGAGATACCGCCCCTTTTCCAATCTTTTAGTAAGGAAATTTAACTTTATTTGTAATACAGCCTTATATCGGTGCCTCTTTTTTTTTTTAGCAAGACACTTCTTGTGATGAATTTAATGTTAATATTTTAAATTATCTTTCTCTTCCTTTTCCGTCAAACATCGCTCTTATTAAAAAGTTGATCCATGTCTCACCTGACATGTGCATAGGTACAAGTGATATACCGCGCGTCCCTTTTTGAAATTTACAATGAAATAAGGACTGAAGAAACTGAAGAAAATCAGTAATACATGTTTTAACAAGAAGAGTCAAATACATTTCATTTTAAACAATCAATGTATCTAAAGATACACTGTACCAACACAATGTGCATTATAATGTTTTTGATTGCAACCCCCCCCCCCCCCAAAAGAAAACCTGGATCAACACTCTTTCATTTAGGTAGGAATATCATATTAAGTTTTACTACGAAAGAAGACAATCACACGAAGAAAAGGTTCTTCGTACAAGGTTTTTAACGTACGCAATTGGTTGAAATATGTCATTCTGATAATTTTAATACGCAATGGACCTGGGGCAATTTTTTTTTGAAATGTTATGCATTAAAATGCAATTACTTTGAATTTTCTCCACCTGTCCCTGGAGTCAAGTGCAAGGCAGACGAGTGTGGTGACAAAGTGTCTGACCAACTTAAGGACAAAAGATCGAGTGCGATAGATGACGATAAGGATCTTGAGGCACCCTTGGTTCTGCATCACTGTCCCTGCTGTGAAGACCGTGTCATTAGGTTAGATGTGAGCACCTAGACGGAAGGAGTCGTCACCAGAGATAATAAGAGTTGTGAGAAAATACCAGAGAGATGGGAAGTGTGGAGAGAGCTCAGTACTGTGGCAAAGAAACATGTGTGAGACTTTTGTTGTATATACTCGATATAACATTATCTTGATTGGGTAATAGAAAGGAATTCTTTACCTACTATATAAAAGGTTGCAAAGGTAGCACGTTATTAAGATCCCGAAGTCGAAATGGGAAGGCAGAAAACTTGAAGGTAAATTAATAAAGAAGTAAATGAGAAAAAATAGAAATGATTAGGCTAGTGTAAACGTACAGAGCACCGGTAGATAGAAAACCAAGGAATTGTGGTGGGATACAAGGTGCAGTGATCCTGTATAAAGGAGAAGCACTGAGAACTCAGAACAATAGGACTTTGTTGTCGGAACCATGGGCAAGGAGCCCAGCCAGCTTTGAATAACCCCGCCAAATAGAACCTCGACTTGTGTTCCTGAATTAAAAAAAAATAAGTAAAACCCCGTGACAAGTATCCCCTTAAATCACGAAATCTAATCATCGTTGTAAATAAGATTGATTCCCGGTACTCAATTATTAGCTCAAGTATAGAGCCAGAGGAAAATCATTTGTGAGTATGAAACCCGTTATCCCTTGAAAAAGAACCCGTAGATTACACGTTACAATATTAACATTTTGCCTAAAAGTCAGTGATTTTTTTTTTGTCCTCTAGAGATCTTACTGATCTAGTAACTTGCTCCCCGTATTCATTTCAGCAGCATAAACTTTGTGAAGTGAAAAATTTAAGTTGAAAAATATAGTTTTTATGTCACTGAAAAATGGCCAGAGCTCAACTTAGAGTGTGTTGATATCACTTGTTCCCTGCTGTCTTGGGCTATATAATATACCTGGTAGTGTATCAGCCCTGATACAGGCGTTTCGGACTAGGTGAGACAGCCTCTTGGAACTAGGGCTGAGATATCTCTGTCTCAGCCCGTCGTCAAGGGGCTGTCTCGCCCTAAAATTTCAATCCATTATTTCTGTTTAATTTGTGTGAATTAAGAGTAAAATTTATATTGAAGTGTTAAAGATAAATATTTTGTATACTAAAACTAGTCCTGAATCTTTAGAATTATTTATTTATGCTAGAATGTTGAGAAAATTGTTTTTAAAAAGTGCGCCAAATGATGGTAGTTGTGACGTAAGAGAGGTAACTCTTGTTTACTGAGAATTGTATGTTTTGAACATGTTAATTTGCTTTGACAGTAAGACAATATCAAGTTTTCTCTTTTTATGTCATTATTTATTTTAATACATATCCTAAGCAAAACAAACAGTTACTTTAAATCTCAGACCTGTAACGACTTGTTAAACATGTGGCCATGTAACCCGGTTCGATCCAAAGTGAAAGTAGAGTTATCAAACGTTTGGGACCTTTAAATCTTAGCAATTAAATGTTCCCTTGATTGTAACAATTTTTAAAACACCAAGACTCATCTATTTAATGACCAAATCAAGCAAATCCTCACTTTACATGATTAATTACCTTTGTCAAGCAACATCTTTACCTATCTCAAGATCGATGAACATCGAAAATAAAGAACGATAACTCATGTTAATTTAATTAAATATTTTGTTGGGAAAAAGTCTTAATATTTGTTCTTTTATTTCTTTGTTTTTAGATATATGATATAAACAACATCACACCACTGTTTTGATCTCGTTCCAAGTGCTAAACAAATCAGTCCAGTTCTCGGCAGCGCCTCATGACAGGAGATAGAAACTAATCTCTCGCCTCAGTAGCATCAGATGAATAACTTCACCTCGTGTTTCTCTACCCCGTTTTGTAATAAATCAGAGACCAAATTGAGAGTGTCGTCGGTACACTACTTTTGTTTTACAGCGTTTGTTTTTAATGTCAAGGAAGTGCAATTAATTGTATTTACGATATCTGCTGACTTAAACAATGATCGAGATGTATCTATAAATTAAATTTGTTGTTTGTTTTGACAATCAAAATAGAACTTCATTCATGTTCATCTGCATTAAGTTTCATTTCCGTATCGCTGCGTAAAGTATTCCTACGCTGCACAAAAATAACAAATTAAATGGAGGCTTCAAGTTTTTTTTTTTTTTTTTTTTTAATTTTTTTAAAATTTTTTTTAAATTTTTTTTTTTAAAGAATTTATCGATGTGTATAAATTGATGCCTTTGTACTCACAAACTTAAGATAAAAATGCCTCGCACTTGTATTCAGTTGGTGAGTACAAAGGCATGTGTTTACACATCGATAAATTCTGAAAAAAGAACCTATAGTATATCTACAAGGTTTGTCCCGGAAATACGCATCTTCGCTAGCCAAGGGTTTCCGATCCGAAATCTACTCTACAACCCTTGGCAGATTTGGCTGAAAATTTTAGAACTCGCGCAAACGAATTTGATTGGCTGCGAAGTCCCAGTCTACGCAATGTTTTTACTAATCGACGATTTTCGGCTGAATTAAAGTCTGTTCGTGTTTTATGCAAAAGAAGAGTATTATTTACAAGGGATGAAAGTTAGGACGTGATATATGCTAAAAAAAAACAAGGGAGTAATTAATTTGAATTTTTTTCTTTTGATTATATACGTTTTCAAGAATTATTGAAAGGACCACATAAGTCCCTGTTCCGCATTTTAGGTGCATCAATTTAAGCCAATCAAATGTCACGGCTTATTGATAATAATTGATACGGAAACATGTAGAAAGTGTTGTCAAACTCTTGACAAAAAATCACGACGAACGATATTTTCTACCACTTTTGAGGTGTGCCAACAGCTGTATGAGGTTGCTGGGTTATATTCCACATCAAATTGCATGTAGGTCGCCATATTGTTTCAAACGTCATATTGATTTACGTATGTTACAGCTATTTTCATTGGACAAATATTAAAGAGCTTCAAGGGACTTAACTCAATTACGGCGATAGGCGGCGCAATTAAAGTTCCCGTTTGACAGGACTAAATCTGCCAAGGGTTGTAGAGTAGATTTCGGATCGGAAACCCTTGGCTAGCGAAGATGGGAAATACGCGGCTTTTTTTTTTTTTTTAAATTTTGCTTGACTGATATTATAAAGTTTAGAATTTGCATGTATCATTAACATTTTTTTTAATGCTGCAAAGAAAATTTAACGAAATATCTCTGTAGATAATATTTCCCTCTTAGCAAAACGAATCTTACATGGTACATCCATTTCTCGATAAATGTATCAAAACAGGATCCAAGTGTTTTTAAGGTAGGCTTTAACTATTTTCTTACTCTTGAATATGAAGTCGGCTTGTTATAACTACATAAATAGCGCAACTTAATTTGTAATCCTCTTAAACAAAAAAAATAAAAAAAAAAAATAAATAAATAAATAAATTTTTTTTTTGTAAATATTTTCAAATCGTATCTCTAAAAACAAACAACGATAACGTACTTTTGGTTCTCTTTATGTGCAACTTATAATCTTTTCTAAATGTCAGTCTTCCTCTTTTTGCTACAAAAAATTCAAAGCATGAAACAGAACACGAAGTCAGTAAATCGTATGTTTACGCATTCGTTGATTCTAAAAGAAAAAAAACAAAAATCGGCTGAAGCTTATCTAAATATACCGTAATTTCTTAATTTAGACAAATCAGAATTTGTTCCATACAACGATAATACGATTTTTTACGTAGTAACAGCTGCTATTGATTCTTTTTAATCTGCATTTATAAAATTATTTTTGCCCCTCAACAGTGAAGACAACTCACGTTCCATCCCATAGATTTTTCGTTCCTAAAAATATATAATTTTTCCCAAGAATTTGTCGCTGAAGTATAGCTGCTTTAACAAGTTTCCTCACCAAAAATGAGGCACCTTACCAGAAATTTGTGCAAGATACCAGAGGGGGATATTTCTTATATAATCCGTATTGGTATAATCTTTTGGATTGCCAATTTCACATTTTTGGTGTAGATATTTTATAAAACTTATTGAAAACAATTTAGAAATCACAAGAGTATGACAATTATGAATAATTTTTGATATAATACCAAAAGATTAAAAACATAAGTTTGAAAAACGTGTCGTCTGACCTTAAATGAAAAATTCTAGCAATAACAATACTAAAATACCGTTGTTTAAAAATTGACACCGAAACATTTTTCTGTGTTAAAAGTGAAAGGTGCAAAACAACTGTACAAACGACGGCAGTAAGAGCTGATAATTTAATTTATAGCAATGGCGTCTTGGAAAAACTTGTATTAATGTTAGGTATTGTGAGAGGTACTTGCCCTAACAATGTCCTAAATTCGGGACTTTCAATGCAGTAAACCTGAACCGTCTCTCAATCTTAAGTAGGGGATTTGGTAGGTCCCCCAAAAAACCTCCTTACACATCAGCAACGTAATATTACATTTGTAGGCTATGGTGTCTGGATAGGTCCATATGCAAAAGTGTAACAGCGAGTTAGGAACAACGCGCTAGCGCGAAGTGACAACGGTCCATATGCAAAAGTGTAACAGCGAGTTAGGAACAACGCGCTAGCGCGAAGTGACAACGCGGTAGCGCGTTGTTCACAACACACCGTCGCGCTTACACACAACACGCCGTCACACTATCGCAACTTTACACAATACGCCGTCACGCTAACACACAACACACCGTCACGTTAACACAACTTTACACAACACGCTGTCGCGTTAACACACAACACGCCGTCACGCGCGTTGAATTGAATCCTGGGTTTTACGAAATTGGATTGACATTATTTATTGAGTTATATCTCTCTATACACTGTGACATAACTTATAGGTTATTATCCGAGTATATCTCTATACACTGTGACATTACTTGTAAGTTAATGTCCGAGTATATCTCTATACACTGTGACATTATTTATAGGTTAATGTCCTAGTATATTCTCTCTATACACTGTGACATTATTTATAGGTTAATTTCCGAGTATATTCTCTCTATACACTGTGACATTACTTATAGGTTAATGTCCTAGTATATTCTCTCTATACACTGTGACATTACTTGTAAGTTAATGTCCGAGTATATTCTCTCTATACACTGTGACATTACTTATAAGTTAATGTCCGAGTATATCTCTATGCACTGTGACATTACTTGTAAGTTAATGTCCGAGTATATTATACCACGTGTAAGTTTGTTTCTTTATAATCAATACCCACCTATTATGGCATTGTGTACAATGGCTTTATATAGCGTGGACATACTATGCCGAAATAATGCATGAATGTCTAGAAAAAATGTGTTGGCACCTAGCTACGCTATAATGATCGAACTCGAGATCCGGAAAACGTCAGTCTAACGCACTTCCGCCATTACCACTGATACATTAAGGAATTCAATGTATTTTTAAGATATAAACATGGTGTTTTTTGTTTGTTTTTTTAGCTCACCTGAGCCGAAGGCTCAAGTGAGCTTTTCTGATCACATTTTGTCTGTAGTACGTCTGTCTGTCTGTCTAGCTGTCTGTCTGTCCCTCCGTCCGTCTGTAAACTTTTCACATTTTCGACTTCTTCTCAAGAACCACTGGGCTAATTTCAACCAAACTTGCCACAAAGTATCCTTGGGTAAAGGGGATTCAAGTTTGTTCAAATGAAGGGCCAGGCCCTCTTTCAAGGGGAGATAAAAAAGAATTAGTGAAAAATTAATAGCATCTTTTAAAAATCTTCTTCTCAAGAACCACAAAGCCAGGGAAGATGAAACTCATGTGGAAGCATCCTCAGGTAGTGTAGATTCAAGTTTGTTCAAATCATGACCCCCGGGGGTAGGGCAGGGTCACAATGGAGGATCAAAGTTTTACATAGAAATATATAGGAAAAATCTTTAAAAATCTTCTTTTCAGTAACAGCAAAGCCATGATGAGTCATATTTATATGGAAGCATCCTCAGGTAGTGTAGATTCAAGTTTGTTCAAATCATGACCCCTGGGGGTAGGGCGGGGCCACAATGGAGGATCAAAGCTTTACATAGAAATATATAGGTAAAATCTTTAAAAATCTTCTTCTCAATAACAGCAAAGCCCTAATTGGTCATATTTATATGGAAGCATCCTCAGGTAGTGTAGATTCAAGTTTGTTAATATGATGACCCCAGGGGATAGGGATGGGCCATATTGGGGGATCGAAAATTTTACATAGGAACATATAGGAAAATATCTTCTTCCCAAGAACTGAAAAACATGTTTAGTCATTTTGACATGGAAGCATCCTCAGGTAGTGTAATATAAATTCAATTTTGTTCAAATGATGACCCCCGAGGGTAGGGTGGGGCCAATAGGGGGATCGAAAGTTTTACATAAGAACATATAGAAAAAAATGTCTTCTCGAGAACAGAAAAGCTATGTTAATCATATTGATATGGAAGCATCCTCAGGTAGTGTAGATTCAAGTTTGTTCAAATGATGACCCCTGGGATAGGGAGGGGGATCAAATTTTTACAAAGGAATGTATGGGAAATTTTTAAAAAAATCTTCTCAAGTACAACAAAGCCATTTGTTATATTGACATGGAAGCATCATCAGGTAGTTTAAAATTCAACCCCCCCCCCCACCCCCTAATCTTTTCAATACTGAACTGATTTGTGCTTTTGCCTTGCCAATGTGCTCAGGTGAGCGATGTGGCCCATGGGCCTCTTGGTTACATTTGACACACAAGAAGAAATAAATGAATGTAATGAATGTAAGACTGACATCATTGACAACGATCTTGAGAAAAGAAAAAATCTCTGACAAACATTCGAATTAATCGAAAGCAAAAAAAAAAAAAAAAAAAGAAAAAAGAAGCAAAAAATGGTAACTGAATACCATACAGTTTCAAGGTACAGTATTTTAGTAAATGCTAATTACCAACACCCCGCCTGTCAGAATTCAAAAGACAGAAGTTAAATTAAACTGTCTGCAAAGTAGGTCAAAGGTCAAGGCCAAGTGGATTGTAACGCTGGTATTTTTCATAATGTTTTATGACAATAAGTGCACGCGCTAAATAGCATAGACTTACCTCTTAAATGTCAAAAATATGCTGTATATTGGTGCTTTCAACTATTTTGTAAAGTAGATCAAAGGTCAAGGTCAAGGGTTAGAGGTTGGTAAGCATGACAATGCACAAAATCTATAGTGCCAAGGAATATATGTGCAAAATATCAAATTACTATCTCTTACAGTTCTTGAGATACAAGGTTTGACAGACGGACAGACAGACAGCTAGACAGACAGATGGACAGACACCGGGTTAAGTGATCCCTAAGTACTGCTCTGCTCTGCAGGCGACACAAAAACCGTTTTTTCCATATAAATAGCGACTCTCCAAATTGAAAAAAAAAGAGTGACGTTAAAGTGGATTCTTGTTTCTGGATATACTCTAACTTCCATTATTTATTTTATGATATCACAAATATAATAGAAATGGGGATTGCGCTATTGCTTTTGGATAAACCCTTCCTTTATATATTTACATTGTATTTTAAGATACCACGAAATTAATATTCAATCACACTGCAATATTACCTTAGGATAAGCCCTTCATTTATTTATTTTAAGATACCACGAATTTAATATTCAGTCACACTGCAATATTACCTTAGGATAAGCCCTTCATTTATTTATTTTAAGATACCACGAATTTAATATTCATTTACACTGCAATATTGCTTTTTGGATGTAACATTCCTTTATTTATTTTAAGATACCACGAATATAATATTCATTCACACTGCAGTATTGCTTTTTGGATGTAACATTCCTTTATTTATTTTAAGATACCACGAATTTAATATTCATTTACACTGCAGTATTGCTTTTTGGATGTAACATTCCTTTATTTATTTTAAGATACCACGAATATAATATTCAGTCACACTGCAATATTGCTTTTTGGATGTAACATTCCTTTATTTATTTTAAGATACCACGAATTTAATATTCAGTCACACTGCAATATTGCTTTTTAGATGTAACATTCCTTTATTTATTTTAAGATACCACGACTACAATAGAATTGGACATCGTGACAGTACTTTCCGATGAACAATTGCATTGTTTATTTTGATATATCACAAATATAACTGAAATGCAGAGTGAAGCATAACAATGAGATGAACTATCTTATCAATATCTTAAGATACCATGAATATAAAAGTAATAAACAATGTATAGTATTTCGTTTGGATGAACTCTTGTATTATTTTGTTCCCAAAGCGAAGCATGGGGATATCCTGTTCTTACTCTATTTCTTCTTATCATTAAGGTCTTCTGTTGAACCTTCTGTTTCGTATTTTTGTGTTGTTTGTTTTTTCCACTATTATTATTTTTTCTTACCGATTTTATGCAGAGGATTCCTTGAAATCGCTTAGATAGACTTTCATGAAACTTTCAGCAATGATGGCATATATGAACTTGGGACTTTATCTTTATTTTGAGGACGTCACTTCCGGTGGCAAATTACGGCTGTATTTCTCTTTTCAAAATAATTTTTTCTGCGAATTTTAATAAGATAATTATATGTTCAGAAGAATATGATTTTCATTTGAACAAATTACTTTTACTTTTAGACAAATTAACAATTCGTTCGGACACACAGATGTTCTTTCAGAAGAATTCGATACTTGTTCGATCAAATTATTTCTTAATTCGGATGAATAAGATACCTGTAATTGTTCGAAGAGAATAAAATTATTTGGATAACTGAAACATTGTTTTCTAAAATATGTTGATTTCCATGCAAAAAATAACTTTCTTCTGAAAAGGGTCTGGAGAAAATCAAAGATGGTATACTTGTACAAGTCAAATATATCGAGTACTACCCATGCGGAATGTGATGTTAACATATCTGGACCATGATTTGTTTTTATATCGACTCCATTTCTTTGCGACTGCTGGGGATTCAAAGTAGTTAAAATTGATTTCATATGCACTTTTTGGTCAAATATAGGGTATATTACTTCTCTCAATATAAATTAAAAGTTTTTACTTGTAGTTTTTTAAGCATGAAGTTGATGTAATCCACCTTAATTAAAATGTTTTAGCTGGTTTTGAAGTCCAACCTTTGTCCTCATTTATTAGAATTTTAATAGTTATCAACTTTCCTTCCACTTCTACTAATTCATATGATGACGATGAAATGCTAGAAACTATATGAAATGATAAAATATTTGGATTGAAAAAAAACTGCACTCAAACGAGCTAGATTTAAAGGAAGACACCCCTACTCCCGATCTTCTCATTTTCAAATAACTTCGGAACAAACCCAAGTTTTGATCTTACGATGTCAATACATAAAAGTGAAATATGAAGAAGTACGTATGCTTATCACAACAATGCACTTAGTTTCTCTGCCAATTGCCCAATAGCAGAATAGAAGATTTTCAAAGAATAAGTGCATTCAAATTTATGTACAAAAGAGAGCCACCTTAACAACAGAACCCCTGACCAAGGGGCCCTGAATTTCACAATACTGGAAGAGGCATCCTGGCTAATCTTATTTATGCGCTTAGTTTGCCTGCTATAAACTCAAAGGCAGAGAAGCAGATTTTCAAAGAATTTATGCATTTTCATTCTATGATCATAATAGAGCCCCGCTTCAACACAAGATCCAGGGTTATGAATTTCAAAATTTTGGAAGAGGCACTCTTGTTCATTATATTCAAGCTCTTAGTTTGTCTGCTTTATACTCAGGAGCAGAGGCAAAGCTTTCCACAGCATTAAATGCATTTTTACTATCGATATTTTTTTTAATCATTGACCAACCCCGCCCTAGTAAAAGAACCTCCGAACCTGGGTCCATGAATTTCATAATTTCGGAAAAAGCACCCTTGCTCATCATATCTATGAACTTAGTAAGTTTGCAAAAAAAAAAAAAAAAAAAAAAAAAAAAAAACGCAGGGGAGAAAGATTTTTGAAGAATTTATGCATTTTCTCTATTTGATCCAGAGAATCTCGTAATTACGCAAGAACTTCTGACCTTAAGGCAATGAATTTCACAATTTTGGTAGAGGGTCCAGGCTTAATACAATTTTATCAACAGTCCCACTACTTCAAGTTCAGCAGTAAAGAAGATTTTGACAGATATCGTTAATTTTGACGATTTAAGCCCCAGCCATTAGGCACTGGGAGTGGGGGGAGGCTGGGGACAGGAAATTCACAATCGTTGTTCTAGTTGAAATAGATTCTGCAGTTTCAGAGAAGCTGAAAATGTTCAAATGTTAACTGACTACCTACAGTGTACGTCGACGAACGAAAAGAAAATATAGGAATAGGTCATCTGAGTGACTCAGGTGACCTAAAAATATATGCTTCAGAATAATTTTAAAAATCTTATTATTTATAAAATATTCAATATATTTCCACTACATTTATGTATAAAATATGTTTTCTGGTATAATTGCAAGTTCGCATAATGTTTTTACACTCAGAATTAAAGCTCCCAAATAAGAGCATTGAATTTAAGAATAAGAAACAAAAACATGCACCTAATGCCTGATTTTCATTTTAACACAAATGTATGCTTGCAAATGTGATCCTAATCTACATTGTAATCACTTTCAGAAGTTATAACCTTTTTTACGGCAAATAACATTGTTGGTTTTTGTTCTTCATAAATAAAAATGAGTCGGTCTTCGGGGATCGTCTTTAGGATAATCAAAAATATTAAAATCTGATTTTGCTATGAAGTCACTGTAAAAGTTGTCTTAGAATGTTGAAACGTTTGAACGATTAATACCCCATTTGAATTCGCACACCATTCATATATAAAATTGAGTTGCCATCTTGGAAAAAAAAAACCCATTCACTTCAGCGCCCGTGTCTGTAATCTAGAGTAAAAATATAACTGGCACTATTTGCTGTAGCGATTATTCAATTTTCTCATTATAAAAAAATCCCAATTTAAATTATTTTCAAAAATAATTTGAAAAAAAAAAATCTGCACATCTTAGGTATGTTTTATTCTTAAAAAAAGATTTAGTGTGATCTTGGATTTTATCCCTGGTAAGACTCTGATTCCCTGTTGTAGTCTCAACCTACTCCAAGGGCCCTGATCTGAACAGACTTGACTCTAATTTCTTAAGGATTCTTGCATATTAATTTATTCGCTTTCTGCTTTTCTCCAAAAGTATTCCTATATATATTCCGATGTTAAATCTTATACCCTCCCCCCCCCCCCCCACCTTACCCCCGTGGTTTTGATTTGAACAGCCCTTAATCTACACTACAGTGTACCTGAGGATACTTAAGTATAAATATGAATAATCATGGCTTTCTTTTCTTTCTTAAGAAGATTTTTCCAAAGAATCCTTCATAAATTTTTGGTTGCCTGTTGTGGTCCCGTCATAGCCCAGGGGGTCATGATTTAAACAAACTTAAATCTTCACTATACCTAAGGTTACTTCCATATAAATATGAAAAAATATGGCTTTGCTGTTCTTAAGAAGATATTTAGAAATTTCTTTCCTACATAATTCTATGTAAATGTTTGATCTCCTAGTGTAGCCCTACCTCTAGTAGATATGATTTGAACAAACTTGAATCTTCCCTACCTGATAATGTTTTCCTATTAATATGAATATTCATGGCCTTGCTGTTCTTGAGAAAATTTTCTCAGATTTTTTTCTTATGTTTTCCTAAGTAACCCCCAAGGGTTTTTATTATGTACATATCAGACCAATACACTGTTAACGTCTTTGAATTCACTGGTTATGAGACGAAAGGGAAGTTGTTAAAATCTTCGATAAATTTAACATATTTCCGACTATCCATAATGACTGAACCGAAATAAAAATCGAGGAAGCTCGTGTGAGTCAATATTCACCATCGGTCATTATTGAAAAATGATGACATTCAACGGAGCAATTAGTTTTAAGTATTTTACTACGGTATATAATATCTGTTATCAATAGCAAGGATTTTGCTTACTTTATTCTGAACGATTTTGGTGTACAAAGCTTGAGAAAAAATCAATCCGTAAGCTTAGGCTGTATTATATTTTTATTCAGAATCACTTTGAATAATGTAGAAAACAAAATCTATTTATTATTACTTCTAATTTAACTCAAGTGAAAAGTTTATTTTTATATAGTGCAGAAACAACGATCAAATATAAACCCTATAGGTAATTTTCGTATGACGTATTTTCTCTCCGAGTTATTTCCCTTGGCTGCCATCTTGATGGTCAACCTGGAAATTTTTCCTCTTTGTCTTATCAAGTTTAAGAGAGTGTAGCACAAATATTTGGGGGGAAATCTTTATAAAATAAAAATTATGAAAAAAATGAGGCTTTAACAAATATATATATTTCAGGGAAAAAAACATTGTTTCCTACCCCACAATGACCAGTATACAAAGTTAAAGGTGGTGAATAATGAAGGAATATGAATATGTTGATCTCCAATATGGCGGCCAATGGGAAATAACTCTTGCTAATTCAGGCCTACTGAACACTTTTTATTATGTTCACATACGGGAAATGTCTTTAATGCACTCATTCTAACGCAGCACTGTTAATTAAGGTTTCTAATTCTAATGGGTTTTTTGTGTTTTTTTTTATATGGACAGAATTTATTATAGCTTTTTATAAATACCTGAAAAGGCATCGTCATGAAGAAAACAGTCTACGAAGCAATATTTATAAAAACATTTTCTCAAATATCCGCGTATCAGAAAATCAAAAATGTATATTTAAAAGTAATCGAGATGGTGGGGGAAAATGCAAAAGATAAAATGTAGGATATCCTTGAAGCAATATTAATATTTTAACTGCAAAACTTCACAATATTGCTTAATTTAGTTTGGAGATATAAAAAACGAAAAAAATATTTTATTCAAAGTTATAAAAAAAAAAAAGCCCGGAAAACGTCAGACATTTCGAACAAATAAATTGTATGCCAAAGGTATTCATGGTTACAACGTATTTAGAGATATATTCCTCCGAAATATTTACATCATATGGGACAACAAGTAAGGTATCATGATCTTTTTTAAACCAAGGTTTGGTTCTTGGTAAAATATATCAAGATATAAAACTCTTCGGATGATAATATGTAATAAAAATTAGGAAAGTGTTGCTAAATAAAGTAACCAACCGGTGGAGTTTGAGAAAAAAATCAAATTATTCTGCTCATATTGCACTTATTCTATTGAAATTATATAAGATTAATGGTCTTTTTTTATATATGTCGTCTTGAATGGCTTTTGTTCATATCTCACATTTTCTCTCTTGCATGCTCTCTAATTATTTGAAATAATACATAAACATTAACAAACATATTTAAAAAATATTTTGAAAAAAAGATAGTTTTTAGGATAACATCATTAGTTTATTTCATTTATAATTTTTAAAATAAAAAATAATAATTTAAAAAAAATTCGAATTTCCTATAAAACCTCAATTTATGTTGCAATTTTTTATATCACATCGCGATTTTGATCTCGGCCCTGATATCAGCCCGAGCTGTTGGTATCGGTCCAAACCCGTAGGACGCAGGGCCAATATTATTCGAGAGCTGTACCAGGGCCAATTACATATAATGTGATGTTGTTTATATTGCAAGTATATGTTCATTTCAAAAGGAAATAGAAGAAATAATACAAATAACAAAAAATTATAACAAATGCAATTTTTTTCTATAACAAAAATATATAGAAATCAGATATTATTTAACCTCATATCGTATACATGTACATGTACCTAATAGTGTATCAGCCCTGATGCAATGACATAGGGAGATAACGAACAGTATTCTGAATTCCTTATTTTGCAACTGGTTTTGACTTGATTAGACAGCTATCTGAGCAATAGCTGTATTGCCCAGAGGGTGATATCGCCCTGTCCATCTGATTTTGATTTGAAAACAATGTTTAATAAATACTGATTAAAAATGCATTCTGAGGCAAGTGAAATCTGGTTCCCTTTAAAAATCATTGAAGCGGTATAAAATGCATACTCAAGGTAATCAAACAGCGTTTAGGGAAAAAATGCGGCAAATCAAGTGGGTATCTTGTTCCTCTTAAAAAACAAGCATTCTGAGAGTATTGCATTAGACAATACTAGTCCACTAGCTACCGGCAAGTGTAATCTGCTTCCTGTTAAAAAAATGAAAATGCCATAATTCCGTCAAAAAACATTGAAGCAGAACGAAATGCAAACTTGATCTATAACTCAACTAGGTAAAGTCACATACTCAGTACCAAAAATCAGCTCAATATCTGCAAGCGTTTAGAAAAGAAGTGTGGAAAACCAAGTGGGACAGACTGACAAAGAGACAGAGGGACAGCTAGACAGACGGACGGACAGACAGCTAGACGGACAGACTGAGAGGAAACCTATAGTCCCCTCCGGTTTCACCGGTAGGAGACAAAAAATGGAAAGACCTTAGTTCCGTAAAAAAAAAATGATCGAAACTGAATCAAATGCAAAGTTGATCTGAAACTCATCATTAAATACTTACGTACCAAAAATCAGCTCAACATCTGCAGGCATTTAGAAAGAAGTTGCGGTAAACTATGTGGGACAGACTGACCGACGGACAGACAGAGGGACAGACAGACGGACAGACAGACAGAGGGACAGAATGAACGAACAGACAGACAGACATCTAGAGAGAATGAACCGACAGACAGACAGCTAGACAGAATGAACCGACAGACAGACAGCTAGACAGAATGAACCGACAGAAAGACAGAGGGACAGAATGAACGGATAGACAGACAGAGGGACAGAATGAACCGACAGACAGATAGAAGACAGAGGGACAGAATGAACCGACAGACAGACAGCTAGACAGAATGAACGGACAGAAACACAGTCAGACAGAGGGACAGAATGGTCACACGCCCGTGCTTTTTGTCATAATCGGGTAAATGAAAAAAAAAATCGTAAAACATTTAGTGTGAAAATAATATCTTATCAATTTGTATGAAAGAGTCGGTCAACATTCGATCCGACGGCAGACTGTATTTGCAGACAAGGTCATTATATCGACCATAGAATTTACGAAATATTGATTTTTAATGAGATTGTTGATATCTTTGTATCATAAACATGTTTGTCAATAGCTTTAAGTAAGAATGTGGACTAACACAAACAATTCATGCACCCACTATAGTTACTAACACTTCGTGTACTCATTGATCACATTTATACTACTGTATCAGATTATATATGTGAAGTACGTGAACCCCTAATATCCTTATCTGACCATTACCCTATTTATTTAAAACTAAACGCATGCAACATAAAAAGAAACACATATAAATTAAATACCGTAATTTAATTTCAAGAACTTTGACGAATCTTATTTCCTGTACGACTTAAAAAATGAAGATTTTGATAGTCTTGCAGAATTACACAATCCTAATGACATTTTTGATAATTTCTGTAAAATGTGTAATAACGTCCTTGGCAGGCATGCCAAAGTTATAAGTAAAAGAGTTAAAGTTAATCTCGACCAAAATGGCTAACTAAGGAAATAAATGAAGCTAAGCATAACGAGATTTTAACACCATCATTATCCACCAAACTGCAGATTTGACCCAGAATTGTTAAGGCCATTTAAAAAAAAAAACTGGGTGAGGAAAACATTTTTAGCCTTACACCTATTAGTGAGACTGAAGTATTTGATTTGTTGAACGGGTTTGATGTAAAAAAAAAAAAATAGGCATGAATTGTCTTCATTGGACCTCACCTCCTAAAACTAGCAGCTAGTATCATTGATAAATCAGCCACTCATTTAATTAATTACATATGCTATCATCAGTAAAAGTATTGTTCCATCGAAATTGAAACAAGCAAAGTCACCCCTATATGCAAAAAGGGCAACAAAGCAGACCCAGTAACTACCGTCCTATTTCTATACTACCAACATTATCCAAACTATTCAAAACACATAGCAAACCAAATGCAAGATTTTACCTCAACTTTCGATCTAATTACAATATCTAAATCTGGGTTTCGAGAATTTCACTCTTGTTTAACAGCACTCACTAAACTGATAGATGTTTGGTTGCATGCTATGAATGAAGGTTATCTCATCGGAATAACATTTTTGGATTTCAGGAAAGGTTTTGATTTAGTGAGTTATGACATTCTTATAAATAAACAAAAGAATAACAACTTTGAACAATTGTCAATTTAATGGTTTCAACCGTAATTGAATAACAGGACACAATGTGTAAACATTGGTACATCTTTTTCTGATGTCATATCTGTCAAAGCAGGCGTGCCACAGGGATCAATATTAGGCCTCCTACTGTTTTTGTTGTATATTAATGGCCTTCCTTTACATGTCTATCATAAAAACATTGATATGTTTGCTGATGATGCAACTTTGTTGTTTATGAGAGTAATATATCAAATATATGGAGATAACGAACAGTATTCAAGCTCAAATGTCCATTAAACAATACAAATTTTGGAGTAGAGCAAACACGGATCTCTAAAACATCAGAGGTGGGATCAGGTGGCATGGAGGGGTGAGCATCCCCTGCCGACCTGTCACACCCGCTGTGTGCTCCTTGTCACGATCGGGAAATAACGGAAAAATATATCGACAATTCATTGTGTAAATAATGGCCTAACAATAAGTATGGAAAAAACATCAGTCAGTATTTGACTTAATGATAAATTGTAATTTACTGAGAGGGTCATTGTATCAACCATAGAACCTACGAAATGACGAATTTAAACGAGACTGCTGATATTCTTGTTTCATCAACTTATTTGTCAATAACTCACCTCGTTTTAGAAATTGTTCATATGTAGAGCATGCTCTTGCGTATCGAGATATAAACCCTGTATGCAGGAGATGAAGGTATATTGCTGCATAAGTAAGGGAAGTTGACGATTGAAAAGTTGAAGTCATCACGTTTATCAGAAAGCTTGGTTTAACGTCTTTTTCAAGTAAAAATATCCAAATATGAAATAGATGTGTCAGACTCTGTGGTGTCTTTTATTTCAAGCTCACCGGGATATATCGGCGCAACTGGTACCCATGGTAATTCCAATAGATTGTTGGAAGACCTGATCTCCAAAAACCACATAGATATTTCAGTTAGGAACTCATCTTTTTCAATATCAACTTCAGAGTACTTTTGTGTACAATCAGCATGTTTTTTATCAAAATAATTTTGCGAACGACCAATGACAAGTTAAGTAAATTTACGAGTTCCATTTTTATTGGAAAAGCAGCTGTCAATGATATCAGAAAGCCTGGATTTTAATTTATCGTGGGGATGGATGTATATAAAGTTGAAAAGTCGTAAGTTTTCATGTTGTTGATTTTGGTAAAATTTTGTGATTTTAAATGTCCAAAAGATCCTTGGAATTTTTAAGTATCCACATCTGATCAAAACAGCAGTGTGATATTCTATATATCTTTGAAGCTTAATGATCTCTTTAAATATTTTTTCCTGTCAGACTCTCTTCAGTTGATTTTATAAATGTCCTGTCAAGAAGTTTTCCATTAAAACATTTATTTAGAATGTCTATCAATCACCACTGAATAATTTTTTTTTAAAAAGTAAGATTAGATTTACATTTCAAGAATGTAATACATGTATTAATAAATAAATACACTAATAATTATTTTTAAAAAATCACCTCAAGTGACCTTAACTTTTATTATGTACACCAATGTCTATCAGTCAATTTCACTGTTGATTTTGCGCTATCTCGTAACAGTGTGATCACCACACTATAGTTCAATGCCCTCTGAACTGATGACGTAGTACACAGTAAACATGACGTTATTTTGTTGCATATCAAAAAGTTCATTGAAAAAATGCTTTGTTTAATGGATAAAAGTTATATATTTGATCCCAAAAGTTTTCTTTTATTATATTTTGCTAATTTTAGTGGGGTATATAATGAATTTATCATTATAATAACAGTAACTCGATCCGAAGAGCAGGATCACGTCGAGTTGACAGGCGCGGATCATCAGATCAAACTTGATGCTCCGCGTCTCGTTTGATATGATGATCTGCGCCTGTCAACTCGACGTGGCACGGCTCTTCGGATCAAGTTACTGTTATAATAATATATATTTACTGACATTTTTTGAAAGTACATGTAATGCATTACATTACAATCACTTGTAATTGAAAGACGGTTCAATTACGAATTACTCACATTCTTTGAAAAAATGATTACAATGCACATACTATTACACATTACCATAACCCATGTCTGATACTCAGTGGATTGATTTTACTTTAAAAAGTGTTTTATTAAAATGTTCTACTAGCTGATCTATAACAGTCCAACAATAGGAAAGATGTTGTGGTAAATGTAACTTCTATTGACAAATTCAAGGTAAATGTACCACTTACCCAAAAAGAAAAAAAATATCTATATTTCTAGTTCAAAAAGTGAAAGTATTACAAACTGAAATATTGTTAAACATCATATGGGGAATAAAAAGCTTGGTTATTTCCACATGCTTCTGAATCCGTACTTAAAGAGGTTCGCTCCTCAGCATTTTCAGGAGCAGATTTTTATCTTGACTTCTATTTAAAAAATCTACATAATGTTTTAGTTCTTACAATAAATTTGGATTCTGCAATGCTTATTAAACTATATTCAATTAAAACCCCATGACTAAATTCCTTACAGAAAACATTAAGTGAGGAACTATTTTTTGTGGTGGAAGGTTTTTTTTTTTTTTTTTTTTTTTTTTTTTTTTTTTTTTTTTTTTTTTTAGAAGAAAATGATCAATTTTTCTCTTTCGAAGTATTTAAAGTATTGTTAAATTTGAATACCCATTTTTACATGCAGCCTGCACACAGAGCTATTTTGTGCAGTGAAATGTTTTATGCTGGTCCTAAATTATATATTTGATTAACTGTCATGAATTCTATCATCATATTTGACAAATGTAACAAATATATTGTGAAAGTCCTGGGAAGAAATAGCCCAATTTAAGCTTAAAATTAACACTATTTTAGTAATATGTTAAAATTAAAATCACAGACCCCCTCTTTTTATTTTCTTTTCTGAATATATAAAATAATTTTAACCATTCTGCTTAAATTAAGAAAAATGTCATTGCTTTCAAATGATTTTATCGCTTGTTATTTACATTTGCAAATATTTTTCTTATATGAACGTATTGAAGAGAAAATATGTTCAATTCTGTATGAACTTATTAGAGGGTCAGAGGTCATGGCGTAACCGAATCACACAGCGAGATGATATCTTGTCTACATATTTCTGTCACGGTGACACTGGTTTCGGAACTTCTAAGCCGTTAAAGCGATGAAAAAGATAAAATTATTGAAACATATGTTTTTCTTCGTTCAACAAATATTCATTAGTTCTTTCTTCGATGTGAAGAATGTTTTTAATTAGCCTAAAATCACGCTTACCTTTTTAACCCGAAATTCCTTTGAAGGTATGTAAACTGAAGACGATACCACCGCTTTTGACTTCATATATTAAGAACTCATACAATAATAGTAAGATTATTCTCAGAAGCGATCATGGATTTTTCATTATGAACAGATATTTCCTGAAATGGACTGCTGAACATCAATGTAAATATTCAAATGTTGGAGCGAGGCGAACTCTCAAGACCAAACAGCTTCTAGGTCATTGCGCGTCACAACGTAGCAATACGGCGGGCCGTTCGTGTAATAAATGCAGTTCTTTTTAGAATATTCGTCTCAAATGTAAATAAAAGTAATAAACAACAATGTTAAAAAGTTCTCTGGGAAATGAACTTGGTTGGTACGTGATCAAATCTTCTGAGAAGCCCTTCGGGCTTCACAGGATTTGATCACGTGACCAACCAAGTTCATTTCCCAGAGAACTTTTTAACATTGTTATTTATTTCTTAATTAAATTCTTAATGCCAGAAAAATATTTTTTGAGTGCAGAAAGGTCAAATAATTGACTATGTGAAGTAATTTGGTTTTTTTCTTGTCACAAATTTAAATATGATTATTCAAGATGAAAAAGGACTGTGTTTGTTCCATAATTTATTTGGATAAAAAATATTAGAGGAACAACTTTGAAAAATTGATTTATGTGTTGGACGTAATTACAGTGCAAAAAGGTCATATTAATTGCTCAGAGGCGCCAAAAGAAGCGCATTGACCCCCCATCTTTTGTTTTGATTTTTTAATTAAACTATGTATTTAGATTCTAAAAATATACTTGATAAAAATTCTAAATTCTTTTGATAACAGGATGCAACCTCCTTAATGAGATTTTTGTGGTAGAGTTTAGAGGAAAAAGGCACTGGTTTGCTATTGACAGTCAAACCTTTTTCATTTGCCTATCATTTAAAACAATATTTATAGCCAGTCAGATGCATTAAGTCTCATTAAAAGTGAACATTGTAAATTTAACTCTTAACAACTAGGAGAGAGAGAGAGAGAGAGAGAGAGAGAGAGAGAGAGAGAGAGAGAGAGGTGATTTATTCTCCTGCATCATTTATTCTCCAGCATGAAGAAAGAGAGATCACTCCAACAGACTCTGAGATAAATACAATGAACGGGGGGATGAAATGTTCGTGCAGAATAATTAATCAAATTCTAATTAGTTATACTTTTTCCTTTGATCTAAGGACACTTGAATGATTCTAAATTGTTGTTTCAATAGCGACAAAATATGTATAACTGAGCCTCAGAAACATGTCTCTTAAGATGCAAGACTCAGGGTAAATGTGAAAGACAAAAGTTGCATGATGAAGAAAGTTTTTACCACTGTGTCGCTTGCAACAACGAAATTTAGAGCGATTGCTTTCATCTTTTATGTAGAATTGCAAAAGAATCAGAGTTTGCTTGAAACTTGATTTCATCTTGGAATTCAAATGAAGACCACAGTTCAAGGTCCAGGGTAGACATTGATCATGTAACAGGCATTGCACATATGAAATATACTCACCTCTTGTTTACATCGTCAATACAAAATAATTTGACAATTACATGTAAGTCAAACGTCAAGTTCATGGTCACAAGATCAGTAGCAATGTTATTCTTCAAAAGCATTCACCCAAAGCAATACTTAAGCAAAAAAGCACTGACTCAAAGCAATACTTAAACAAAAAAAGCACTCACTCAAAGAAATACCTAAGCAAAAAAGCACTCACTCGAAGCAACACCTGAGCAAAATAGCACTCACTCAAAGCAATACCTAATCAATCACTCAAAGCAATACATGTACCTATATAAGCAAAATAAAGCACTCACTCGAAGCAATACCTAAGCGGAAAAACAAAGCTATATCTAAGCAAAATATCAGACCGTTACTTAGCAAGAGAATCATTAATTGTCACTTTAGTTTGTATGCCACTTAATATATATACGGAAATGAAAATCGGTAGACTTTATGAAGATGATTGTAAGAGCGCATATACTAGTATATGACCAGGAGCAAATAAGGTATTAACGAAAGGTTAAAAAATGTTAGGAATTCGATACGACAAAGACAAATTGTTTTGCTTCGGACTAGAATGACTCCTTTTCACTGGACAATGGACGTCACGTGCCTGCCGTCTACATTTCTGTTGACGGAGAGTAACAAATTTAGACGACAGCATGTCAGATGAAACGATTTAATTTCATCTATATTTGCATGAAAAACAATTATGGTAGAGTTATGCTTTTCGCTTTTAAAAGAATATTTTCGCGTCTTAGCTATTCGGCAATATTGTGATTAGATTTAGAGTAGCGCCTCTTTTCAGTGACGTAATCAGTCAAGAGAAGGAGTGTGCGAGCTATTTCATACCCGAATAATTCCAACACTTATGATATTGTTGCATAGTGTAAATTGATTGATTGTGTGTTGTTTAACGTCCCATTCGAGACATATGGAGAAATGGCGTGCAGTTTATTCATGAGATTGTTGCCACGTGATTCAATTCTCATTAATATTCATAAGATCCTGCATAAACACAGAATTCCATTTCTTAAAATTTTTATATTAAAACCTGCAAGCCCGTTTCGTTTTGTTTTTTCTTCAAACCTCCGCCATAGCTATATGGGTAGAATTTTGTTTGATTAACGGCTGACGACTCATGATAACGTTTTTCTGATAATAAGTAGGTCACAAAATGCAAGAAAACTGCCGTTTTTAAATTAAAAAGGCGGTCGTAACTCTTCATAAAATGGTAAATCATCTGTATTTTATAAAAATAGGCTCTCTCCTGCTTCTATTAATCGGCGGAAGAACTCTGTCAACTTGCAATAAACACTTACATTTCATCATCAAAAATGAAAAAAAAAAAAAACAACACCAATTCTGCACTCTTTCCTTCAATAAAGCAATATACCCTCGCTTCGAATTTTCAAATCAAAAAGGCGGTTGCAACTTTCACTTTGGTATCAACAATCTTGTCATTTCCGGTAGAAGATATTAAGAAAAATCAAATCATCGTCGGAAGAACTTTATCCGAAATAGTTAGTATATAAAAAAATGCATTTTATTGTATTTTCTCTATTTAAATCTTTATAGAATATGCCGCCATTATATCTCTAATATGGTTGATATGCAAATGAGCAGAATGAACACCATTTCTCCATATGAATTTTTCACTCATATAGAGACGTCACCAGATACAGGTGAAGGGCTTCAAATTTGGACCTTTACCGACTGAGCTACCGTGAACGGTATATATTGTGAGATTTTTCATAAAGTATGAATTGATGTTACCTGCTATATCCAAAAAATTGTGTGATAATTGATATAGTCAATTTTTCACTTTCTTATTTGTCGAACCATATATATAAAGGCATTTTTCTCGGCTTGTTCGCCTATCTCCTTTTAATTTTCTCAAAATATCTGCGATAAAAGATTTTATTTCACATTCTAATAAAGAGAGAGTTGGTGCATATTTTTACCAAGAGATTTATATGAAATTCAAATTACTTTTTACAGTATCTTAATAAAACATGTTCTTCCCATAGACTTCAGTGTAAAATTGAAGGTGCAATTAACTTGTCATTGATCAAAATTTTGTAAATTCTTATGGTGGAGTATATTTATTTGAGAACACCTTAAAGGTCAGAATGATATGATTACAAAAATCGAACTATTCATATGGTTACACATTCAATACGTTAAAGCTGAACACATTTCGTAAAAGGCAGATATCTATGTTTGTCTGCCATATTACTGCATTTTCCGTAACCTGTACGACCTCTATATAAGCCGTTCACTTGTTATGGTACAGTGTAATCAGTTTTCACCGGTGTTGACGGACGTATTCTATATTGCTATTGTAAAACTCTCGGTAGCGACAAAAGTAACTGTGATCTTCTTCCACTGCAGAAGAGATAGTTACCAAGGACACTTACATCAGTTGCACAGATCAGTGCAGAGCAAACAAAAACAAATAGACGTAAACTGCAATAAATTGTAAACAAAGGTAATGCAAGATAACCAACACGAACACGTGTCGTCCATACCACGCAGGTACTCGTGACAAGAAAGCAGTCAGGTGTAACGAATGCGAAGGGTCTACTCCAGTGCTGATATCTGAGATACAGTAGGAAAACTAAAATGGCTTATGCCTATTAACGAGTAATGTTCGGCTTTAAGTGTCTAAAAAAGAGACTAACCCGTTTACTATAAACTAAATCATAAACAAATGAGATGGTTATAAACAAAACTTTTATATGCAATAAGAACATTTACGTTGATAAAGTATGACTCCTCACAGGACCAAATAATAGTGGTTTGATTCTAATCAGAAATTGGTGAAACAAATAATAGTTTTTTTTTATTCAAAACATAACAACAACAAAAAACAGATTAAAGGTTGTTGATCACGTGACACATTTTGTTCCGACTGGAGGAGATGATAACTGGATTTTCTCTTCATTCTGAACGCCTGACATTTTCTCTTGTATTATCTTCATTCTTTTTATTGTCAGAACTATTTACCGAACGCTTTTTCTTCATTTTTTGAAATATTATGACACCTCCCACCACAAACAAGATGATAACAACTACTCCCACTACAACACCAGCAGCGATTTGTCCGCCATTGTAACCGGTACTCTCTCCTACAAAAAGGCTGCTATTGTCTGAAAATAATATGAATTAATTAATTAAATGGTGAATATAATTGAACCTGATGTCACCTGACTTGAAGCTTGTAACACCATCTATTGCTAAATACCTGTATGTACTTTTTAAAAGTGGCGCATATAAAAAGAGTGCATTGCACCAGACAGTCTAAAGAAATATTGCTTATTTTGTCTCACACAAAAATAAGTGTTATTTCTTTGTCAGATTTATTAGTCCCCTACCGGTGAAACCGGAGGGGACTATAGGTTTCCTCTGAGTCTGTCCGTCCGTCTGTCCGTCCGTCTGTCTGTCTGTCTGTCCGTCTGTCTGTCTGTCTGTCTGTCCCTCTGTCTGTCTGTCAGTCTGTCCCACTTGGTTTTCCGCACTTTTTTCCTAAACGCTTGCAGATATTGAGCTGATTTCTGGTATGTGAGTGTATCTTGATGAGTTACAGATCAAGTTTGCATTTCGTTCCGCTTCATTGATTTTTGACGGAATTACGACCTTTTCAATTTTTACGGGTTTTCCGCAATTTTCTTCTAAACGCTTGTAGATATTGAGCTGATTTTTGGTATGTGGCTTTACCTTGATTAGTTATAGATCAAGTTTGCATTTCGTCCGGCTTCATTAATTTTTGACGGAATTATGGCATTTTCAATTCTTAACGGGAACAGAACCAGATTACACTTGCCGGTAGGGGACTAGTATTGCTCATGCAATACTCTCAGAATGCTTGTTCTATTAAACGGAGACCAAAGGAAGCGCTGTAGCAACCACTAATGATAAAATGCCGCTTGATGATAGAAATATCATTAAGCCTTGCAATTGTAACACTTAATGCCATAAATTATTGCATTAATAGTTGACATTCTCAACCGCGAATGATAAATCGCAGCTTAATGAAAGAATTTTTTCATTATGCAGTTGAGCATGTCAACTATTAATGCAATAATTTATGACATTAAGCGTTGCATTATCATTAGCGGTTGCTACAAAGCGCATCTTGAACACCTGACCTGTGCCTTGAAACTTGGTTTACGAAAACTGATTACTTTCTCTTTAATCTAGGAAAAAGACCAAGCACACCTTGTTACAACAAATCCTATTTCTTCCTACATATGTCTACAAACATTGATGTTATCTGCACTGCATATAGTTTTCTATACGACAATCTAACTTCTGACGTCGTCAACAAAAAGTTAATAAAACAGAATGTTTGAAAGAACTACTAAAATTCTAATGTAAATGATTAAGTCTAGTATAGAGTAACTGTTAAATCTCTTTAGATTATACATGTAATAACAAATGAAACGAAATGTTCGACTCTCGAACAACTCTCATACAACATGCCTCTGTATTTCATAACAAAATACAGAATCAAAATTTATAAAAACATTCCGCATTTTCTGTGTATACATGTATGTGGTTTTCATCCATGCAGTTATAAATGATTTTCATTAATAACGATTAATGAATAGAATTTTACATCTATATTTACTAAAATCAAATTAGAAGGTAGGTTAAACGAAAATAATTAAATATATGAATTTTAATAGCGTAATGCTGTGTTCTGTAAAAAGTAACTAGTTCGTCTTGCAAATGTGTATAAAAAAAGCTATTTAAAGGGACATAGACACAGATTTGAAGTTAATACTTTCTCAAATTTTCTGTTTAACATCATGACTTATATGTTGCTTAACATTTCACACGAAAATATAATTTTAAAAAAAAACTTATTTTATCTGGAAATAATTGAAACTACGAATTTCGGGACGCGTTTGATTGACACATACTTTCATATTATATTATAATATTAACTTCAGATATGTGTCTTTGTCCCTTTAAGACACATGAAGAAGTACATTTATATTTCAGAGAATATCAATAGGTAAGAGGGATGCACTTTTTTTTTAAAAGAACTAATGATAATATTATGATGTTTGAACATTAATATACAGGAATTACTGAAAAGTTGTACATTAACAACCGTCGTCTTATTCATTTAAAAGTCAAATGTCACAGAATAATTAGGGAAGGTTAGAATGTCTATGAAGAACTTCGTAACTAAAATTATTTTTTTTCTTTTAGATTTCAATGATAATTATAGCCGGATGTCTACTTACTGTTCCGTAGTTAATGAAGGTAAATAAACACTAATATCCTACTTTATACAATTTCCCCCTTTTCAAAAAAATCTTACGACTAAGATTAAAATTAATTTCTTTGTTTGTTTGTTTTTTAAGAAATAAATTTTCCTTAAGCATTATTCACTAAATATTCTTGATAATATAATAAAAATAAGAGATTTTTTGAGACCTACTATAGCTTTAATACATTTTTGAGAATTGGAATTTTTTAAAAGGTTCACTGGACCTTAAACTTTCTTCATTACAAAATATCTTTTCATATCTTTTCATTTTTTTTTCTTGGAAAAAAGCTTGAAAGCTTGGACGTAAAACGTCATCAATCCAATGCGCGTACAGATCTGTACATTCAGCCATTTTGAATTTCAGCAACGTTGTTGTGACGTATTCCTACGCACTGTCTTTGATGCTTGAATTAAATATTAAAATGTAAGAAAGTTTCATTTTAGCATTTTTAAATCATAATTAAATGATAAGAAATGAAAGTACTATTTTTTTCTTTGACCGACGTATTAAACAAAAATTTGGACGGAAAACTTTTTCATCAATGCGCTACGCGCATTGATGACGTTTTCCGTCTAAATTTTTGTTTGATACGTCGGTCAAAGAAAAAAATATTACATTCATTTCTCAATTCTTTTCGAATTATCCCCCTTTGGTAAACAAATCGGATCGTCTGCATTGCATTGACAACAATGCAGTTGAGGAAAAAAGGAAAGAAATCATCATACGTATGTTAGATGTTTGTCTTTGAGATAAATGGTATGAAGAATAGAACTATGAAGAAATGTTTTTATGTTACCAGAGCGGGGAAATGTCGTTAATCTGTTAATTCTTAGGAAACGAATGCACGAGAAAAACGATGCGAAAGTGAGCGAGGACGGAATTCTTTCAAAGTTAAACAGTCGGCAACAGACTCTTCCATATTTTGAAGCATGTTGTGTTATCCATGGATAGGTTGTGATAAGTATATATATGTTCGGTTTGAAATTCAGATGAAGATATGCGCAAATGAAATCCAAAATTTCTGTGACCTAGAAAGAGTTGTTAAGGTTATAGATTCTATTTGAGTAGCTTCCCTTTACATTTACGAACCTAAAGATATCAACTTACCTGGGAAATATAACCATTGGGATATAGCAAAAATTAATAACACAACAGGTAAGTTTTTTTTGTGTTAAAACTGATATTATTAGAAAAAGCTGGTAATGACACAATATTTGAAAACGTTGTTTGTTCGTTACATTTTAGGCAGCTAAGCGAGGCCTAACCTTTATGTTGGACAGTCATTCGTTCTCAAGTTAAATCTCATCATTGAAAGATAAATATTAAATGATAAGAAATAAATCTTATAATTTTTTCTTTGATCGATGTATCATAGAAAGCTTGGACGTAAAACGTCATCAATCCAATGCGCGTGCAGATCTGTACATTCAGCCATTTTGAATTTCAGCAACGTTGTTGTGACGTATTCCTAGGCACTGTATTTGATGCTTGAATTAAATATTGAAATGTAAAAAAAAAAGGTTTCATTTTTAGTATTTTTAAATCATAATTAAATGATAAGAAATGAAAGTACTATTTTTTTTCTTTGACCGACGTATCAAACAAAAATTTGGACGGAAAACTTTTTCATCAATGCGCTACGCACATTGATGACGTTTTCCGTCCAAATTTTTGTTTGATACGTCGGTCAAAGAAAAAAATATTACATTCATTTCTTAAGGTATGTCACTCGTCAGCCTTTTAGAAAATTTCAGTCAGAACCTCTTACGTAAAAACTATTTATTACAATTCAATCTTTATAACATATTTAATTTAAACAATGAAAAATGTTCAACATTCACTTAAAAAACTGCTCAAAAATTCCCAAAGAAGCAAGATTTATAAGGGCCTATTTCTTGTGGCGGAAGGATATTTAGCAGAAAATTCTGCAAATCTACACATTTTTTAAATTTAACATCTTGGAACTTTAGCCTCACACACTTTTACTCAGAGAATATTTTCCGTTATGATATGCCTGGAATATTAAATATAGGTCTCAATTTATATTTTTATAACAAAATTTACACCTTCGCTCAACAAAAATTGCCAAAAAAGGAAGATATATTAAGGAAGTCGAGATAAAATTTACACAGTTTTTTGCCTGAAAATCGCATATTTTGACCAATATTTCAAAATTTACATCACTGACCCCAACTTTTTCTTTCATTATTTTAAACTACTCGATACTTTTGACCGATCAGCACTTGAGTCGTAAAAAGTTTGATACAAGAAAATATTCTATTGCCTATTTAGATTTTTAATACCCCAAATAGGAGACTTTTTTAGTGCAAAAAGGTCACACAATAATTTACGCGCATTAATTTGCATGATTTGTTCAATGATAAATATTATTCAAACTATTTTACGTAAAATAAGATTATGTTTATTGCCATAGATACATCTTATAAAATATGATAACGGTTAAAGTGATTAACCAAAGAGTTACAATTTAAGTGCAAAAAGGTCATCTTAATTGTACCGTAGCTCAGTTAGATGTACACTGACCCCCAATTTTCTCTGCGATTTTGAGTCATACTATATGAGTACTTATCCAAAATAAACTTCTCAAAAAATCCTAGATATAACAAATTTCACGAGTGACATACCTTAAATACTTGCAGTTATAGAAAAGTTCTATTATCGATGAAAAATCAATCAATGGAATTTTGATTTATATTTACTAATTATGGAAGTAATTGAATCATCTCTAGAGAAGCGATAACTGAAATATTAGCCTAAAGGGTCTTAACAGACTGCCACTATGAGATATCAGTGGCTGATCCAAGAATTTCATAACGGGGGGAAGGGGGGCACAGTAGAAGGCAGGGGGCTCTGGTGGCTGCATTGAAGCCCCCAGGGGATATAGGGCAAAGCCCTGGTGGGGATCCGAATTCTTACAAATAAGAGATGTTTTTCCTAGATTTTAGGATAATGGACATATAAGTTCTACATATAAAAAAATTCAAACGGGGGGGGGGGGGGGCGCCGGCACTGGATCCGCCTTTGGATATGAAACATATTTTGAATGAAGCACGTGCATTATGCATTTCAATCATACGTAACGTTTACGTAACGTAAATTCCGTTTTTGTGGTGTCTAAAAGCAATTAGTAGTAATTGTGTATAATTTACATTTTTTTGTACTGATTGCACTGTTCCCTCATTTTCAAATTGAACGATAACATACATATAAGTCTCACCAATGAATTACGCAGATAAAAACTTTTTAGTTTTATACGTTTTGTAATGTATGTGTTAAATAATCTGAAATCCAAAGACATATTAAATATAATCCATGCAAATTTTTTTTCTAGGACAGAAAACAATATTAACTGCTTTACTTATCGCCAAATCGTCTTCCACTCCTTGACCTCAGATGACGTTTAATCTAAACCCTTAACTGTTTGACATGGCAACACAATTTAACTAGATATATTTTTGATAACACCTTTGTTGAGTAGTAAATCTTTTCAACATTTATCTACTATTCATATTTGGTTATTAAATGGCTCTAGTCTCTATCACATAATGCATCCAATTTTAATTAATGAACAGATGTATTTTGCGATTCATATCGGATGTAATTGGTACCAAGATCTTGTTTTCATTAACATATCTGTCACAAACCTTCAATACTTCATCAAATATGAAGATAACGAACAGTAGTCAAGCTCAAAGTCCACTGAAACAATATCAATTTGGAGCAGAGCAAACATGGGATCAGATGCAATGGAGGAGTAAGCATCCCCTGTCGATCGGTCACACCTACCGTCTGCTCTTCATAATCGGGAAAACAAAAATTTCCGTAGACTAGTGTGAAAATGGCCTAACAATTTGCATGAAAAACATCAGTCAATATTCGACTTAATGATAGATTTTATTTGCTAACAAGGTCATTGTATCGATCATAGAATTTTCGAAATGTTGACTTTAAACGAGACTGTTGATATTCGTTTCATCAACTTATTCGTCAGTAGCTTGCCTCGTTTTAGAAATTGTTCGTACGCAAAGCTTGTCCTTGCGATCTAATCAACTGGAAGACATAAACTCCATATGCAGGTGATAATGGTATATTACTACATAACTAAGGGAAGTTGACGATAGTAAAGTTGAAGTCATCACGTTCATCATAAAGTTTTTTTGTTAGATTACCATTAAAGTCTTTTTCTAGTAAAATATCCTAATATGAAACAGATGTAGCAGACTCTCGGGTATCTTATTTCGAGTTCTCAGGGATATATCGAATCAACGTAGGAATGAAAATAAATATCGTCAATTAATGAAACTTCGTCGATATATCTAAATGTTGAATTGAAGGCAACAGCAAAGATTTCTTCTTTTCATGTAGAAGTTTTTGAATAGATTCTACTTCATATGAATAAAATAGTTCTGCTAATAATGGGGCGGAATTAGTACCCATGGGAATTCCGACAGATTGTTGGAAGACTTGATATCCAAAAACTACATGGATATTGTAAATGAGAAACTCAAACATCTTTTTAATATCAACTTCGGAGTACTTGTGTGTACAATCAGAATATTTCTATAGCAAAAAAAAAATGTGCAAAGGTAAGAAAATTTACGTGTACCGTTTTTATTGAAAAAGCAGCTGATTTCTAATTTTGTAAAAGTTTCTTGGAGTTCTTAAGCATCCACATGTGATTTACATCACTTCTGAATAACAATTGATTTATTGATTGGGGTTTAACGCTGAGTCAGCAATATTTCAGCCATATTTCGGCGGAGACTTCTTGATTATATCGTTGTACAGTACTCCTTAAGTTTCTTCTTCACTGCTGTAAATATTTTATTGAGGAGTAAGGAAAGAGGCTTGGTAGAACATTTACTGGAACCCGCTATGTATCTTTTGTTTGTAAGGATTTTTATGTAATTTAGAAATCCAGTATCGGTATGGTAATTAAATTCAATTTGATTTTTAGGAATATTAAAAATATTTAAAACTGACATAAGATTTTGAAGAATTTCCTCCTAAGAAAGGGAACTATGAATATAAGTTGGATTGCCACTTGCAGAATTAAATCCCAGTTCCTCTAAAATGCAAATAAAAAAATGAGCTTTACAAACAAAGACAATGTTGTTACCTGCGTTGTCAGCTGGGACCAGTACATAGTGATCGTGTAATCTATCTTATTCTATTTTCACTTCTTAATTATCAAAGCCAGAAGGATAGATGGTTTTCACATTACCCCTCATCCGCTTAATGCGAGATTTCAACATCCATCTGATACATTTAATCCACTCTGACAGTGTCAAGGTCTTCTTTTTCATGTTTTGCCCATCGCCAGACGTAATCTTTCACATAATATGTATAAAATTATGTCTACAGTTGAGAGATCATGGTTCCCTAAATTGTGGCCCTTTAAAAATAAGTGATTTAAGGTCCCCATTATTAACTATATTTACATCACCAGTAATGACGTGTCCAATAGGACTATAGTTGTTGGATGAAAAAGGACATGAACACGTAGGAGGATTATATTTCAGATGTTCGATGTTTTGGCACTGTAGAGTTTTTTGTAATTAAAAAAGTTTGGAAACAATGGGATGTTTTGGCGAGAAAAGGCAAAATAAGGAAATAAATAGAGGGATAATTGATTTAAGATTTTTATTTTCAAATATTAAACTGTGTCCGTTTTCTTTAGAAATCCTGCTACATATAAATATATCACACCGCATGTCAATGTTTTTTTTTTATCAATTTGAATTACCTATTATATCTTGTAAGCTTCATGAAAATATAAAATTGTTCAAGGTAATTACGATGGCAAATTACATGCAGTGTTAAGGAAGGTCATCCATGGTTTATCTAGGGTGTTTATTTCCTACTTTTTATAGTAGTTGACTTTAAAGTAATCACTTTTGTAATCACCGGTTCTAGAAACAAAGTTATTTCATCAATTTTACCAACATTATTACTGACTTGTCAGTTGTGTAAAAATTGTGATAAAAAATTATCAGCTACATTTTAGCTTCGGTATAAAGATTTCTTGAGAGTGCGCTACTAACTTAAAGTTTATGCTTTAATGGTTTGAAATTTAAAAAAACAACAACAACAATGGTTAACAAATATACAAGATCAAAGTTACAGTAAGCAAAAAATATAAAAATTAAATATGGATATAATGTGAAATCAAAATCTTTCTTGAGTATTTTAAAAATAAGCGATCAGTGGAATATTTGTAGTCTACAAAAACTTTATGAATATGCAAACAAGGGAATAAACTGAATGATCATGCATACGATAAAGGAAAAAAAAACTGAATGGAGAAGCAAACGATAAAGGAAATATAGAGATGTCTGCTTAATTTCTCGATTAGGTTTTCGTTAATACACATGCAATATAAATAAAGGTGAAAGGGCAGACCTGTTTGAAGACTGGTAGTTCTCTCACCATGTAACTGAGTAGTTGTTTCTACAATTTTACATTGGGACATCTTCACATATTACTTTTGTTTTGTTTTGCTTCGAAGTCTACTTTTGAAGTTACGTTTTTAGATTTATTTTTCTTCTTGAGAGCAGTAGTTCTTCAGAACTATGTTGGTAGAAAAAATGCTACCCATATAATATGAGGATAGGTGAGATCTCAATTGTAACACACCGCGTACTTTATCATAATTGTCAATTATTTAATAAAACATGCATTATTTCGGCTTAAATTAATCAATTGATTAAAAAAGTGGAATTGTTACACTAGAAAAATTTAAGAAGTATAGACAATTTTTTTTAAAACATGCATATTACAAACCTCCATAACCATCTGTGGTGGTACTAGCAATACGTGGAGATGTTATGTCTGGAAAAAATAAATAAATAAATACAGTTGCTCAGATTAGAAACATGCAAGTCATGTGTTGATATATAAAGTTAGTCGTTTCGAAAATGAATTAAAGTTACAAGACATACGTACATGATTACAGACCTGTTTAAACACTAGTGGTCGTATCATCAGAATGTTGAGTTGTTTTTATAACATTGTGGCCAAACAAATCATACTTAGTATATAGGGTTTTTGAACTTATATTGGTGAATATTGGCACGAGTTGGCTGTACAAATGCAAGAGCTTGCGAGTGCATTTGTACACCCAACAGAATTATTAATTAATAATTTATATTTTGTTTGAAAATAGACTCATCTTGCCTAGCTCCAACTTTTTTTTCCCATAAATATTGCCGTTAAGCAGTTGACAAGACGACATTTTTGTTGACAAAGGGGCGTTTGATATTGAACGCTCGTATTCAGAATGTCTCGGGATATTGAACGCTAAAATTCTCTAGACTTCTTATTATAGACTATTTATTAACTATATGATAAACGCATTATAAAATATTGGGTGGGATATTATTTCATTTGGTTGCTAGAAATGTCTTTTATCCTGGAATATGGATTATCTGGGCTTATGCTATAATGAGGAAAGAGCGGAAAATACTTTAATGCAAGCCAGATTATAAGTAATCATGCATTATTATACATGTTACATTTACCACTACAGACCTTTTTCAACGTTACTTGATGTTTCATATTGTTGTTGCGTACTTGTCTCTATAATGTAAATAAATAGCCCTGAAATTTCAGTGAATAAAATGAAAATACACATTACACCTGATAATGCATAATTTCCATCTTAAACACTTGTTTATTAATTAAATCAAAAGTAATGGGTGAAAAAAAAAATAACTGTTTGCTGGTAGCAATGTCGAACAAAGTCTACTTAAAAATGAGTGAATATTTAAAAGATCCTTAACTGCAAAGGTATATTTTTATATGTATAAAGCATATTTGATCTAATTCCAGGTTATCTTACAATAAAAACCACGGTAAAAAGGTCGATTTTTACATCTAAACTTTTACACTTTGAAATAACGAGAGTTCATTAACTTAAAATGAATATTTGTTACATTGAATTGTGTCATGAATTACCAGATATGTACATATTTAAAAAAATAATTCGCATTAGCGAGTTATTTATATATCTATCTTGTATCCACATCTGATTAAAAACAGCATGCAATATAAAAAGACTTACTTACAGTTTTTTTACTGCCATACATTTACAACTTAATGATTTTAAAATCTAAAACTTGATCTTTTTTTCTCCTATGGTGACAAATCATATCCTGTTGTGACTTGTTTATTTTTATAATGTTTAAAATATTTCCATAGGACCGTAAAAACATATAGAAATAATCAACTGCAGAAATTAAAATTGTAATATAAAATGTAACCAAGTGTTAGATATTGGATCCACCTACTTGTCGTTGGTCTCTTCATTGTCTGTTCGTCACGTGATTTAGGGTAATAGAGAGAAAGGGGTGTATGAGAGAGAGAGTGAGTGGTGTTCATAATACTAACCAAAACCTGTTTTCTAAATTACCTGCCATACCCATCCATGCACGCCGTCTAAGTAGACGCATCTATCGTATATGATATAGGGTCATGTAGGCTAGTAAGCTTTTTATCTATTTATCATTATATTAATAATTTCATAGTTTTCAGTTATACATTTGATTTAAGCAATTTATTTATACGTAAAGTTGATATTGTTATATTAACGGATATTTAAAGTAATTGAACTGAGTGTAAAGTATAGTATAAACGTAAAGTATGTTGTATGAATGTTGTAGGTTTAATCCATAATATAATTTACAAAAACCCAAGATCTGTTTGTATGAATTTCTACCGACGGGTTACAATGGCGCCCACGTTCATTAATATTAAAAAGTTGGAGCCAGTCTACAGATCATCGTAATTCAACATACGAGTGCTAATACCCTATTTCTTGTACATCATATTTTCATCTCTGAATCACTGCAGTGAACTGAAAATTATTTATTATGATTGTGTGTTGTGAAAATCTTCCTTGAATTGGTGTCCAGATTCCTGCTTTATTATGTTTATGAGCGCTCTGAGTCTAAGTGTCAGCTGTGAATTCTAGGATCCGCCATTTCGGGATTCCCTTGTCCCGATATATGTACCTGTTGCGCATGCGTCCGCTTAATCACCGACTTTTGCCGAGTGATCGACTTTCTTCTTATCTTTAGCTCGAGCTAGTTCGATTCAAACCGAACTCATTTACGTACGAACTACCCAAATTCCATATTCCGGAAGTTTACCCTTGAACACGAGGAATGACAATTCGTTGTGAATCCACTTGGAATAACATTATTTCTAAGTACTGGTAATTAAAATTTTGCATTTCTTCGACTGTTTATTTATTTATTTACGTGTTTAATTGTGTTGTGCCTGTGTCTTGTGATTGTTTTGTCCATATCATGTCTTTTGTTTACATTGTCCATATCATGTCATTTGTTTACATTGTCCATATCATGTCTTTTCTTTACATTGTCCATATCATGTCTTTTGTTAGTCCCCTACCGGTGAAACCGGAGGGGACTATAGGTTTCCTCTGAGTCTGTCCGTCCGTCTGTCTGCCTGTCTGTCTGTCTGTCTGTCCCTCTGTCTGTCTGTCAGACTGTCCCACTTGGTTTTCCGCACTTTTCTTCTAAACGCTTGCAGATATTGAGCTGATTTTTGGTAAGTGTATCTTGATGAGTTACAGGTCAAGTTTGCATTTCGTTCCGCTTCATTGATTTTTGACGGAATTACGGCCTTTTCAATTTTTAAGGGTTTTCCGCAATTTCCTTCTAAACGCTTTCAGATATTGAGCTGATTTTTGGTATGTGACTTTACCTTGAGTAGTTAGAGATCAAGTTTGCATTTCGTCCCGCTTCATTGATTTTTGACGGAATTATGGCATTTTCAATTTTTAACGGGAACCAGATTACACTTGCCGGTAGGGGACTAGTATTGCTAATGCAATACTCTCAGAATGCTTGTTTACATTGTCCATATCATGTCTTTTGTTTACATGGTCCATGTTTTGTCATTGTAAGCATGTACAGTATTTATGTGACAGTTTGATTTATGTTTCATCTTCTGTATATGTTCTAGGATTAGGAATATTTTGCTAGGATATATATTTGCACATTAGGTTAAGAGATAGTTATAACATTCTAACTGTGTCTCGGGACAGGACCTCACCACAGTTAGAATACGTCCCATATACTTGCAATGTAGCAAATCGGAGTGGATCCACTACGAAATGTTTCTGAAGAATACAAAATGAGTTACACTGAAAATAACTACGAAATTAATCATAACAAACCTTTTTGAGATTGTATATGCCTTTTAACCTAAAAATTAATCCATATATATACAAAAATTCAACTCATTTTCTCAACGTTTTTTCCTCGCTTCAAATTTAACGCCATGTTGACATTCGGAACTCTCTGGATTCTTCATAGAAAATGCACAGAGTTCGAGTTATCGCCCGTGTTTATTTTGCTACATTGCGAATACACGGGTCCGTAGGACAATATCATTTTAACGATAGAACATTCTATCTAGTTAAGAGATAGCTCACAGTTACCTGCATGTTTGTAACAACACAGTCTCTTACTAGGAATTCTGTTTCATTCTAATTGCACTGCATATAACAAACCCTTAACAGCCATTGAATAGAGATGTAAGGAAGTTCGGATAATCTCAGGAGTGGTAAGTTTGAGTTTGTTGAGTCATATTTGGTTGATATCAAATCATTGCCCATTGTGCAGTGTTGTGCATTACTCTGAGTCAAACAAGTGTTGATGTAATTCTTAAAAAATACTCCATATTATTCTGCCCAACAGTCCTGTCCGTTTAGTTTACAGGGGTTATTTTTCTTAGATATTTGACCTAGACTGAAAAGAGATCTTCAGAGTTTGCATTTTACACAATTACTTATCATTTCTTTTTGAAAGAATTTATTGTGTTTTTCTGTCATATCAAGTGTCACTTAGTACTTATTAGTTTGTGAGAGTGTGTGAGAAATATTTGTTTGCAAATGTTTATATGTTCACTTACACCGAGTCGTAGAATTCTTTCAGGTATTCATACTCGCGATGTGGTACGGCTGTTTGTGATTTTTTCTGCGTGTTGTTTTTGTCTTCTGCAATTGGAAGTAAGTATGTCAAAAACAGAAAATAAAGTTGAAGGTGCAGAAGGAGGTGAGGACATAGATTCTGAGGATGCCATGATTAAGAAGTTACTTGCAAGTGGTAAGTATGATATACTGCCAAAGATAAGCACACCCAAAGGAGTTCATGGAGCAATACCTAAAACATATTCTGTTGGAAGAGGTAGAGAGCTAAACTGTCAGATACTTTCAGTTTAAATCAGACAAAGGATGATCAGAATATAGGATATAGTATGGGACATTCTCAAATTATTTCAACAGAAGTAATTCCCAAGATTCCACCATTCTCAGGTGATGAACCACCCCAGAAAGGAGATGTAAGTTATTCAGAATGGAGATTTGAGATCAGATGTCTACAGAGTGATCCAGAGGTAAGTTCTAGTCATTTGCTACAAGCAATGCGTAGATCCCTTAGAGGCACAGCTAGAAAGATGTTGATACCTCTCTGTGAAAAAGGAACTACTGGTGAGATTTTAGACAAACTTGATGCATTGTTTTCAGATATTTCAACAAATGGAATGATTATGCAGGAGTTTTTCAATTCTTTTCAGTTACCAAATGAAAATGTTACATCCTTTGGTTGTAGAATTGAGTCTCTTTTACAAACAGCTATTGACAATAATCATTTGCGTAAGGAAGCTAAAAATGACCTCTTACGTCACAAATTTTGGACTTCATTACGTTGTGAAAAACTTAAATCCCAAACTAGACATAAGTACGATACTATTCAAAACTATGATCAGTTGCTTAGGGAAATAAGACAAGTAGAAAAGGAAATCAGCATCAGTAGTGGAGGTAAGTTTACAGAATCTAAATCAGGTGATTTTAGTGCAAGTGTATACCTAGAGAGAAGAAAGTTCACAACCATGTGACTACAACTGGTACAGACGAGACAGACAAAAGATTATCTGCACTTCAAAGGAAACTGGATGCTAAAGTGAGTGAGATAGAATCTAAAATGGATGACAAGTTCAACAAGATTTTAGAGAGACTTGAACTTCACTCTGGTGGAGGTTCAAATTTCAGAGGAAATTATGGTACAGGTAGAGGTTACAGAGGTAATGGTAGACACTTTGTAAACAACCGAGAACAACAAAGAAATTCAGGTAATAGATTTACAAGACAGAATGAGTCAAAAGATTAACCGCCTTTGCTGATGGCCAATCAAAGATTGGTGAATCTAATGGCCAACAAAGTTGTCAGTTGGTGGGTGAAAGTAACAAAAGTGTTGTCATGATTCAAGATCAGGTAATGTTAGCATTTATAGACAGTGAGTCTATGGTCAGTACCATTTCACTGTCAGGTTACAAAACTCTGATTGACAAACCTGAGTTAAGAAATATTAATTCTCTTGAAGTGTCCGTAGCTGATGGTTCTGTTACCATACCTAGGATATATAGAATGTTGTATTAACATACTATTACTGTGTGAACAAGAGCTGTACGTACCTATTTTAGTTGTTCCAGACAATGAGACCGTTCACGGTAGCTCAGTCGGTAGAGCGCTCGCTGCGTGAACGGGAGGTCGTGAGTTCGAATCTCGGCCGCGACTGACCTAAGTCGATAAAAAATGGGTAGCAACTGTTCCAACTCGGCACTTTGAAGTGAAAGTTGCGGGTCCTTCGGGTGAGACCTTAAAAACCGAGGTCCCGTGTCACGGTAGGCGTTGGCACGATAAAGATCCCTCACTGCTCAATGGCCCTGAGTGCCGAGTAAAGGTCAAAATTTGAAGCCCTTCACAGGTATATGGTGACGTCTCTATATGAGTGAAAAATTCTCGAATGGGACGTAAAACAACACATAATCAATCAATCAATCCAGACAATGAGTTCAGTACACAATGCCCTGTCATACTGGGAACAAATGTGATCAGATATTACAAAGATATTGTTTCAGATGTTGAAGATCTTCCACAAGCTTGGAAGCTAGCAGTCAACAGCACGGGAGGATCTTACTGTGTGCGGTCAATGAGTAAAAAGCCCATTATTGTGGAGCCATACCAATCCCATGTAGTTCAAGGTCTGGTAAGAGGAGTTAAGAGTGAGAATACTCAGTATATTACTGAAAGTTTTGACAATGAGTCTAACTACATTGTTCGTCCAAGAGTGGTAAAGGTGGATACTAAGGCAAACAGCAGTAGAATTCAAGTGAAAATCTGCAATATTACTGCAAAGTCTATTACTATAAGACCTAAGTCTGATGTGTGTCAGCTTAATCAAGTTAACATAGTGAACAACTTAGTTTCTCAGAAGCTTTCTGGTAGCACTGTATATATTGAGCACAATTTGTCAAATTTACCAGATGTACATATTGACAAGAAAAACTTGACTACTGAACAAAATGAGCTTTTCTCAAATATTTTATGCAAATGGAGTCATGTCTTTTCAAGAATCTCTAATGACCTAGGTAAAACAGACTTAGTAGAACACCGGATTGTTTTGGAAGATGATAGACCATTTAAGCAACCATATCGGAAAATTCCACCTGGGATGTGTGATGAAATTCGCCAACACATCAACGATATGCTGGAAGCAGGAGTAATTAGAGAATCAGACAGCCCATTTTCTTCAAACGTGGTACTTGTAAGAAAGAAAGACGGTAGTCTAAGGTTTTGTCTAGACTATAGAATACTCAATTCTAAGACCAGGAAAGATGCATATATGCTTCCCAGATTTGATGATGTAGTAGATACTTTATCAGGATCCAAATTCTTTTCCAAACTCGACTTGCGTTCTGGATATTGGCAAGTGGCCGTAGCTGAAGAAGACAAGCCAAAGACAGCATTCTCCGTTGGAAATTTAGGATTTTACGAATGTAACCGCATGAGCTTTGGTCTTACCAACGCATCCGTCACATTCCAGCGACTGATGGAGAAATGTATGGGAGACATGTTACTGAACATGCCTTATTTTCTTGGATGATATCTTGATATTTTCGAAAACATTTGAGGACCATATAAGTAGATTAGAATCTGTCTTTGGGAAACTATCAGAACATAATTTGAAACTTAAGCCTTCTAAATGTGAATTTTTCAGGTCTTCAGTTACCTATTTAGGTCATGTTGTGGGAGAGAACGGAATTTCGGCTGATCCAGAAAAGTTAGCAGCAGTTAAAGACTGGAAAACCCCACAGAACATCAAGGAATTGAGACAATTTTTAGGATTTTCAGGGTACTACCGTAGGTTTATTAAAAATTATTCTCAGATTGTCCAACCTTTAAATTCTTTATTACAGGGACATAATACAGTAAGAAGATTCAAAAGGAAACACGAAGAACCAGCTTGGAAATGAGAAATTATCCATCAGAGAGCGTTTGAAAGCATCAAAGATTTACTTACCCAGCCACCAGTGTTAGCATATGCAGACTACACCAAGCCATTCATTGTACATACAGATTCCAGCAGTTATGGACTAGGCGCAGTTCTATATCAGAAACAAGACGGATTAGACAAAGTAATCGCCTATGCAAGCAGAGGGTTAAGACCAGCTGAGCGAAACTATCCTGCTCACAGGTTAGAGTTTCTGGCCTTGAAGTGGGCCATTACTGACAAATTCCACGATTATTTATATGGAAACCAATTTGAAGTAGTTACCGATAACAATCCGTTGACTTACGTACTATACAAAGCAAAATTAGATGCAACCAGCCAAAGATGGGTTTCTGCTCTTGCAAATTACAATTTCAGTATTTCTTACCATCCCGGAAAATTCAACTCGGATGCAGACGCTCTTTCCAGAAAATCTTATTTATATTCAGACTCAGTTAAAGCCATTTGTAATTCAGCTTCTTTAGATATTTCAGCTGCAGAAACACTATCACAGAATTTTCAATTTCAGTATTTCTTACCATCCCGGAAAATTCAACTCGGATGCAGATGCTCTTTCCAGAAAATCTTATTTATATTCAGATTCAGTTAAAGCCATTTGTAATTCAGCTTCTTTAGATATTTCAGCTGCAGAAACACTATCACAGAATTTTCCATCGGATGAGATTACAGCAACAGAAATGTCAGACATCGACTGGAAGAAAGAACAGAGAGAAGATAAAGTCATAGCCAGAGTCATGGAGATTTTAGAGCAGGGAGAGAAGGGTAGAAAAGAATCAAAAATGGTTCAAAAATATTTAAGAGAGAGAAAGAAACTGCAGATCATCAATGAGATTTTATATAGAAATTCCTTTTTAGATGGAGAAAAAGTTGTTCAACTTTGTTTGCCAGATCATTTCAAAGATGTAGTTTTTGTTGGAATTCATAAAGAAGTAGGACATCCTGGAATAGAGAAGACCATTTGGCTTGTGAAGCAGAGAGTGTATTGGCCAGGGTTAGAGCAAGACATCAAAACCAGGGTAGAGAACTGTGAAAGATGCATAAGAAGTAAAACACCTGTCAGACAGAGAGCCAATCTTCATCCAATTACTTCAACAAAACCTTTAGAAATTCTTTGTATTGATTTTCTGTCCTTGGAGAAATGTAAAGGGGGGTTTGAAAATATTCTTGTAATTACAGACCACTTTACCAGATATGCATGTGCTGTCCCATTGAAAAACCAATTAGCAACAACAACAGCTAAAGCTTTATTTGAAAATTTCATTGTTCATTACAGTTTTCCTGATCGACTCCATAGTGACCAAAGTAGAAACTTTGAAAGCAAAGTAATAAAAGAATTCTGCAAAATAGCCAACATCAAAAAGTCAAGAACAATGCCATATCATCCTGAAGGCAATGGAGCAGTCGAACGATTCAACCAAACTCTTATCAAAATGTTAAGTTCTTTAGAAGAAAATCAAAAATCAGATTGGAAATCTTATGTTTCATCTTTAGTACATGCTTACAATTCAATTAAAAATGATGCCACTGGGTATTCACCACATTTTTTAATGTTTGGATGGCACCCTCGCCTGTCACTTGATGCATTTTTAGGTATAGAGCCAGGAAATGAAGGAGCAAAAGATCACCAGTCCTATGTTCATAAACTTCAAGAGAGATTACAGTACTCGTACAGAGTTGCAGCAGAAGAGTCACAGAAGAATGCAGACAAAAGCAAAGAGAATTTTGATAGGAAAGTGAAGAATTCAAAGTTAAAAGTAGGGGATAGAGTTCTTGTTAGAAAAGTTGGTTTTAAAGAAAAACATAAGCTTGCAGACAAGTGGGATAAAGATGTTTATGTTATTTTAGATATTCCAAATCTAGATATCCCAGTTTATGTTGTTAAGCGTGAAGACGGGAAAGGGTCTACCCGTACCCTTCATAGAAATTTTCTTTTACCTTTCAATTGTTTACCAACTAATATTAATTCTTCTCCAGTTTCTAAACAGGTCAAAAAGAATCAGAGTCATCAGACCATAGCCACCATTTCTTCAGATGATTCATCTCAGAGTTCTTCAGAGTCTTCAGATGAGAGTGATAGAGGAGTGTACATAATTCCACAGCGTCGTCATAGACAAAACACTCAGTCCTCTCTACAGCATTCATCTACTTATCATTCTTCTTTCTATGACCACTCTACAATACCACCTTCCTATTCTGAATCTTCAGTGTCAGTTATTTCACCAACATATAATACACCACCTCCTAGAAGAACATCTAGAGTAAGTAGACCACCACAGAGATACAGAGAGTGGCAGTTTGTCCAAGATGTGAGCCAGAAATGTTTTTATATTATATAGAGACACTCGTATAGTTACAGCAGAGATATGATACTGAATGTAACATAAGGTGAAGACACCTGTGTAGTTTGTCAGTGTGTTTGTATTTATAGATTTTTTTTATGAAGTTACACTTCTAATCATTTTTTTAAATATGTATTATAATAAGTTATGTATATATATATATAACAACAATGAAGTTTATTCTTCTTCAGTGTCATTACTGATGTATGATAGTATAATTTTTATGACCTCTTGACCCATGCCCTGGTACCCTTGCTTGAATTATGACTTATAAGGTAATGTCAGGAGCCATTTTCTCCTGGCAGGGGAAATATGTAACCAGGTGTTAGATATTGGATCCACCTACTTGTCGTTGGTCTCTTCATTGTCTGTTCGTCACGTGATTTAGGGTAATAGAGAGAAAAGGGTGTATGAGAGAGAGAGAGTGAGTGGTGTTCATAATACTAACCAAAACCTGTTCTTTAAATTACCTGCCATACCTATCCATGCACGCCGTCTAGGTAGACGCATCTAGGGTCATGTAGGTTAGTAAGCTTTTTATCTATTTATCATTATATTAATAATTTCATAGTTTTCAGTTATACATTTGATTTAAGCAATTTATTTATCCGTGAAGTTGATATTGTTATATTAACGGATATTTAAAGTAATTGAACTGAGTGTAAAGTATAGTATAAATGTAAAGTATGTTGTATGTATGTTGTAGGTTTAATCCATAATATAATTTACAAAAACCCAAGATCTGTTTGTATGAATTTCTACCGACGGGTTACAAAAATTTATATAGCGCTCTATCAATCTTTCGTCCTCTAAAGCGTTTTACAATTAAATATATCAAAAGAGACAATGTTTAAAATACCTAAAAAAGACGTGAATAAAATTAATCATAATGTCTCTATCTAAATATAAAGCCATATTTATATTAAGAAATCACAAATTATGCCCCCTTAATTAAGCGCTGTAATCTTAAATTCTAATACTTACCCGTTGTAGTGTTTGAATCACTAACAGCAGAGGGTTCTACAATGTGAAATTACAGTACCCGTTTACAATATTGTATGTGTAGGTTTCTTATGTGTAACATATATATTTCAGTATAAATCTTTAAAGGGTCAAGATAAGTTATTATCTTTTTTGTTAGGATATATAATCGGGTGATTATATAATATAACCCTTTTATATATATACTGTTGATATACAATGAAAATATTGTTTAATATAATAATTCAATGAAGCCATTTACGTACGAATTGTAATGTGCTCCAAAGTAGATATACCCCCCCCCCCCCCAACCGCAAAAAAAAAATAATAAATAATAATAATAAAATAAAATAAAACAAAAACAAACAAAACAAACCAAAAGTAACAAACAAATAAAAAAGTCCTAACAAAAAGATTTTAAAACCGTCCTTGAATAGTTTAATATGGACTATTTCATGACTTTATTATTCATCACGCTATTAATGAATTACGTTATTTTACTTAGACTCTATAATTGTTTTCCCTATAAGCATTGTGACGTCATTGCATTGTTGTTGGCGTTATCATCAGGTAGCGTTATAACGTCGCATGTTTGAATTGTTTTCTAACGTAAAACGTCTGAAGAAGTAATGAAAGCGCTTACGTTTTAATAACATTATTGGCTTGTTATTTTTTAATTTTATATTAATTACCGGACACTGTGATATTTCTTTTCATTTTTGGATATATATATATATATATATATATATATATATATATATATATATATATATATATATATATATATATATATATATATATATATATATATATATATATACATACAATTCTATACTGCAACTGATACCTCACGAAACATGGAATTAAAATAATATGGTAATAGGAATTAATTACTAATTCTAAACAATATTAATTCCATGCATTTACACAATTCATGTACTCGAACTTACCATTCGTGCTATTCGTTACTGCATTAGTAGTAGTTGATATATGAGCTAAATGAAAGATAATCAATTAATATAATGTAGAACAATTTACATCTACCATTCATTGATTTGTAGACCAAATAAATCAATTATATATAAGATGTTTACATCTGAAAAAAAAAGCATTGCTAAATTATAGGTGGATAAATAAAAATTTGATCAGAAATTAAGTACCTTTTCTTGACAAAATTGATTGAAATTTAGAAATTAATATTCAAATTAAGTCAGTTAAAATCTGATCTTTTATTTGTTGATGATCTGCTGTATGACAGAAGACATCCTCACAACGTCAGGTGTCCTGTGTCAACTCGTTACTGTGGGAACCCTGACAAATTTCATTTGATATCTTACGGGCTGACTGCAGCGGCGAGGTCTTTCGAGAAAATTAAAAATCTTGATTGTTGTTCTTATCTCTCAACCAATCACATTAAACATTTCGGTGATAATCAACGCGTGCATTTGAGGCCTTTCTGTTTACATTATCTGTCTACTTCAATGTCAACTAAAATACCATAAAAATTTGGGGAAAAAACTACAGAGACTGTAAACATACAATTAAAACTCAATTGCGCTAATTCATAATTGCACTAATCAATCTAGGAGTATAATTGCACTAATACACGAATGTTTACAGTATATACCCTTTCAGTAATATCTCTATATTAGGCTACAAAAATTAATATTATAGTTTCTCAGGCAAAGCCGCATCAAATCAACCATTGTCGCATTCATCAATTTTATTGACGTATTTGAAAAGGGAAATAACTAAATTTTCTATTTTTGCCAAGTTAAAAAAGAATTTGAGTTATTCCCCTTTTCAATCACGCAAATAGATGACAGAATCAATTAAAATAAATAAATAAATCAACAAACAAAACAAAAAAACAAAAAAAAAAAACCCAGAAGTCTCTAATGAGACTGTAGCTCTACTGGTCTACTGGAGGAGTAACGTTTTGAAAGTATTTTACAGAAATTTCTAGTTTTAGTTACCATGACACCACCATTCACTGAAATCAAAAACCGAAAATACATATTATGTATCGTAGTGTATTCTAATTGTGTGCCAAATTAGATTGAAATCAGCCCAAAACTGTAGGAAGAGTAGCGTTTTAAAGGAATTTCACAGAAATTTCTATTTTTAGTAACCATGGCAACACCGTTCATCAAAATCAAAAACCGATGCACTAAATTATGTATCTTAGTGTAGTCTACTTATGTGCCAAGTTATATTGAAATCAGACTAAAACTGTAGGAGGAGTAGCGTTTTAAAGGAATTTCACAGAAATTTCTATTTTTAGTAACCATGGCAACACCGTTCATCGAAATCAAAAACTGATGCACTAAATTATGTATCTTAGTGTAGTTTACTTGTGTGCCAAGTTATATTGAAATCAGACCAAAACTGTAGGAGGAGTAGCGTTTTGAAAAATTGTTTACAGACAGACGGACAGACAGACGGACGGACGACGGACACCTTACTATCGCATAAGCTCTTCTGGTCTCTGACCAGTAGAGCTAAAAACTGCCTGCTGCATTGAATTTTGAAATTTTTGACCTGAGAAAGTAAAGATTACATTTTTGACCTTATTAACAATTATTTAACTTTAACATTGGATATTACAGTATAAAATGTAGCAGGTCTGATATTAAATTCTGATTGATGTTTCTGTGTATTTTACTGAATGAATGAGTAATTCATTTAATGTACAAATGCACTACATCAATTTTAAAATCATTCTTCTTAATCCAAAATATGGTAATTACTAACAGTTAAGAATGTAGGCATGTTTGAAGGAAGAGTATAAGAAATGTTTTATAAACCCTTTTAATGGAAATTTATACAATTAAAGCAGCTGTCACACAGCACACGCATACTATTGAGAAGGTGTCACATTATCATTTGATGACATAACATAACACTAAAACTGTGTCATCGTTCTAATGTTTGTGAAAGTAAACAATTCAGAGAGAGAGAGAGAGAGAGAGAGAGAGAGAGAGAGAGAGATTCAGAATGTTTCATATTTAACAAGTAATCTCTTCTTAGCATACAAACGTTACGCTCGATGTTGGTGCCATTTTACAATTTTAGTACCTGACCTATTAAACCCATCCGGTGATAATAAAAAAAAAATACTCGCAATATGGGTGATTTGGGTATGAATGGATAGGTTTTGAATAAAACTACCCGATTCCAGTCAGAAATATAACATTTAATAAATTTTATGCAAAATATTAAATTTTTACAGCGCAAATAAAAGGTATTTTAAGCGTGTAACGCGTTACATATTTTATGCATTTATCGCGCATTTTTCTTGTGTAGAGTGTTCAAAAATAAATCTAGAGTTTTCATTTTCTTCACAAAACAAGAGGAATCCATGTAGTTTGTGACTTCATTAGCGATTCTGTATTCCATGGTGGCAAGAAAAAAAAGCGATAGTTTTTACATAATAAGAATCTGTAACGCTATTAATCAAAAACGTGCATATGAATATAGAGATTAAATTTACTCATTTACTAAAAAGTTTAAATAGAAACATTTTATATCAAAATAATGTGCTTTTCTCATATATTTTAAATATTTCATTAATGTTGATATTAATTCGCATGCTTTGTAGCTAATATATGGATTACAAGTTCAACAGAAATGTCCAGCGTCTAAAATAACTGGAAAAACTCAGATCAAGCCGTTTTTCGAGGGGTTAAATTCTATTTTTTTTCATCGATTATAAAAATAATTATATGATGTGCTAATTTGGTTTGAACATATTTTATTGTAATTAATAAATACAATGGGATTGGGCACAAGTTCTGAAAACTTATTACGCCCTCTCCCTACATGTAAATTACATATTTAAATCGTCACAGTTAAACATGAAGTTTTAAAGTATACAATAATTGCAATAATGTGCTAATTTAAACTATCACATTGGATGTCACATTGATAAATTTACTCTGTGAATTAATATTTTACGCAACATTTAAGAGGTTCAACATATTTGTCCGGTGCACGTTCTTGACGCGTAATTCGTTTTTTTCAACGTAATGCATGAAAGTGCGTTTGAGAAAGCTTTGAGTAATTAACAAACTTTATCAGATACAAATCGAAAGCACCCTTTTTGTTCATTAGTTTAATTACAAGTAGCCTATGATTTTTTTTTTTACTCATATTTCAAGTACAAAGAGATAGCGATAGGGTACCAGTCAAGCTTGTAACACTATTACATTGTTGTTCAGCATTACCTCCATTTTCCGTAGCGCTGTGAAAGCGTAACGTCAAACGTCACAAACATTGCGCGTAACGTCACACAGAACAATGCATTCATTCTTCCAACATATAACACATACATTCAACGATGTATATAACACATGCGCTTTATATACTCACACTGTGAAATATACTGAAAGGAAAAAGAAACGCAGGGTAAACTTTTTAGGTGAAATAAGGTTTTATATTTCAGACGTATTTTCCAGTTATCCTATATAACATTTAAAATCATCTTTAATAAAAATGTAACTAAAATCTCATTTGATTTTCCCTAATAATTCATGAGATATTGAAACTCATATGACGGTACCCCCCCCCCCCCCCCAAAAAAGTGAAAATGAAAATTCTCATTATCTCACATGTCTCCCTCGCGCTTCTGTCACAGCCTTGATTCTCCTATGCATGGAGTTCTTCAGTGTGTTTATCCTTCTAATAAGGATATTTTCAACCCTTCCGACAGGCAGCCCTTAGTTGACTGAGACCAGCTTGGGCATTTTAAACCCTATCGTCCACGTAGTCCCACAGACGTTTGATGCGAAAAAAATGGACTTGACAGAGACTAGTGAAGTGGATAAATGCGATTGTTTGCGAGAAAATCTTGACAAACCCTTGCAGCATTGGGAGGGGGTTAACATGCCCAAAAGAATAGGCAAACGAAGCACACATGCGCGAGTTAGAGGAACACTTACGTAAAGTTGACGAGCTCACAAACCAAAATCACGCCATCGATTTCCTTCAGTTTTGGGGTGAATGTAACGATTATGATAGCCTGCTGTATTAATAGCAGTTTTAGGGTAGTGTGGTGGTGATTATACAGGTGGCAGGATGAATAGCCCAATCTTGACGTGGCGCTGTTACGCGTCAACGTCATCGTCACGGTTGGTTGGAAACCTTTCTACGCCCTCTTTGAGGACGGGTAAGACGTTCTGTTGTGGAAAAATTCACAACGAACTGCAGAGAAACCTGTCGTTGCCTTTGTCCTTACTTAGGCTATGCAATAGCCAGACCCCATGGTACTTCCGCCAACCGTACCTTGATTTCAAGAAATGCAAATCGACTGTTAATATTGAAAAACGATGTGTGTAACTAGAGATTGTTCTATCTGGCATATCCGTATAAGTGTAACGAAGTGTTTTCGGTCGGTTACTGTAGTGATAGTTTCTGAAAATAGATGACCAAGATGAAAATATATTTCTATGATGTTTTATTCTTGGTGTTCCCGCATAAAGTGACAATTATATAATGTATGATAAAAGACGACATATAAAGACAAAAAGATAATAAACAATGAGTCTTTGCAACCTATGCAACGTATATAAAATGACCACATTACATAATACATAATGAGTCGTTGCACAATGAAGATTGATGCAACTTATATATATAGACAGCATATTAACCTTGACCTTACATGTGCATGTCATATATAATATAAACATGTACATATCAATAAAATAAACAATCAAAAGTGGGAAAATTAACCTAAATGGAAGAAATCACTTGGCCATGAAAAGGTACACAATTTATGAAGACTATTTATAATGTTTGATAGTGATGACCCTTTAAACATGTTAAAGTCAGATAGAAATTTGCTTGATCATAATAAATTTCAATAAGATTTAATAATTTGGAATGATTACTAACGCATTTCAATTACCAAAAAGAATAAAATGATGCACGCACATAGATTGCATATACTTAAGCTTACAGACTAGTATCTAATGTATACAAACATTAAGTGCACATGCACTATGTCATAACAAACCTCAGATGTTCAAATAAAATGATAATCATGGAACTGCACATAAAATACATGATGCTATAGAAAATATTATATGCTTACATCATAATTCTTGAAGGATCGTATGAGAATTTAAAGAGATATTTATCGTTAAACAACAAAACATCTTTTCGCAGTTTCAACTTCATGTTGTAAACAGAGAGTAAATTTAGGAATGATCACATGACTCGAAAGTTTCCGGAGACACAGTTAACATATTACAGTATCACAGAATTTGCTAAAATTATGTAAAAAACATTATTACAGAACCAAAGTAGAGTTTTTGTTAAAGATTAAATTATTTGAGCCAATATAATTATGATAATTTTGACATTAGGAAAGTTGTAACGCATTTCTATGTTATTACAAGTAAAATACAAGAAAAATACCAAAAATAATTTGTTTTATCATGTAAATAATGAAATGCATAAAATAATAAATCACATCTGACTATAGCAGTTTGAAATAATAATTACATTTATAACACAAATATTAAAGTATATATAAAAAATTAGTGTCCTACCTGAAAATAGATGACCAAGATGAAAAAATATTTCTATGATGTTTTATTCTTGGTGTTCCAGCATAAAGTGACGCACTGGGTACCCGACGTAGAAATTGACTTGGTCAAGGTGAGGGACACAAAGGGGATTAATTAGAAAAACATTGAGTAAACTGTTACATTTTCCTATCGAGGGCCTCATTAAAAAAAAGATAGGTACAAAGGCGAGAGGACAAAGACAGGTAATCCGATAGGCTGACATTAATTGAGTCAATCCGACATCAAACGAACTTCTTAATTGAATTGCGTAATACTGCGTAAAGGTATTTTTGGTAAATAATGGTAGATGTACTCATGACAGCCAAAAGGTGATAATATTTGAGAAACTTCTTAATTTTCTTACTGTTAGATACAAAGTTCAAATAGCCATTGTCTGTAATTAAATAGAAAATTGGGAAAAACATGCGACAGGAAAATGAGTGAACCAAATAAAGAAATTTGAAATGAGATAATAAAAATTAATGAATTGAATTTCAAAATAATTATTAAAATATTAAGAATAATAAAAATTTCTCAGATTGGTCAATTTGACCTTATGATATAAGAATCCGTATCCGTATACGTATCGAGCTCAGAAAGGCATCTCGATCCCGATGTCTAAAATATTTACTATAATTTCCATCGTTATTTGTTTGGTTTTAAAGCAGCCCCATTCATTTAAGAATAGCATATGGTATTTTTTCTAATAAAAATGTATTAAGCTGCTGTAAAAGTTTGTTATTTCGCTGGAAAATTTAAAAAAAAAAATGGATAATGAAATTCAATCAATTTGTATTTGTTTTCATTATATTGTTTAAAACTTTAATTGCAATTTTGTTTAAAAACATTTATCGGGATCCCCCTCTCTCCCTCTTAACATCAGGACATTTTATTGATTGATTCTGTAATTTACATTAGATGACATAAAAGTTAACCCCCTCACTCACACACTAAATGAACGTTGATATCCACACGATCAATAAAACCGTGTAGCAATTTTCTAAAGAGAATCTGCTTCCAGACCCTTATCAGCATATGCTTAAAAATGCCAGCCTCCCCCCTCCCCCCCGGAACATGCACACACAAACTTTCATATCTTCTGTTGACTTTCTTCATTCTTTTTTTTTTCAATGAACTATTTGACAAATACCTGTACGTCTCCCCTTCCCCTCCCCAGTTGAAATTGCTACTTTCGGGTCTATTCTCACACGGCTTGATTTTGTTTTATATTTTGTCCTTTCAGCAGAAATAACTTGAAAAGACTTCATGGCGACAAAAATAGGTAATGAAATGAAAATTCAATTGTTAAATTTGATTTTTCTTTTTAGTTCTCTTGTTGTCGTACATGTGTATTATAATTCATGGTTTGATATAAAACAAAAATAGGGTATTCATTATCTTATCTCTCTTTTTATAAGAAAGAAAAGAACATTAGACTAAAAAATGCCAAAACAATAGATTTATCTATTTCTTCTATGCTGCCTTGTCCATCCAGCTGATTTTTATTCATTTATATTTATATTTATTTATTTATTTATGCATTTTGGCCCAGATTGGGACAAGTGTGAGTCAGTTCATAGAAATAAATAGAAGAGGCTGCTTCAACGTAGCAGAGAAATAAAAAAAAACACAGAATAAAGGATAAAATTTATACAAAACATTTAATTGATAAAATATCAGCTTTTTTTAAGAGTTTTGATCCCGCTTGTACACAAAGAAACATCACCTTCATTTCAATAAATCATTTACGGAGGGATTCTTGTCTGGTTTCTAACTAGATGAAATATACTAGATGAAAATAGATGAAAATAAGAAAAAGTTAAATATAGGAAGCATATAAAAATAACTAAAATATCTTAAAATTTTATGAAAAATAGAGAAAATTCGGATTAGCCAATATCCATTTAAGTTAAATTATTTATGTCAATTTGGTAATATCATCTTATAGACCCTTTATAGTAATATCTCTCTATGCAAAAAGAAAAACATTTAATTTATTGAAATAGAAGTAGGCATCGAATGATTGGCAACAGTAATTTTTTATTCTTAATGTCCAGGGAAAAGGTACTGACCTTGACCTGACCTTGCCTCTAATATAAAACGGTCAAATTTAATCTAACTGATACCATCACTTAGTGATATTGTTTTCTTGATTCTGTGAAAATTTCATTGATTTTTAAATATAAGAAATAAGCGTTCTTATGAGAAGAATCCCTCCTTAAGTAAACTTTAGTCAACATGTATATAAAGTAATGTATAAGACATAAAAAATTTTCTCCGTTTATCTCCTTTTATCGACAATTGTTAATTCATCCCCGACAAAAACTGCGTGTAATTGCATCACTTTCGGAAATCGTAGTCCTTTCTCGAGCTCTCTGGAATTTCGGATACGGCTATCACCTAACAATTTAGGGAATTTAGAGTCTTCAAACCACCCCAGAATTGCCAGTTTTCCAAAGCTTTTCTGGAGAACTATGTCCATCAAATATAATCAAATGATATACAGAATGTTGATAATGATAAAAAAGAAAATTAGGATGGAAATTTTCAGTGACCTCCCCCCCCCCCCCCCCACACACACACAGAGTATGTAGTATTGTCACCTTTTTATTGTCAAAGTTTTGATAAGGTGACTTGTCATTTTTTAGTTTCTCCCTGCCTCGTCAGATAGAACAATCTCTACTAAAGTGCAGCAAATGGTACTACGAGATATGTTGAAAAACATGTCGTCATCGATATGCGCGTGTTTTCGGCTTTTTACAACTTTCCTTATATGACGTCATACATTTCACGGTTGAGAAGTTCGGAACACTGATTTTAATGTACAGTAACAAAGATATCCCTCTGACCAATTTTCATAATTTTCGGTTATACAGTCAAAAAAATTTCGCATATTATGTTACCCTGCGTTTCCTTTTCCTTTCAGTATATGTTCTCTTCTTACATATATAACATTTATATGTGACAATGCATAATACATGCTTTATATACATAAATCGCCTTACCAGTAGAACTGCTCCCGGTAGTATCACCGCTGGAAGTCGCAATTTCATCTAACAAACGAGGATTTCTATTTTTAATTACATTAATGATATGCTAAATCTTTTTCTTTGAAGACAAAACCCGAAATGAATTCAATCAATCTTCAATAAACTCCACTTCTTAGAATTTCAACAGTGAAATACTTTGATTAATTTATTGAATAAAGTGATATTTTCTCACAGTGTGAAAGGATACCAAAGTGATATTCTCTCACAGTGTGAAAGGATATCAAAATGAGTAAAAATAATTTTTGTTCTTTAATAAGACAGAGATGGTAACAAAACCATCTTGATGGAGACTAAAACTGCCAATTTCTTTCCAAATATGTTGCTAAAATCCATGTTACAATGTTTTCAACCTCAACTGCTAAGCTATGACGTCTCAACTGCTAAACTGTGACGTCATAGCCTATGACACTGTGTTAAGAAAAGGCAGAGGCAAATTAAGGGAAAATAAAAGAAAGTGTAATTAACAGAAAACTCAATGATTGTAGTTGGATATGGAATTTATTTCACTCGTGCGATAGGATTTTTTGGTATTTTCACTGGTGCTTCGCACTCGTGAAAATATATTGAAAAAATCCTCTCCCACTCGTGAAATAAATTTCATATCCAACTACAAAACATTGAATATCCTTTATATCTTTGAAAATAATATTGATCACATACTTTATCAAAAAGATTGAAATTCAAAAGTCTTTTCTGGCTTATTCTTTCAAAGAATAATAGTGTTTCAGAACAGAATCTTTTTCATGTGCACATTTAATCATCAGATGATATCTCTCAAATTATTGACTAATTCTAAAAATATGTGTTAATTAATTTTTATTGCATATTACATAAATTCCCTATTGCTTACCGACAGGTGTCACACGAGCCAGGAATCCCTTTCTTGTCTCCTGACTATCACTGCTGAACTTTACTGTCAAAGATGTGTCAGAAGATGTATAGGTATTTTGTGCTGGGACAGTATCTCCACATACTTTGGCAATAAGGGGGGAACTAGTTGAAGACCCTGTTTTACATCAAGATTGTTTAATATGTGAGTTTATATTCACAATTTTCTAATATACATGATAAAGTGATATTAACAAAATAGTTTTTTAACAAGAGGTCCATAGGCCATATTGCTCACCTGAGCACATTGGCTAGGTAGAAGCAGAAATCAGTTCAGTATTGAAACGTTTCGGGGGGGAGGTGGGGTCAAAAAATTTAAATTTACACTACCTCAGGATGCTTCTATGTCAATATCACTAATCAAGGCTTTGCTGTTCTTAAACAGAAGAATTTTAGAGATTTTTTTTCCATGTATTCCTATGTAAAATTCTGATCGCTGATTGTGGTCCCACCCTACCTACCCTAAATTTGAATAAATTTGAATCTACACTACCTGAGGATGGTTTTTTTTTATTAATATGACTGAACATAGCTCTGCTGTTCATGTGCAGAAGATTTTTTCAAGATGATTCCTATATACTCTTATGCAAAACTTTGACCCTCTGTTGTGCTCCACAACCCCTGGGGGGTCATAATTTGAACAAACTTAATTCTACAATATGTAAGGTTTCTTGAATTTAAACATAACTAATAATGGCTTAGTTGTTCTTGAGAAGAAGATTTTGAATACATGTCCTATGAAACGTGTATGATCAGGTTCTTACAAGGGATATATAGGTTTTCCTTTTACTCTGAGTTATTGATTGGAATGATTATTAAGACAGCTGATAGATAAGAACCGGGTGTCTCAATCTTCTTCAGATTTACTACACTCAGAACTTAACAACAATTCCCTAGGATACTTGCCACTGCTGTTTACAACTTTTATACTTTTATTTTGCTGTTACCCTTAACTTCTTTATTGCTGATCAAAGCTCAATTTTTTCAGCTAGCTTCTGAATGCCTTACTTTCCCAAAGCTTTGCCTTATATACCCTTTGGGTTGTCGAGTCAATCTACTATGTGAAGTCTTCTATGCGTTTACTCAAAGGCTCCTTAACCGTTAGACCTATATATTCCTTTGTAAAACTTTGACCCACTGTTGTGCCCCCCCCCCCCCCCGGTCATTATTTGAAGAAACTTGAATCTACACAACCTGAGAATACTTCTGTATTAATATGACTAATAATGGCTTAGATGTTCTTTAGAAGATTTTTAAAGATATTCCTATGGTAACCTTTGACCCCCTGTTGTGGTCTTGCCCTACCCCCAGGGGTTATGATATGAACAAACTTGAATCTAGATTATGTTATGAAGCTTTCATATTTCATCTTTTCTTGCTCAGTGGTTCTTGAGCAGAAGATGCCACCAAATTTTCATGAATTCTTATTTATCTACCCTTGAAAGAGGTCGTGGCTCTCCCTGTGAACAAAATTTTATCCCCTTAACCCAAGGATGCTTTGTGGAAAGTTTGGTTGAAATTAGGCCAGTGGTTCTTGAGAAGAAGTCAAAAATGTGAAAAATTTACAGACGACAGACAGACGCCGGACACTTTTTGACCAGAAAAGCTCACTTTAGTCTTCGGCTCAGGTGAGCTAAAATACGGAAAGCCTTTGCTTTGCTTCAGTGAATGTTAAGTAATGTGTCTAAGCTCTCAAAAATAAGATGATGTACATATTTCTTAAAGGAAACTATTTCTTTTACCATTAAAGATTTCTACAGAATCGAAGCAGGTTCCACTGTCTAGCTCCAGTTTCATATATATGAACTCAATCTGAACATTTCCGTTTGAATAAGTGTATATGTACGTGCAGGTGCGGCTTCTAAAACAATAAAAAAAATATTACTTTAAGGAATACTAAAGAAAAATATACAAATAAAAAATATTCATGAATAAAATACTCAAAATACTAATTTTCCTTTTTTATATATAGTAGGCTCCTTCACCTCCTGTTGTTTTCATGAAGAATATACCCGAAAATATATCTTAAGGTCAAGATCTAGTAAATGAGTTTAGACTGTCTTTTTGGTGCTAGATTCATTATGACGTCATAATTGATTTAAACTTAATTTTTCCCGAACTTTACGGCTATAATAGAATTATGTAGAAAATGAAGCATTTTCATGAAATTCAATTTGAAATCATGTCAAAAGTAACCCCGATACCTATTTTTAATTTAATATCATTTTAAAGAAGAGGTCAAGAAGATATGAAAAACTGTTTTCTGAGAGACTGTAGGCAATATTGATACATTTCCATTTTCTGAGATGGAAAAAACTCCCATATTTATACCTGACTTCCTTCATTTTTCATTGAAAATGACAGTTTAGAATATCTTTTTTCGTTGAATTTACCTAAAAATTATGTCCCGATACACCTAATTTTACCAAGCTATATTTGTAAAGGATCATTTAAAGAACTTGTTTCTCAAATTTGAGAAATCTGAAGGCACCTTTCATTTAATAGATCTTGACCTTAAAACAGCGTAAAAGATCCTATACTTACAAGGGATAATTGGCGGGAAATTGGGGTGACGTCAGTGTCAGTGTGGCAGCAAGATTAACGTTGAATGTCCCAGACGCTGTACAATTTGCTGAAAAAAAGTTAGTTATGAACAGATACTTTGAAGAAAAGCCCAATAAATTAGCAAAAGCAGTCATCAGTTGAACTTTATTCTGTGCCTAAAGAGATTGAATTATCAAAATGATACTTGGCAGCTTAAAAAAATAACAATCTAATGACTAATAAATAATACGATGTAAGTTGTAAGTGTGATACTCTTATATATTTCTAGAACGTCATTTGGGGATTGGGATATTACGAGTACATAAATACAAGTTAAATAGCCAAAATCCCAGTTGATATCCACAGTTAAAGGATTGAAATGTGAGAACAATTTTTCAGTTTACGTTTAATCTATATTAATTATAGTGTTGTGTTTTGCATGTTCTATGCCTAAATAGGAGTCAGAGTTTGACACATGGTGTACGAGCCGGAAGCGAGTTCACTATGTCAAACCCTGACTATACTGATAAGGCATAGTACCGATTTGTCTTTTGTTTCGAGTTTACTAGTATAATAATATCGAGTTGACATATGAATAAAAATAACTATTATTAATTGATAAAACATACTCGATATATTGAAATACCTCCTTGAAACAAAATAAAATTGATATACGCATAAAGAGGAAGGAATTTTCTTCAAGACTGTCATTTCCGATTTTTGTTTAAAAGAGGCATATTTTTAAAAAAAAAAAACATAAAAAGTGAATAAAAATTATTATCCATCCCAAATGCAAAGCTGTACGTAAAATAACACGTTCTAACGCAGTGTCGGAATTGGTCTAGTGGTTAAGCAGGTGGGCACTACGTATATTCTTTTACCTGATAATGGGTTCGAATCCTGGAATGTCTTGTATATTAAGAATTTCTTTTCATATATCATGGAAGTGCAATGAAATATCTCTTGAGAGAGAGAGAGAGAGAGAGAGAGAGAGAGAGAATGTCAAGAAATTAAGAATTAGCTTTTTACAAGTAATATTTTAGATGCATGCAGAATTAAATTGTTTTCCTCTATACTGTGATCTAAAACTAATAAAACAAACTGCTATTATTTAGTTGAGTGGCGATGTCATTCTTATTTCGGTTCTTTTTTTGACCGTTAAGTGACCCTGATTTGTCTTGAAACAACTCAATTGAAATGGCTCAATGGAAAGTCTTGGATGTAGCATCAACGTGATTATTGGTCACAGTTTTATGTATTGAAATATATTCACGCACGTTGTCTACAGTACATCTTAACTTTCAAAATGCAGAGCGAGGTGCATTGACCACTGTTGTCTTTTTATCTTACTAAGCTTTCTCATACAATATAGCGACAGTGGCACATACATGTATAAATGTAAAAAAGTCCACCAACAGGTCACCAGTCGGTTGCTATGTTATGAAAAACTGTGCATGAAATAAACGTAAAATGTGAAGTGTTTTGCTATAACAAGCTGGGAATACCCACCCTATAGATAAAGTCGTTTCTGCAACACCCTCTATACAATTTTTTAAAATCATTTATAGGACATTATTGAGAAACTTTGAATGAGAAATGAAACTTATTAATTTTACTTATGTAAACATATATTTAGCTTTCATTTTAATGATTTTTAAATAAACCTTTGTATCATCTGTTCCTAGATAAAACTTCATTGATCTGACTTGGAAATGCTTTACGAACATATATTTAAACGTCTAGTTGACTGATTGATTATTCTTAACGCCGAGTCGCAGTATAACAGCCATATTTCGACGGGACGTTTAATTAAAAGTGATGAAAATAAAAGTGACTTGACTTAGTTGTAGTGGAGCTGATATAAAAATAAATAAACATACACAGATCTAGAAAGACCATAAACAAGCCAAAGGACTGAACTATGTATTTTTTAATATTATACTTTCACGTAAATTAGTTGAATCTGATTCGTCGAGAAACATTTGTTAAAAACACTATTACCAGCTGAATAATGAAGCCACGCCCTCCAGCGTAGCAACAGTCAACACTGCTTGGCGACGGGTGATATTCCCAACAACAAAAAAATATATTGACTGCGCAGAGTTTATGCGCGCAAGGTTCACTGTAATATGTATTTATGTTCCCCAAACGAAGTTTGGGAACATATTGTTTTTACTCTGTTTCTTATTATTATTAAGTCTTCCGTTCACAACGGAAGACTTATAGTGATTGTATTGTTTCTTTTTATTATTATTATTATTATTATTATTCCTCCCAAATTTTGTGAGCGCGATTACTCAGAGATGGTTGGATAGATTTTCACAATTTTTCACATGATAGTAGGCTGATATATGAAGTTTATATAAAATTCCGTTTTTTGAAAAATTCACTTCCGGACCGAAGTTACGGCCGAATTTCCAATTTTTAAATGGACTTTTGTCCGGAATTTTTCTCGGAAACGGTTTGAGGTAAAGATGTGAAATTTACAGGGGTATTAGATCATGACATTCTCTTTGTTTCGAAGTTGTTTTCGTGTGTTTCCGGTACTTCCTGTCCGAACCGGAAGTGAACTTGTGTTTGGTCAATTTTCAACTTTTTTGTTTTTCAATATTTTTTCAAGATATTATTATGTATAACAGAGGTTATTCTACAAATACTAAATATATAATTTGTTTTGAAATCAGATTCCACATTTTGCAGATTTTCGGTACCCCCATTTTCCCTATATACCTAGTGTGTAGACAATGGGCAAAGAAAGATAACTCTGACTTGTAAGTGAGAATAGAACTTTCGAGATAAAGGCGGAAATAGTATCGATGACGTTAGAGACATATACACTCTCCATATCAAAATATTTAGACGTTCTATATTCACTCTTCAAAATTTAAGAGGACGTTGGTTACCGCTTCCAGTGCATGTAAAGTTTGAAGTTGCCAGTGTAGTGTTAGTCTGTATTGACAGTTAGTTAATTTACACATGAATATATCTAAAAAAAAATTAATATATATATATGCTAGGTAGCTAATTCAAGTAAATATATTATAAGCACTGAATATACATTTATAGTGATGGACAGGCATGCAGTTTTATCTATTTCGTATATTAAGTTCAGAATACGATAGTTATAAGCCTTCTATAATGCAGACGATTTATTATTCTTTATGATCTGAATGCGAAATTATCCCGATTTCCGAGTTTTACTTTCGATATTAAAAAATATTACATACACTCAAAAAAGGAATTAAGCGAAAGAAAATTGTAATACAGTACTGTTTTAAAGCCTTTATAAATAAATTGATATCTGCCACTGAAAAGAAAGAAAATCAATCTATAGATTAGATTTGGTTATTACATATATATTTGATAAAAGGTTAAATTATTTATGACACATGATCTATACTCTATATACCCAAGGAATTATAAAAGATGTGAAAAGGCGATTCTTGGATTCTTGTGAAATACTCAAAGAGTTAAAGAGTGTGTGAAATAATGGTACGCTATATGTTTCTTTTGGAAAAAAAAACATGATAGAAAAATTGTACAAGTCTGTTGATATGTGGGATAAGTATATCTGAATGAACACAATTTTATGCAATGATATATAATCATGTACATGCAACTGACGTCCGTACTTTTCCTTGTAATTCATAAAATTATCTAATTCCTTTGAAGCCCCCCCCCCCCCCCCCCGGTCTTGAATTTGAATTATATATTCGTTTTAGATTTAAATCTGGAACATGTGAATAACATTACCATTTACATGTATACAGAATTTCATATTTTATAATTATGAAATGTTCAATTTACATGTCTGAGAGAGAGAGAGAGAGAGAGGAGAGATTCCCTCTTAATCCCGATCCAGACCAAAAATTAGTTCTTTATCGGTCACACCCATTCTTTATTAGATGTTTTCTGATTTCATAGTCAGTCATGGTCACATCCTGTATATTTTTCAGCTTAAAAAGTATCACACGAAGTGCACGTGTGTTGACCTGTCAATCAAAATCACTTGACGCTGTATGCACTGCAATTAAGTAGCCTGAGTTCGAAATGATCTTGAAGTATGATCTTTAAGTAAATCTGCTGCAACAAACTTGTGAAAAAAAATAGAATAAAATAAAAAATAAAATATCTCGGTATTATGAACTTCGACTGTGGGACGTGGAGACCGGTCCTTTGGATGAGATCGTATAAATCGAGGTCCCTTGTCGCAGAAGATGCTGGCATAAAAAAGATTCCCCACTGCTCAATTGCGATAAATGCCAAAGTATAGGACAAAAATTTACAGTCTCCACCGGCGAGTGGTGGCGTCTCCATGTGAGTGAAAAATTCTGGAGAGGGACGTTAAAACATACGTATAATCAATCAATATATCAATCAATCAATCGATTGCTGAAGAATTACTGTAATTGAATAATTTGTCTTATAGGTATGTTGTCAAATCTTGATATTATAACTTTACAAAACTCAGTGACTTTACGTTTAATGTGATACTAAATTAATTCATTATATTTTTTATAACACCATCACATTTATGCCAAAACATACACACAGTGAAGTTTATGATAGTACGGTGTTCGTTCGTCTGTTTGTTTGTCTTAGAAATGATTGCAAACATTTTTTTTTAAATTGCTAATGATATACGTATATCTCTTATAGGTGCCAAATGTATTATACAAGATTGATAATGAAAATCAAAGTACCTTAAGTACTGAAAGGACTTTTTTCCAGTTATTTTTTTCTTTCACAGTAAAGATGATATGTATGTTTTTTACACAGAAAAAAGCAAATTCTTACAGATTTAGAAGAACGGAAGACTTTTTTGTTGCCATGGCAACAAGAATCTAGTTATTATTATTATTATTATTCCTCCCAAATTTTGTGAGCGCGATTACTCAGAGATGGTTGGATAGATTTTCACAATTTTTCACATGATAGTAGGCTGATATATGAAGTTTATATAAAATTCCGTTTTTTGAAAAATTCACTTCCGGTCCGAAGTTACGGCCGAATTTCCAATTTTTAAATGGACTTTTGTCCGGAATTTTTCTCGGAAACGGTTTGAGGTAAAGATGTGAAATTTACAG